>NC_133647.1:200492496-201097253 GCF_009905375.1 Apium graveolens
CCACTACAAAGAAACAAACAAAACAATAAGTCAGCCATCCTATATAAAGCCACTTACGAAATTAAAATAAGCAAGAGCCGACAATGATAGTACAAACTAAGTACGTAAACAAAATAGGGCAATAACAATTAATACATCCCCTTACAATCGTGCATCCCTAGAAATCCAGAGTCCTTCAAATCTAAGTGTGTGTACCATGTCCTCGCCCCATGAAACTCATCGAGGTAGGCAGTATCGTGCTGCTTCCCATGTTTTTAAATAATCAATCGTGCCCTGGCTACTTTCCCGCAAGGCTTTACAAATTCCAAGTCAGGACCCCAACGTAACAACCATTGCGAGTGATAACCAGAATTCGATGACCTAACACTAACAATCTTCATCCGTCGATGTCGGGAGTCGAAATACTTGGCCCCCATAGTACCGCACACATAAATAGAGAAAACAATTCAAAGTCGGTAATCGACCCTTATCACCCGACAGCCCACGAAACCACTTAACTGAGCAACAGAATTTGGTGTCAGCTTGCCCTAAACCACAACCGATAGCCTCATCATCGGTCAGAAGAACGGATGCATGGGCAAACGAAGACCAAACTGAAACATTATCATCGCAACCCCATGCATTCCAACTCCGGGCATCATCCAAACCCTCTCATCTGCTGTCGGCACTCGGTACCGGTAGCCGTTAGACAGGTCGATGTACTTCTCCAACTTACTCGCAGGGGGGTCGACGGTGATGTAATAACTAAGATAGTTTAAACTAGTTTGCTCTCAAATTCGATCCTACCTAGTCGACAGACTTCCTCGACCTTCTATTCCTAGTTTCCAGGGTACGAGGACTTAAGGTGAGAGGGCATAGGACATGGAGGCCCCCCTTCAAAAACTCACGCTCCCTAAGAAATCAAAAGATCCACACTCCCTAGGTCCGGGATCCTAGATTATCCAAGTTCAAAACAGGACTCCTCGTCACCCTCCTCTAACGTCGCTTCACCGGGTCCCGTTGGTGGCCTATGCGACGACGACGACGAAGGAAAGTCGGCCATTATAAATCGGTAAACTATAGATAAACACGACCGACCCGCAGATAAAAAGGAAAAGGAAGAGAGAGAGAGGTAGACGACTTACAGTGCGAGCCCAGAACGCGTGCAATCCCCTTTTAGATGCCTGTAGAGGAAGTCGAAGAGGTAGCCTGGAAGCCTGCAAAAACAAAAAAAACCTGGAAAAATAAATTCAAAAACACGCATGAACGATTATACCTTCAAAAAAAATAAACCTTACGTTTAATTCCTTTCTTTTTTCGGACACACACGTTTGACTCCTTTCTTGAATTAACGATTATTTCTTATTTCTTTGCTTCGTTCGTTCGTTTTTTCACTAATTTTTCCCTTCATTTCATTATCCTGTCCTATCACTAACTTTATTCAGGTATCAGACAAAAAATCTCGGAATTCAAAACGCAAGGTGGAGAGCACGAAAACGCAAATCTAAAGATATCGCGCAAAAAGGAGGGGGACTAATGTGACCAGGACAACGGGCCCAAAGGAATTATAGTTAGAATAATCACAATATTATGTAAAGCCAAGAAGGCCCACATTGTAAGGATGGAGCCCATTGGGACTTAGTATAAATAAAGGACAACAATCCCATTTGAAGGGGTTGGCTAATTAAGCAAAGAAGATTCATCTCCTAAAACTATAGACCTATAATAATATTATTGGTACATCATATAGTTTGGACCGACGGTTTGGCTATAAGGTCGCCCTTGAACAATATTATGTTGACAGAAAGATCGTGATTTGTATACACAGAAGTAGATTTGCTTTTGTTATGAGCAGCAGATTTATTGTTTATTTATTAATTTTTACTAGTTTAAAACCCGTGCGATGTATGGATTGTTCAGACTTTTTTTTAGTATTATATTTTTTTTTAAAATTTTTTTTTGAATTCATACTAAATTTTGTTATTTAAAAATTTTACATGATATATTCATGATAATAACTATTAGTAAACGCATATGTTTATACCTTTTTAGAACATTTAAATTTATTTAAAGTGAAGCATCACATTGGTAGGGGGGAAAATATATATTATAAAAAATTATTATTTTATTGAGAGTAAAAATATATGTCCATCATTATGTGTGGTAAAAAAATATTATTTAGCATGGTGATTACTTAATCGATTATGTAAAATTCGTAATTTTATTTTTAATTTATTTATTAGAAATTAGATATTAATTTCTAGATAAAATTTTAAAATTAGAATATTCTGAAAATATTTTGTGCAAGGTATGATTTTGTGAAAATTGTTATTGTGGAAATAAGTAAGAATACTTTAGAAAATCGAAATTTTTTTAGTTTAGGTATGTGTGTATCAAATATTTTATTTATGGAATTTACTTGGAGAGGTTGTAAATCTTTAGGAGGAAATATATTATTTCCTAGTTGAGATATAGGGTTTTGTATCGTTATAAATACACCATATGTCGTACCGTTTTTATCATTAAAATTCGGAGGACTTTCTCAGCAAAAATCAGCTGTCTTGTAAAATTCGTAGAAAAATTCATCGTAAGTCAGAATTCAGTGATTCTGGACTTTTTAGAAAGGTCTTTTCGTTATCTTCAGCTTTCGTGTTTCGTGTTTTTCAAGAAAATATCGTTTAGAGGGTCAAAAAGAGTAATTCAGATCTGGTCAGGCTTTGAGGTAAGTACCTTTTGACTACTTTAATTTCCGAAAAGATATTTCAGTTCTGTTTTTAATTTCATATAAGATATAAAACTTTGATTTCGAAATTATAAGATATAAGTATTGTGAATTTTAGAACCCAGTCTCTACGTTTTCGAACGTTCGTAATTTACGCTATAGTTCCGGAATTAGCCTTATATACCCTTGTTAGGCGCACAAGTGTGCAACTTTAGATACCTATTAGGGTGCGTAATTATTGAACTTTAGATCGACCACTGGCAAAAGTGTGGTATTGAGAATAAGAATAAGAATTAGATGTCGGCTACTGGGCAAAGTGTGGTATATGAGAATAAGAATAAGAATTAGATGTCGGCTATTGGCAAAGTGTGGCCGTAGATCAAGACTGTGGTGTTTATAAGAATATCGTTTCGTTCGTTGTATTATCTGCTCAGATCTGTTATAAAAATCTGTACTGTTATAATTCTGCTCTGTTCTGTTTTTAAATTCTGAATTTTAAATATAAAACTTTGGGTTGGATTTATTTTAGAAAATGTTTTACAAAAATTATTATTGTTTTAAGAAAAATCGTTTTATCAAAACACCCATTGTTTTTCTGTTTAAAAGTTAGTCAATTGTACTTGCTGAGCTGTGTAGCTCACCCCTTTTAACATTTCAGGTTCGGAATTTGGAGCATATTAAGATTAAGGAATGAGAACTATGTGGAGATCTGTGCTGCTTCGTTTGTGTATTTGAATTAGAATAAAGATTTTGTTTTTAGAGAATAAATTTAATTATCTGTTAGACAATTATATCGGATTTGTGGAGCTGCGTCTCTATTTTTATGATTTTGATTATTGAGTTTGACCGCTGCTTTGAATTTCGTGATCTATTAGAATTATCGAGTTAATATATTTTATTTTTAGTTTTCGATTTAGAATTAATAGTCCGGAAGTGCGGGTTGTACAGTTGGTATCAAGAGCAGGCTGTCCTTCGGAGTGTATTAGTATGGGACTAGTACATTCCCTAGGATGCGATCCTTTAGACTATCGTATAGGTCTTAGAAAATTATTTTGGATTTAGGGCATTTATTGTGTGATTATTTGATATGTTTGACTTTTGTGTTTTTTTTATTATTGACTATAAGTTTAGAATTTGTTTTGTGTTCTAGTAAAGATGGATGGAGAAAATCAGAACAACAATGAAAATCAGGGCAATAATGATGAAGGAGGAAACGTCTTTGACAGCTGGCTGAAACTCTAGCTGTACTGTGAATCAGCAACCGAAGCCCAACATCGTCTCTCAATTCAAGCGTTTGAACCCGCCAACTTTGATGGAGCTACAGACCCGGCTATCGTGAGATGTGGATCCAAGAGATGGAAAAAGCTTTCGGACTTCTGGGGAGCAATGAGGAACAGAAGGTGACCTTAGCTGTGTACCAATTGCAAGGAAGCGCTTACGACTGGTGGCTTATGGAAAAGAGGAAGAATGAGACGACAAATCTTGAAGAAAATCATGAACCGTACACTTGGGCAAAGTTCAAGAAGGCTTTAGAGGACAAGTACTTTCCGAGAACAGTTCGTCTGCAGAAAGAGAGGGACTTCATTCGACTTCAACAAGGTGGAAGAACCGTCATTGAATACGAAGCAGAATTTGCAAAGCTTGCGAAGTACGTCGACCCTAGTAGCAGATGAGAGCAGTCGAGCACGAAGATTAGAGGAGGGACTTCGAAGTGACATCAGGAATTCAGTGGCGTCGTTTGAACTTCAGACGTACGAGGCTGTCCTCAACAAGGCGTTAGTGATCGAAAGGGGCTTGGCAGAATCTGAAAAGGCGTCTGGCAGTTGGAATAAGAGGCGGTTCACTCAAACTAGTGGGCAATCTTTCAAGGGGGACCACTCAAGAAGCCACCGTGTACGATAACATCGGGGGTCAAGGTGATCGAGAGACGTGTACCAGGTGCGGCAAGAATCATCCGGACAAAGTCTGTCGTTGGAATACAGGTGCTTGTTTTCATTGCGGAGAAGTAGGACATAAGATTTCGAATTGTCCGCACAATCCGCCACCGCCACCAAGGAAGGAAGCAGATAACAAGATGGGCAAAGGACGTGTGTTTCAGCTGACAGGAAATGACAACTATCGCAATTAAGGTATGATTTCTTTTCTTTAGTGACTTATTTAATTTATTTATGTTATGTGAATTTGGGGACCAAATTCTTTTAAGGAGGGAAGAATGTAAAATTCGTAATTTATTTTTAATTTATTTATTAGAAATTAGATATTAATTGTCTAGATAAATATTTTAAAATTAGAATATTCTGAAAACATTTGTGCAAGGTAGTTGATTTGTGAAAAGATTTGTTATTTGTGGAAATAAGTGTAAGAATAATTTAGAAAATCGAAATTTTTTTTAGTTTAGGTAATTGTGTGTATCAAATATTTTATTTATGGAATTTACTTGGAGAGGTTGTAAATCTTTAGGAGGAAATATATTATTTCCTAGTTGAGATATAGGGTTTTGTATCGTTATAAATACACCATATTCGTATTCCTTGTTTTTATCATTAAAATTCGTAGGACTTTCTCAGCAAAAATCAGCTGTCTTGTAAAATTCGTAGAAAATTCATCGTAAGTCAGAATTCAGTGATTCTGGACTTTTCAGAAAGGTCTTTTCGTTATCTTCAGCTTTCGTGTTTCGTGTTTTTCAAGAAAATATCGTTTAGAGGGTCAAAAAGAGTAAATTCAGATCTGGTCAGGCTTTGAGGTAAGTACCTTTTGACTTACTTTTAAATTTCCGAAAAGATATTTCAGTTCTGTTTTTAATTTTCATATAAGATATAAAAACTTTGATTTCGAAATTATAAGAATATAAGTATTTGTGAATTTTAGAACCCAGTCTCTACGTTTTCGAACGTTCGTAATTTACGCTATAGTTCCGGAATTAGCCTTATATACCCTTGTTAGGCGCACAAGTGTGCAACTTTAGATACCTATTAAGGGTGCGTAATTATTGAACTTTAGATGCCGACCACTGGCAAAGTGTGGGTATATGAGAATAAGAATAAGAATTAGATGTCGGCTACTGGCAAAGTGTGGTATATGAGAATAAGAATAAGAATTAGATGTCGGCTATTGGCAAAGTGTGGCCGTAGATCAAGACTGTGGTGTTTATAAGAATTATCGTTTCGTTCTGTTTTATTCTGCTCAGATCTGTTATAAAATCTGTACTGTTATAAATTCTGCTCTGTTCTGTTTTAAATTCTGAATTTTAAAATATAAAACTTTGGGTTGGATTTATTTAGAAAATATTTTACAAAATTATTATTGTTTTAAGAAAAATCGTTTTATCAAAACACCCATTGTTTTTGTTTTAAAAGTTAGTCATTTGTACTTGCTGAGCTGTGTAGCTCACCCCTTTTAACATTTCAGGTTCGGAATTTGGAGCATATTAAGATTAAGGAATGAGAACTATGTGGAGATCTGTGCTGCTTCGTTTTGTGCTATTTGAATTAGAATAAAGATTTTGTTTTTAGAGAATAAATTTAATTATCTGTTAGACAATTATTATCGGATTTGTGGAGCTGCGTCTCTATTTTATGATTTTGATTATTGAGTTTGACCGCTGCTTTGAATTTCGTGATCTATTAGAATTATCGAGTAATAATATATTTTATTTTTAGTTTTCGATTTAGAATTTAATAGTCCGGAAGTGCGGGTTGTTACAGATTAACTATAACGCTATAAAGATATTTGAAAAAAACAATATTACCTATTGAATGATATAGTTTTATTGATAATTAATGTGTATTTTTTAAAAATACTATTTAAATTTTAATTAAAATTTGATTTTTTTAGTTCACATCAATAGAATACAAATATACAAATTATCAATAAGATAATTTTGTTTTAGACTAAATATTTAATATATATAATTTTGTTTTGTTGGTCGGATTGTATTTTTATTTTAGTTTTGTGTTAGTCTGAATCAATTGTATAATGTATTTTTTTATCCTTATTTTTATTTATCCAATTTCATTAGTATAATTTTTAGGAGGATCGATAGTATATTATTTTATCTTAACCTAAATCACATTATATCAACTAAATCGTAATAATTATATTTAGTTTGTTCAAATTTAATTTAGCCCCAAGTAACACAAATTAGAATAATATAGAACTCGATCTGAATTAAAATTTTAAATTGGTAGAAGAAGTTGAATTTACATATAATTATAATGATATAGAGTTCGATATAAAATAGAATGAAATTGGTAAAATAATAAAGCAAATTGACTTCAATATCAATTAAAATTAGAATAATAAAATAAGGCTAATTAAGTAATTGTAGCAAAGTACCGATACGATCGACCAACTACCAAAATTTTTAATATTTTGTCTATTATAGAATAGTACCAGATGTGGAATTGATTGACCTTGTTCATTTTGCTGTCATGTGCCGGTTCCCGAACGAGGTTCATATTTGCTGGTGTCAAAATCAGTTCTATTTTTGTGATACGATTTGTAAAGCCTATATTTGAAACTCAATTCAATAATAACCTAAAATCACTTTTTTTTTGGGTCCTGACAAAACAGAGAACATTATATTTTTAAATAAAATAATAATCTCATTATAATAATAAACCCGATACACACGACAGTATGATATATGTCAGAGTTTCTGTGTTGAATTTTTTTATTAATAAATAAATGATATGAGAGTTATTACTTACTTTTGCTTGAATTAGAAGTTTGCTTGAGGTGAAAGGACAAGTCAAGTGAGGTCAGTAATTAGTAAGGTTTTTAACTTCGGTACAAGGCATACTGTATAGTATGATTACATAATACTATCATATAATATATTATGTAGTGTAATTCTAAGAAGTAAACATCCAGACAGCTCCACTTTGTTAGAAGGGGTCATATCATATATCTTGTAATCTGGTATATTTCTTAAAAAATAAGTTTAATAAAAGATAATATTAAATTTTTTCAAAATGGTAAAACTGGGATCATTTAGGACACTTACATCTGCCCAAAACTCGATGCTTCGTGGAGATGATGAATCCAAGCTTAGCAGAGGCAATAGCAGTGAAGGAAGCTTTGAGTTGGGCTAAGGAATTGCCAAGAAACACTATTACCATCAGTAAAGAAAGCTTTGACCTGGGCTAAGAAATTGCCAGGAAACACTATTACCATCGAATCAGATTGCTTAGAAAACACTATTATCATCGAATCAGATTGCTTAGTAGTAATACAACTGATAAAAAGTGCTACACCTATGCGATCTACACTCTGCAAGGTGATTGTGGAGTGTAGAAATCTAGTTCATGAGTTAACAACATTAAGTTATATTTTATTAAACAATCCGCAAATATGTCGGCAAATGAATTAGCTCATATGTCTCATATGTACCCTCATCGTACTGGTGGAGTTCTGTTCCGGCCAATATTAAATCATGTATCTCGAATGAGTGTTTGGAGTAATAAAATTGCACTTTGTCAAAAAAATAAAAAAAAAATGGTAAAACTGGGGAAATTGGATTAGGTTGCTAAATGTCAAGTTAAAGGCTTAAACCTTAAGCCCAATGCAGAATATGCTATTCATCAAGCAGAACCAAATGTTTGAGCTGTGCTTGGCAACCCAGCACTTCCTAGTACAGTTTTTCACATTACGAAACTCGGTAGTAGAATTGATGATCCAACGCCAAGTTCGAAGTTTACCATCAAATTTATGCTTAGAGTTTCGAATTTTACATTTTCTCGAGGCAACAATGTTACAAATAATTTATCATCTTCCACAAGTGAACCAAAATAATCACAGCAACATAACTAATACCATATCAACTTTATGTGATTTCAGTCCTCCCTCAAAATTAATAAATGAAGTGGTAAAAGTAATAATCACAGAACTTGCCCACATTTTGCGATAATGTAATTAAATGACAGGTTAATCCAAATAATCTAAAATTGCACTTGACAGAGTTTTGACTAATGGCATAATCAAGCAGACATTTATTTAACCTGTCCTGCATTAATAATCAAAGATTATGTGGCAAATGCTAAAAGCTGTGTGACATGGAATCTGATTAGGGGGAGACTCGATACAATATTTTTACCAGAATCTACAAGTCAGCAGAAGAGAGCATGATTACACAGCCTTGGCCCTTTAGGCGATACGTGATATTGCTATTTCCTTCTGGACTCGAACTGATTCATGAAAGCAGGTATCCTTCCAAATCCTCCCCCTTGCCAATTTTTTAGTCTGAAGAGATAATGGCAAATAACAAAAAAGACATTACCTGGTGTTTCTCAACTTCTCTAACAATAGCAAAAAGGAAACAACTCTAAACGGCTGGAGAGGACATCGCCTCTTTCTCCTCCGCTGTAAAAGGAATTGGCTTTGTTGGGGCAGGCAGACGTCCTATGCTATCCACTTTATCTGCCTGCTTGGGCGGAGGTCTTGCTGCTCTTGGCAGCAATCTTCCTTTCTTTTCAAACCACTCCGGCTT
The DNA here is from genome assembly GCF_009905375.1 of Apium graveolens. Lineage (NCBI taxonomy): Eukaryota > Viridiplantae > Streptophyta > Magnoliopsida > Apiales > Apiaceae > Apium > Apium graveolens. The sequence continues at coordinate 200,501,685 of NC_133647.1, forward strand.
AAGAAGAGCCCGGAATCCTAATTTGTTGTAATAAACTTTCCTAACAGATCCACCAGCAGCTTCAACAGCTGCCTTTGCCCTTACTGTAACTCTGGTAACCTGTAACATTACGTTTCCATCATTTAATGACATTAGTAAAAATTAAAGCTATTATATTCACTTCCTAAACCACAAAGAAAGATGCAGAGACGGCAGACATCCTTCGAAGTTCACAGAACGGTCTATTCTCTTTTGTTTTTTTTGCTAATTAAAACGGTCCACATTAAATCGTGTTCGTATATGTCAACACAACAATTGTCTAGTTTGTGCTAGGGGTTTGTATCATGATTTGTTTTGGTTTTATGTTATTGTTAGCAAATCGTTCAGTTCAGTTTAGTTATTGGCCATTAACACTACCAAACTGTTACAACTATTACAAAAGGCTTATTCGATTTTGGTTGACCGATTACAGTTCTCATTTCTGTTTTGAGTAATGCTAATCATAAAGGCTCAAACAAGACTGCTATAAAATAATTGAAGAGGATGACATACTGCATCGGCATCGGCATAGCTATTAACAACAGATGGACTTGTCGTTAAACAGGGGTATCCAGCCATAAAGCAATAGCTATTAAATATGAAATCATCTAGTAGTGGCAGTCTAAAAGTGTCAAGTATCATGTGTTAGGAATATATGTGCATTAGTTTGATGATATGTTTAACAAAACACTTAAGTAGAAATTTAGTGTCTGTAGCCTCAACGGATAAGACCACTTTGGCTATCCGTTGATGGTGTAGCTTTACTTAGAAATAAGTCTAGTATTGTAGCATATTTCAGTCTCTGTATTTAAAATTGTAATTCTTAGAAGTTGAGAGAAACTATGAGTCATGTTGACTACTAGATGATATGCAGATAGGAAGGCCAATTGTAAATATTTCATGCCTTGTAATTTTGTATAAATGAAGTGGTATCAACGGATGACTTAAAAGACCTTCAACGGATGAGAAGCTAAGCTTCAACGGATGTCTCTAAAGCTTCAACGGATAACATCCTTCAACGGATGAGAGCATCAACGGATGAAAGCTTCAACGGATAACATCCTTCAACGGAATGAAGTCATCAACGGATGAAAGCTTCAACGGATGTTCTGCTAATCAGCCGTTGATAAGTGGTAGTTGTACCTACAGACAGAGGCACGTGGGTTGACAGAGAAACTGAGATGTGGTAGCCGAATTTCAGGATCAACAGAAAAAAGCAGCCGTTCTTCTTTTAGTACAAAGATTGCAATAGTCAACAAAGTACTTGAGTGAACAGGAAAAGAAGCAAGTGAAGAACTTATTTTACTATTGTAATTTTATATTGTTTTTCACTTGTACACTTGGTAATATATATGAACCAAGAAGAAGCTAGTAATAGATAGAGATTTTTCCAGAGCTGTTAAGAAATATCTTGAGAGAAAATTCATCTAGTTTGTACTAGGATGCAGCTGTGATCAACATTGTTGAACACAGATTTTCTAATATACCATCTCTGGTGGAACAACAAATCCACCAGAAAAGTTTTTAAGGTCTGTTGTGTTCCTTACATTTGTGCTTGAATATATATCTGTCTGTATTAGCTTAAAGCAATTCACTACACTTGTTCTATCTAGAACACACAATGCTTTATAAACTGCTCAAAACTTGAAAAAGTTTTGAGATTTACATTCAACCCCCCCTTCTGTAAATCTCATTGTTAGTCCTTCTAGGAATAACAATTGGTATCAGAGCAGGCTCTTGACACACAAAGAGTTTAAAGATCTTGGAATCTAACAAAGATGAGTAAGAAGGATATTGGAGTAAAGATCCCAGTTCTTGACAAAGACAGTTATCACCACTGGAAGGTGAAAATGCACCTTCATCTACTCTCCCAAGATGAAGGTTATGTAAACTGCATTGAGAATGGTCCTCACATTCCCCACAAAGTAGCCACAGTTGCTACGGCCACAATTGCTTGTTGGTCAATCCATTCCAAAACCCAGAGCAGAATGGACAATGGAAGACACAGAAGAAGTCCACAAGGATAAGAAGGCTATGAACATTTTGTTTAATGGTCTTGACAAGGATATGTTTGATAATGTGATAAATTGTTCAACTGCCAAAGAGGTTTGGGACACAGTTCAGCTGCTGTGTGAAGGTACAGAACAAGTAAGAGAGAACTAAAATGCAGCTTCTCATTCAACAGTATGAGCACTTTCATTTTGAAGAGAATGAATCTTTAAATGACACATTAATAGATTCCAAAAGCTGTTGAATGGACTGAAGCTGTATGGTAGAGTGTACCAGGTGAAGGATTCAAATCTTAAATTTTTGAGATCCTTACCAAAGGAATGGAAACCCATGACTGTTTCCTTAAGAAACTCTCAGGATTATAAGGACTTTACTCTTGAAAGATTATATGGAATCTTGAAGACTTATGAACTAGAGTTGGAACAGGATGAGGTATTGGAGAGGGGGAGAAAGAAAGGAGGTTCAGTTGCATTGGTAGCTGAAAATGAGAAAGAATGCAGAAAAGAAACTGTGAGATCTACATCAAGCTCCAAAGATGGTGTAAGAAATCCAGAATCAGACAAGGGTAAAGAGGCAAGTTGCTGAAAATGAAGACAACTCCAGTCAAGATGACTCTGATGGTATTGATGAGCATCTTGCATTTCTGTCCAGGAGATTTGCAAAGATGAAGTTCAGGAAAAACACTAGAGCCACTAAACCCTATAAGAACATGGTGGACAAATCCAAGTTCAAGTGTTTTAATTGTGGTATAAGTGGACACTTTGCAAGTGAGTGCAGAAAGCCAACCTCTGAAAAGAAGAAATTTGAACAAGTAGATTACAAAAAGAAATATTTTGATCTACTCAAACAGAAGGAAAAGGCTTTCATTACTCAAGAAAGAGACTGGGCAGCTGATGGAGAAGAAGAGGATGAAGACATGGAATATGTTAACTTGGCTCTCATGGCTGATTCTGAGGAGAATGAAGTTAGTTCATCAAGCAACCAGGTAATTACTACTGATATAACACAGCTTACTAAAGAAGAGTGCAATGATGCTTTTAATGACATGTCTACTGAACTGTATCATTTGCGTGTATCTCTTAAATCTCTTGCTAAAGAAATAGTAGGATTAAAGAGAACAATCTGTTTTTAAGTAATAGAAATGCTGTGTTAGAAGATAAGTTAATTGACCTAGAAAAGACTAAGCTGCATTGTGTATCTGTTGAAAATGAACTAGCTGAATCTATTAAGAAGTAGAAATACTTTCCAATCAATTAGAGAAAGAGCAAGAGGTGATTAAAGCCTGGAAACATCTAGGGATGTAAGTGCTCAAATTGCCAAAGTCCAAGGAATTGAATCATTCTGTGAAACTGCCTGGGATAAAAATAAAAAGAAACTGGAATTAATTGATGGACTGTCAACGGATGTGGAATCAACGGATGATGAAAGTTATCCGTTGAAGGAAGAAAAGGAACATCCGTTGAAGGTTCCTCAATTAAAACAGGCAGATGTTTCTAAAAGAGAAAATCTAAAGAACTCAACAAAAAGTTTGGTTCAACTTCAAAGAACTTTGTCAAAGAAGGAGCAAGCACATCCAAAGATGTCAGAAAGGTGAATGTAGGGCACATGACCTTAGAACAGTTAAACAATAGGCTCAAGATGGTTGAGGATAAAAAGGAATCCAAAAGGAAATCCAACAGAAATGGGAAGGTAGGAGTTAACAAACATAACAATTACACACCTGACAAGTATGCTCCTAGAAAAGCTGTGTGCATTGTAGTAGTGTTAATCATCTATCTGCTAAACTGTAATCTATTAAGAAATCTCCCATAACTGTACCCTCTTCCATGCCTAACATGTCTGTATCACCCTCTACATCGTGCCGTGTTATGTCTCAACAAATCCTTATGCACATTTTGCAAACAGGCCATATTTTAACAATTCTTATCTTGCTGCATTCAGTATGCCTCAATTGCCATACAATATGCCAATGTGGAATACATGGTATGCACAATCCATGCCTAATAATACATAAATTGCTGGATAATGTTGTGACAACCCTACACCTCAACCAACCACATCTAAGACCAAGGGTGACTCAAACTCACCTAAGTCTAAAGATGCAGGAGGAATGAAGTCTAGGAGAAAGGCTAACAGAATGGACCCAAGGAAACTTGGGTACCAAATCAAATTGATTGATTTTGTGGTGTGCAGGAAAATAGAAGAAATCTATGGTACTTGGACAGTGGCTGTTCAAGACACATGACTGGAGATTTCTCCCTGCTCACAGAGTTTAAAGAGAGAGCTGGCCCCAGCATACCTTTGGAGATGACAGCAAAGGGTTTACTATGGGATATGGCTTGATTTCAACAAGGAATGTCATCATTGAAGAAGTTGCATTAGTTGATGGTCTCAAGCACAACTTACTGAGTATCAGTCAACTATGTGATAGAGGGAATACAGTTTCCTTCAATTATGAAGCCTGTGTTGTCACTAGTAAGGAAGACAACAAAGTGGTTCTAACTGGAGTTAGAAAAGGAAATGTGTACTTAGCTGACTTCAACTCTACAGATGCAGAATCTATTACTTGTCTCTTCAGCAAAGCAAGTTCAGTTGAGAGTTGGCTATGGCACAAGAAGCTATCCCATTTGAATTTCAAAACAATGAATGATCTAGTCAAAAAGGACTTAGTAAGAGGAATTCCTCTTGTTGAATTCTCAAGGGATGGTCTGTGTGATGCTTGTCAGAAAGGCAAACAAAGGAAAGCATCATTTCAGAAGAAGCTTGAAACAACAATTGATGAACCATTACAGCTGCTACATATGGATTTGTTTGGACCAGTCAATGTATTGTCAATAGCAAGAAAAAGATATTGCTTAGTGATTGTAGATGATTTCTCAAAGTTCTCATGGGTCTGTTTTCTTGGATCAAAGGATGAAGCAAGTGAAATCATTATCAATCACATCAGGCAAGTCAATAATCATCCTGACTTGAAGGTAAGAAACATCAGGAGTGACAATGGAACTGAGTTCAAGAATTTGACATTAAGGCTGTTCTGTGAAGAAAATGGAATCATGCATGAGTTCTCAGCTCCAAGAACACCTCAGCAAAATGGGGTAGTTGAAAGAAAGAACAGATCTTTAATTGAGGCTGCCAGAACAATGCTTGAAGAATCAAAGTTACCAACATATTTTTGGGCTGAAGCTGTTAATTGTGCCTGTTTCACTCAAAATATTTCTTTGATCAATCAAGCTAAAGGCATGACTCCTTATCAGTTGTTCAAGAAAAGAAAACCAACTCTAAACTTTCTTCATGTCTTTGGATGTAAATGTTTTATACTGAGGAATCAATCTGACCATAAAGGGAAGTTTGATGCAAAGGCTGATGAAGGAATATTTGTTGGTTATTCAGCTGGAAAATTTTATAGGGTCTACAATCTAAGAACCAACATTGTTATGGAATCTGTGCATGTTGTGTTTGATGATAAAAAGATTGATGGACTAACAGATGAGGGACATAATAAGAGACTCAAATTTGACAACATTGAGATATATTGTGATGATAGTGAAGAGGAGACTGATGGAGATGACACTTCAAAAGGGATTCAAAACATGCCCCTGGATAATGCACAAAATACTGCATCCATTGATAGAAGCAATGCAGTATCCGTTGAAAGACATAGTGCATCATCCGTTGAAGTACAAAATGAAGCATCCGTTGATCATAGTTCATCAACGGATAATCGATTTACATCATCAGTTGATAGAACACCAAGTTCCCTGCAAAGGACCAACAACTCAGGGGGAGTTTCAACTAGTCAACACTCTGTCTCACATCATGACAATACTGAGGCCACCTCATCTAGAGCACATCTTCCACCACAAAGGAAATGGACCAAGAATCATCCCTTTGAACTGATCATTGGTGATGCATCATCTAAAGTGCAAACAAGAAGAGCTACTCAAGATGAATGTCTGTATAGTAGTTTTCTATCTCAGGAGGAACCTAAGAAAGTGGAAGAAGCTCTATTGGATCCAGATTGGATATTAGCTATGCAGGAAGAGCTAAACCAATTTGAGAGAAACCAAGTTTGGAAGCTGGTACCCAAACCAAAGAACAAGAGTCCTATTGACACAAAGTGGGTATTCAGAAACAAGATGGATGAAAATGGCATTATCATAAAGAATAAAGCCAGACTGGTTGCTAAAGGCTATTCTCAGCAAGAGGGAATAGATTTTGATGAAACATATGCTCCTGTTGCAAGACTTGAAGCCATCAGAATATTTCTAGCCCATGCAGCCCATGCCAATTTCAAAGTCTATCAAATGGATGTCAAGAGTGCATTTCTAAATGGGAAATTAGAGGAAGAAGTCTATGTAAGTCAACCTCCAGGATTTGAAGATCCAAATTTTCCAGACTATGTGTATTATCTGTTGAAAGCACTCTATGGACTGAAGCAAGCACCTAGAGCCTGGTATGAAACCTTATCAAATTTCTTTTGGAGAATCACTTCACTAGAGGTACTGTTGATAAAACTCTCTTCTTTAGGGATGTTAATGGCTCTAGTATACTTGTTCAAATTTATGTAGATGACATAATATTTGGCTCTATAGATGATAAACTTTGCAAAAAGTTTGCTAAGCTAATGCAAAGTAAATATGAAATGAGCCTAATGGGAGAACTAACCTATTTTCTTGGTTTACAAGTTAAACAAGTTAGTGATGGAATTTTCATTAGTCAAACTAAATATATTCATGATCTTTTAAAGAAGTTTGACTTAATGGAATGCTCATCTGCAAAAACTCCCATGGCCACTGCCACCAAACTTGAATTAAATAAGACTGAAAGGTCTGTGGACATTACAAGTTATAGAGGCATGGTTGGTTCACTTTTATATTTAACTGCTAGCAGACCAGATATAATGTTTGCTACATGTCTGTGTGCTAGATTTCAAGCTGATCCTAGGGAGTCTCACTTAATTGCTATCAAGAGAATTTTCAGATATCTCAAGGGTACACCAAATTTAGGAATTTGGTATCCTAGAGAATCTGGCTTTGATCTAATTGGTTATTCAGATGCAGACTATGCAGGTTGCAAAATAGACAGGAAAAGTACAACAGGCTCCTGCCAATTCCTGGGAAACAAGCTTGTATCATGGTTTAGCAAAAAGCAAAATTCAGTCTCTACTTCTACAGCTGAGGCTGAATACATTGCTGCTGGAAGTTGCTGTTCTCAAATGTTATGGATGAGGAATCAACTCCTTGATTATGGACTTCATGTTGATAGAATACCTATCTTTTGTGACAACACAAGTGCCATAGCCATAACAGAGAATCCTGTGCAGCACTCAAGGACCAAGCACATTGATATTAAGTACCACTTCATCAGGGAGCATGTCATGAATGGTACAGTGGAACTACATTTTGTTCCAAGTGAACAACAAATTGCTGACATATTTACCAAGCCACTTGATGAATCAACATTCACAAGATTGGTAAGTGAGCTAGGTATGTTTAATTACTCTTAAAATTCATGTCTTCTTTGCAATTTGATGAGAAGCCTGAAATATATTAGTTGCTAGAACAAATTTGACTTTTAACAAAGTTTATTCCATCAACGGATGTTCCCTATCCGTTGAAAGTCAAAATTGCTCTATCAACGGATATTCATTATCCGTTGAAAGACAAGTATATCTCTGGAACTTTTATCCGTCAACGGATAAAGCTGAAGTACCTTTCAACGGATGACAATTTACATTATCCGTTGAAATGTCACATCAGACGTTTGAGGTGTTTCACAGCCGTTGATTCTATTTTCTTAACCGTTGATACCATACATACATCTGTATGTATTGGTTTTAAAGGTAGTTATTAGAATACTTACAGTTTATTCTTAAACGGCTGAAATTCACTAACACCTATTTATTGATTAATCCTTTATTTATTTCTTTTTCTTTGAAAGCATATAAGCCCTTCTGATTGTTCATTATTACTTTACGCTTTCTTAGAATTTCAAGCATTTACCATTTTCTCTCTGCAAAACCTTCAAGTTATTCTCTGCAATTTCTACTCACAACAATGGCACCAGTCGTGAAGATTATGTCTCAATCTGGGTTCATCTACGAGAAGAACAATTTCATAGCTCTGGTAGAAAAGAATGAAGCCCACTCAGATTATCACAAAATGATGGACTTCATCAAAAACTGTAAACTTAGCTATGCAATGCTGGAAGCCCCAACGATTTCTGTGAAGTAGTTGAGGAGATTTGGACAACTGCTGAGTTCAACTCCATGGATATGACTATCTCCTTCACTCTCAAAGGTAAAAATCACTGTATTAACTGTGATGACTTACAAGCATGTTTTAAATTACCTGAGAACAATGCCATGACACCACACACTGATAGTGATGTATCCAGCTTGTTAGACACACTGATAGTGATGTATCCAGCTTGTTAGATTCCATAGGTTACTCTCTTAACTCTGCTAATTTAGGGGGTATTAGACGAAAAGGCCTTAGGAAAGAATGGAGTTTTCTTGGGGATGCCTTCATAAAGGTTTTCTCTGGGAAAATTAGTAATTTTGATGCCATAACTTCATCTCTTGTTAATATGTTCTATATGCTTGTTTCTGATAGGTACTTTAACTTTAGCAACTATGTGATGCTAGAATTAGGTACTAGATTAGGTAACAAAGCTAATAGACCTAATAACATCTATTATGCTAGATTCTTTATGTTATTGGCTAACCATGTTGCTGAAGGTTTAGTCATAATCAATGAGAATAATAAACTCAAGTGCTGGGCACAAGAGAAAAGAGTTCTTGCAGACTTGAAGAGAATGGATCTTAACAGCAGTGTGCAATTGGTATATTTACCAATCATGAATGCACCCCAGGTAGGTGAGGTAATTGCTTCTACAACTCCTACTTCTTCCAACCCCTCTATTTCTTTATCTTCTAGTGTGGCCATGAAATCTGTGTCAATGCCCCAACAGATTTCTACCAAGGTCACCAAATCTAAACTTTCAAAATCCAAGACAAAGAAAACCACCTCTGTTGTTTCTCAAAAGACAACAGTTGTAACAACAACCATTAACCCTGAGGGAAGTGAACAGGGTGTGAGTGGTGAGGGGAGGGGTGAACATCAAAGAAACCCCCAGGATAAGGAAGGAGAGTTGAGTGCTTCCCAAGCTAGCCAAGCCCCAGTTTCTCAAAAAGCTGTGGTGGTTGAAAAGGTTTCTAGCACATCCCTAGTAGCATCCTCCCAAAAGGATGTTACTATTGAAAAGAGTTCCCAACCAGGAACACAGAACAAAAGAGGGAGGGACACTAAATCCAAACACTCACCTACAAAAGCTTTTATTAGAAGAAAGAAGGCTAGAACCCAATCTTCTACACAGGGTGCACACACTGCACAGATACATCCATCTGTCTCTGTGCCTTCTCAAACTCAGTTTGATGTGACTCCAATAAATGTGGAGTCACAGCCCCATTCTCTCACAATAATCACACATCAATCACCAAACACTTCATCACCATCTCTGGATGTGGATATGTTATTCCCATCAATTCCTGATTCTCCCTCTTTACAACTCAGGGAGGAGCCCCACTCAAATACAGGTGATCATCATCTTTTAGATGATTTGTTGGATCACCCGCAAATTCTTTCAGATATAATTGAAGGATCTGTATCAACACATATCAAATCAATCTATACAGATTCAACAGTTATATCACTTTCAATTTCATCTTCTTTTCCTTCTTCAACGGATATCACTCATCCGTTGACAAGTGGTTGCTCTTCAACGGATAAGCTTTACAGCAGTTATCCGTTGATAACAACAGTTTCAACTTCAACGGATATTCCACATCCGTTGATAGTCTCTACACAAATAACTGAAATGATTCCAAGTGTAGAAGACATGAATATTGTGCAATCACTTTTAGGATTGAGGGCAGGGAGTGAAAATTTGAGTGAGAGGCTGGGTTGCTCCCAGGCAAAAGGAGAGATTGAGAGCACAAAAATGCATGCTATTTCTTCCAGCATGGCAAAAGTCAGTGAGTGGAGTACCACCTTAGAAGGTGAAGGTGAGGGAGTGAGATGTGTGAGCCAGGGGGAGCCCCTGATGCAAGAACATAGAGAAAAAGAGAGAAAAGCAGGTACAGTTGATACAAGGGTGGAACCAGCCATTGCTCATGAGTCAATGATTGTGGATGATGCTGAAAAGGAAAGACAATTTCAGCAACATTACAAAGCTGTAATTGATAACATTTCCTTGGATGCTGACACTTTTACTCATCCTGTGACAGCCTATCAACTGTTGGCTGCTCAGGGCAATGAGGAGGCAGAGAGGTCACTACATCTAGTGCACACAACACAATCTCTTCAAAGGGATAAAGCTGCCATTCACAAAATGCCTTCTACAGCTGGTGAGCCATCTGAGGAATTTGGAGCAAATTCTGATGATGATGACTCTATTTCTTCTGATGGAAGCATGAACATAGGGGGAGATGAAGACCCTAGTTCCATTCCTAATCTACCTGAATGGGCCCTGACTAAGGAGCATAGAACAGGTGAATTCAATGTCCACTTGGTCAAACAAATCATCACTATTCAACAGGCCATTCAGAACACTTCAAATGCAAATATCAAGGCTATCCTCCAAGCTCACCTGGACTCACTGCATCTCATGAAGTTGCAGAAACTAAAGCAAAATATGAGTCTAGATGATCTCAGGAAAGATATTGCTGACTTGAAATCCTTCACTTCAGAAAAATTGGATTCAGTCATGCCCTATGGTACTTTGCAGGACTTGGTTTCGAGATTGAAAAAGGAATCAGTTACTGAACAAAGGCTGGCCAAGTTGGAAGACAGAGTTCAAGGAATTGAAGACTCTGTGGCCACCCTTCTTCTCAACCAACAATCTCAAACCAATCTCCTAATGCAGCTGGCAAAAGCACAAGGCTTGACCCCTCTCCTTGATGATAACAAAAAGGGGGAGAGTAAAAGGGAAGGGGAAGGAGAGCCCTCTACAAAAGTTAACATATCTAAAGTGCTAGTTCTTGCCATCACTACTTCTCCAATCATTCAAATCAAGGGCAAGCCTGATGGAATTGATTTGATTCAGCTAGCAGCAGCTGAAATTCAAGTGAAAGAACAAAGGAGGAGAATTGATGAAAGGTTGCAACTGTTGTTTGGTTCTACACAAGACAAATCAACATCTGTGAAATACAGCACAAAAATTGAACCAATCAACATGGAGCTCATGCCAGTAGGGAGTCATAAGGATGGAGAAGCTTCTTCCAAAGAACTACAAGCTATAATTCTCAAGCCCAATGAAAGATCCAATAAGGACTCAACAAAGAATCCTTTAAAAGAAGTGGACTTTCCTCCTCCAAAAGCTGATGAGAACAAGATTTTAGGCAGGAGTATTGCTTATCTCAAAAAGACCATGGATGAGGCTGTAAGGAGAAATAGAGCTATTATCATTAGAGAGGGAAAGAGCATATGTGTGATGCAAGGACATCCCAAATTCTCAATAGCCAAGAAGGAAGAAGACAAGCAATTAAAGGCTGACAAAAGAGCACAAGCAAAGCTTGAACAACAGCTAAAGTCAAGTCTAGTTGAAAAAGAAGAAGGGATTGAAGTCAGGGGTGAAGACAAGACTACAAACCTAGATGAGGTTTTAGGGAGTATATTTGGTGAGAGTGTGGAAGAAAGAGAGGAATGGCAGAAGGGAAACAGAAGAAAAGCCAAGGCACACAGAAGGAGTGAAGATAACCCTGAAGATACCAAATCTATATCTAAATCACTACCTTCCATACCTGAACCTTTTGTTGCTGATCCCTCTATAAATATCCATGGTGAACCAATCATTCCAAAAGAGGAACCTATTGATTGGGACAACATCACATTGCCTACTTTTTTAACCACTCTACCACTACCAAAGAAACAGAAAAGAAAATCTAAATCTACACCTCCCCTAACCTCTAAGGAATTCACTCAAAAACAAAAACCTAACCCTAAGCCACCCATTTCTAAAGATGATTATGTTCACATCTGTGACATAAAAGAAGCTTCAGACATTAATCTCTATCTGGATGAGCTGGAGGAAGTAAGGGGAATAGCTGCCTACAGACAGCTACCAGAGAGATTGGTGTTCAGATATAAGGGAGCTGGGGAAAGAACATGGCCTCTCTACAGGATTCTAAATGAAGGCTACTCTACCTTGATCAGAGTCTTTTCAGCCATCAAAAAGGATTCTGGATTTACCAGAACAGCCAAGACTGAAATTCTCAACAAGATTGCCAACATAAGGAAGACTTGGAGGGAACCAAATGCTTTGCCCAGAACCTTACTCATACAAGAAAGGGGAACTAAAATTCACAAATCACCTCATTGGTTGATGGAATTTAGAGATGACAAAGGAGTCAGAAGATTTTTCAGACTTGAAGACCAACTCAAGATTGCCAGCAATGAAACTCTCAAGGAAATGCAATCTAAGTTGGATATCAGTGATGAAGATGAAGCTGAATTCTTCAGACAACTCCAACTCCAAATTGAGGAAAATGACAAAGGGCTAGGAAAGAAAACCAGGGAACAAAGAAGAAAATGATGATTTGCTCAGGCTAGAGGACCACCCTTGGAAATACTGTAAATCTTCAATTACCTCCTAGTACATACACTTTTGCAGCACTTTTTATATTTCTACTTAGTTTCAATTCAAATATTTGTTAAGTGTTTTGTTATCATCAAGTTAACCCTGAATTTATGCCTACAGTTCTTATAGACATAAATAGGGGGAGATTGTTAGGAATATATGTGCATTAGTTTGATGATATGTTTAACAAAACACTTAAGTAGAAATTTAGTGTCAGTAGCCTCAACGGATAAGACCACTTTGGCTATCCGTTGATGGTGTAGCTTTACTTAGAAATAAGTCTAGTATTGTAGCATATTTCAGTCTCTATATTTAAAATGTAATTCTTAGAAGTTGAGAGAAACTATGAGTCATGTTGACTACTAGATGATATGCAGATAGGAAGGCCAATTGTAAATATTTCATGCCTTGTAATTTTGTATAAATGAAGTGGTATCAACGGATGACTTAAAAACCTTCAATGGATGAGAAGCTAAGCTTCAACGGATGTCTCTAAAGCTTCAACGGATAACATCCTTCAACGGATGAGAGCATCAACGGATAAATGCATCAACGGATGAAAGCTTCAACGGATAACATCCTTCAACGAATGAAGTCATCAACGGATGAAAGCTTCAACGGATGTTCTGCTAATTAGCCGTTGATAAGTGGTAGTTGTACCTACAGACAGAGGCACATGGGTTGACAGAGAAAACTGAGATGTGGTAGCCGAATTTCAGGATCAACAGAAAAAGCAGCCGTTCTTCTTTAGTACAAAGATGCAATAGTCAACAAAGTACTTGAGTGAACAGGAAAAGAAGCAAGTGAAGAACTTATTTTACTATTGTAATTTTATATTGTTTTTCACTTGTACACTTGGTAATATATAAACCAAGAAGAAGCTAGTAATTAGATAGAGATTTTCCAGAGCTGTTAAGAAATATCTTGAGAGAAAATTCATCTAGTTTGTACTAGGATGCAGCTGTGATCAACATTGTTGAACACAGATTTTCTAATATACCATCTCTGGTGGAACAACAAATCCACCAGAAAAGTTTTTAAAGTTTGTTGTGTTCTTTACATTTTGTGTTTGAATATATATCTGTCTGCATTAGCTCAAAGCAATTCATACACTTGTTCATCTAGAACACACTGCTTTAATAAACTTCTCAAAACTTGAAAAAGTTTTGAGATTTACATTCAACCCCCCTTCTGTAAATCTCATTGTTAGTCCTCTAGGAATAACAATCTGACTAAATGGTCTGCCCTAAATACCATGTCACTACATAGGTTTAATTTGAATTACGAGTTTGACGAGAAAATCTTACCAACAAAATTAATATCTTTGGGATATTTATAGAATCAAGTCAATTGATTTATGTATCAAAATTACTAACTTTAAAATCAGAATTTTACCCATTTTGAAAAATACTCGCAAATTGAATACATGACCCGGCCGTAAATACATCATCACTATCTATATTTAATAAATATAAATTACGAACTCGACGGGAATATCTTACCAATAAGGATATATTTTATAATATCTTATATTAATAAAAATTAACACTTTTGAGCTCTTTATACGATCAAGTCAGTTGATATTATGTATCAAAATTACTATTTTTTTTACTATTTTACTTGTAGAACATATATGAACTCCCGTACTGAACTCAAAATAAGGACTCTCATATATATATATATATATATATATATAAGAAACTTGTAAAATTATATAATTCAATATTTTGAAAAATAAAAATTAAATTAGCAATAATAAATTTACAAAAAAATATTTTGTGTTGGAAAATATTGTACAGTTATTTTAAATTATTTGAAAAAAGGTTAAAACTATAATGTATTGCACTATTTGATTTAATCCATGTTATACTATCTAAATAAAATAATTAATATTAGTCGATATTTTGAAAGGATTAACAAGTTCAACTAATATTTAAAAAAATCATCAAATTGAAAATATTTAATTTTAAAAAAATAGTATACAATGTTATAAAGTTACTATAAAAAGAAATATTGGTATTATAAATGAAAGAAACTTTAAAATGATTTGAATGATGATATTAGTACAAATTTATCTTCAGATTCTTGAAAAAAAAAAGCTTCTGAATATCAAAAGTTAGTCTTGACAATATATGAATTATTTTTATGTCAAATCCATGACTCATGCTCTGTTGAGTAAAATTAGATATTGTTTGATTTTCAGTGCTACCACGACTACGAATATAAATAATTGTAATTTATTTATTAGATAATTATAATTTTTGAATAATCATAAATACATGTTATTTGAGTAATTTACTGAATAACAATTAGATATATACATGACCAAAATATCTAGAATATAAATAAACGAGACCAACATAATTTACTCAAAAATATAATAAATAATAATTTACATACATAAACACACATGTGACTTTATCTTAACAAATATTAAAACATTCAATTTTGATGTTGTATTTCAGAGTTATTGATATATATATACTATAATAAAATAACAAAAGTCTTTTATATTCTGAAAATAAGAATGATCAGTTAAATTTAAGTTTTTTTTCAATGTGTTAAAAACTAAATAGATTGTGTCAATTTCAATTTATGAATTGACAATAATATGACATCTAATAAAATTAACTTTGTATAATGGAGATGATTAAAAGCTAAATACATGGCTGAGATCAACTTTAGTTAATGAATTAAGACATTGGCAATTAGCAATGATATTAAATTAACATAAATGTTGAATGAAAGAAATAATATTTTTCTTAAAAAATAAACTTATATTAATTGAACTGTAAATTCTACTTTATTGAATATTACGATTGCAACTCTTGACCACTTTAATTATGAATTACTGATCCTTTTAAATTAAGCAAGATAATTATAAATTAGCAATGACTTTAGTAATAAAATACCTCATTACTCCGAGTTTATTTGACCAAAACTTAAAAAATTTACTCGACTCTGTAATATACATATATGTTAATTTTTAGTTTCTTTTTATAAACATATTGACAATATTTGATGGATTAACTACAATTTTTTTCTTTGACACGTACAATACAATGACTACCCTGCTTGTATTTATTTAATAAATATAAATTACACGACACAAATAAGAAAATGTGTATTATAGTTAATGAGATATATTTAAAAACGTTATGAACGTTGTTATAGGGAGAATTTCTTATAACAGTGTTATGGAGGTTGATGGTCGGAACAAGGATCAAAGACGGTGTTCGAAGGCGGAGGAAGGTTGTTTTGTGGTGGTGGTCAAGCTTGTATGTTGACTCCTCAAGAAAGAATAGGGTTTTTGTTATTCTCTATCAAGTGTCGACTCATGTCTCATACAAGTGCCTACGTACCCTATTTATAGGGATCAAACCTCACGTAGTTTTTGGGGAACAAGTCACATGGGCTAGGGTTAGGGTTCTTCAACCCGTGTAGCCCAAGCCCATGATAAAGTCAGGCCTTCAGCCAATTAGTCATGTAGATTTCGACCGGCTCCACACGCTTCCTACAATCTCGCGGCATCTCCGCATTTCTTCCCGTAATTGTAGGAACAACCCGTGTCGGCCCCAAAATTTACGAGCAACTCAGTCATCTATGAGTCACTTTCCATATTGCACACAAAGTCCTCTAATGTGGGCCGACCTGTTTACCTCGACCCGCACCGCATTCCTTTTAAATCAATAAATACAATGTTACCTTCGTTTTCATAAGATGTGGGCTCATGGGCCTAGCTCGCGTGTTGGCACCTGAGCTCAGCCCGCGTGTTGGCACCTGAGTCCAGCCCGCGTGTAGTTGCCTGAGCCCAGCCCGCGTGTGGGCATCCAGATGACAAGTGTGATCCCATCTTACATGTGTGAGCCCAGCTCACAAGTGAGAGCCCATCTCTCATGTGAGAGCCCAGCTATCATGTGAGAGCCCACCGGCTCACTCATCATGAGCCCAGCTCGCATGCGCTGGTCCAAGTCACATTAATTCACAATTCTAGCTCACACATTAGAGCCCAACTATTCAATGTTCCCATGGGGACCTGTGTAGGGCCCATGACCGAAAGCGGGCATAACAAACGTTATTAATGTTTTACATGAAATCATACTCAACTTGTATTTGATATGTTTTAGACGTTATACAATATTTATCAATAAGAAAACGATTAAAAATTTTACTAATATAATTGTATGGTGTACAAAAAAATCTAGAAAATAACCCGTGCCTCGCACGGGTGATTATGCTAGGTAAAACTAGATTGTGAAAAATGGTATTTAGGAGGTTAAAAAGCACTATAAACATATAACAGGGAAGAACTTTTAACTAATAGACATCAGATTCTTAAAAAAATGATGTCTTAAATTCTATAGGTTGGTCTGTGGAAACAATGTTAAAGAGGACCTTAGACATCAGTTCTCTTCCAAGATACGATGTTATATGTTATATATCACATCAGTTTTCCTTGATGTAGCGATGTCAAAGTTCTTATTTAACATTGTTTTTCAATGGAACCATTGTGCATTATAGTGAAAGATATCGGTTTATTTCAATTATTTTAATATAAACTTTTACTTTTGACATCGATTTCACTAGCACAAGTCGATGTGTTTTAACATTTTAGACATCGTTTTCATTCCATAGATTCATGAGGGGAAAGTGATATAAACAACAGATGAAAGAAGCATTTAAAACAAAAATAATCAAAAAATGACAATGTCATTAATAATGCTAGTGATATAATTACTGTTAACAAAAAAACATATACATACATACGAAAATTCATTCTAATATCACATAAATCGCATCTGCTTCAACTACTGTAAGACTATGGTTTGGGATGCCAAAAAAGAGTTCATCATTGACAAATCGGAGGAGATATGTTTTTCCAGGCTTCACCTTTAACTTGAATGTGTCTGCATATGAAGCTAAATAGAATTAGAACACATGATTTTTTTTGAGAATTTTTGTTAGGTTTCTATATCATATGCATATACTGTTTTCCTTCTAAGGCATCATGTAATATCCATGCTAATGTATTCTGTGAGTACCTTTTGAGGAGAAGTTGTACAAAGGTCCAGGAAGTCCATTAAATGTATATGCATCTGAAACATTAGGACCTCCACCAGTTTGTAGAGCTTGGGGTATAATAGCTTCAGTATCAGCATTGAATGACTCTCCTACAAATGAAGAGATGTAAGCTTCTCATGTAAATTTACAAGTAACTGTGCAAGAACTTGCATAAGCTTTAAAATATGATTAATGACTTTAATGAGTAGGCAATCACCCTCTCTAGCAACAATCTGAGGGCCTGGAAATTATGAGTGATTAACAAATTATACTAATATCTCATAATTAGAATTTAAGCACACTTCATCCTTATTCCTGTCATTGAGTTCTTAAACTTGATTATTTTAAACTTACTGTAAGTGCCAAGGTACATATACTTGTTTCCAAACACCCTTCCGATTCGTGCTTCCCATCTACAGCTGCTGAGTGTAAACAAAGTTGTAACTCTAAAATTAGGAAAACTATGAATAAAAATATTTATTCCCTTTTTACACAATAAAATTATGAATAACATAATTTATTGTTTCAAAGTGTCCTAACTATATCGGGTGAACTAGTATTCCTTGTCAAAAATGTCAGTGAAACAAAATGAGAATCTTCAACATCCTCAGCATCATAAAATACATCGGCAGAATTGGTTCTCCCAACTACAGTTTCCTTTTCATTTGAGGCTCTACGCTACTAAGCGAAGCAAGAGAATTGTCATCTATCTGGACAGAGCAGGCTAAATATTTTCGAGACAAATATGAAGAAGCTTGTTCATCTTTTATTTTGATAATAAAAGTGAAAAAAAAGCTATATCAGCCATAATTACCTGAGAAACTAATGTCTAGCAAATACCAAGCTCAAATCTAAATTCAAAAAATATATTGGACTAAATGCAAAACTTGGGAGTATACAACAGAAAACTGTATATTGGATTTTTAAACTAACCAGTACTTTTCAACCATAAATATATATAGTATATATCTAAATCAACTAACGAAAAAACGGGACTGCTTGACAAATTGCATAAACAAGCATATATTTTAAAATAATATTAAAAAAGTAAACCATCTTCTTGGCGCCAGCTATACTATCATTTTCAGACATATTATTATACAGTTGCACTAAAGAGAATAACACGACTAACAAAAAAACTAATGAATCAGACAAACCTTTCCTCCACCAGCAAGAACCTCCAGATTGATGTCTCTTTTAGCTTCTCAGGGGCCTCATCTCCAGTCTAATTTTAGATGATTAATATATAAGGGAAAGAAGACATAATATTTAAATATGTGTAATGTGAATAAAAGCTATAAAACCTAACAATGATAGAAAGTTTGTTTCTGTGCACATGTTTTACAAGACAACTTCAATCAGAAGTATGTAAACATTTCCATATATTGATAACTTTGTTTCTAATAATTTTCCATTAACAACAAGGACATTTGTTTTCAGGTTGGTCAGCTGAGTTCCATCATCATGCTGTCCAAGTATATCAACAGAAGGAGGGGTCTGCATTTAAAACAAGCACATAGAACTAATAACAATTGTGACCACTATTCTGGGTATTAAAGTGTTCCGGTAAATGAATAACCAAAAAGATCAAATTTGTACAGAAGCTCGATATGTTGCACGTATGAGTCCCCTCAGCCAGGACACTTTATCCTTGTCCCGAATTTTTATTATTAGCGAAAGAAAGAAACTAACGAAAAATTCCAAAATGTGCTCTACAACAAAGGGTTTATCAGGGGGGATAACTTATTGAACACCAAACCAGTCAATCATGGTTTTTAGTATTTCCCTAAAACAACAATAAGTTCATCACACGTGTTCTGCACAGTTAATGGTAGCAAGAGGCTTATCCAATTGATAAATGTTGGTATAAACATAAATAATATTACAACAACCATACTAATTAACAAATATTTTTAAAGACATTATTTCATAAATAAACTCCAATCCTAACATTTATACATTCGGAGAAGATAAAAAGATTAAAAGAAGGCACATTAACATGTAAACCTTAAGTTTGGCAATCTCAAAAGCAAAGTCATTTCATCAAGAAGACTACCATGAGAAGTGGACAAAACTGTCAAATCATTCTTCAGAATCTCCGCCGCATTCCCATAATCAGGCCTGAAAAAAAATTGAAATAGCAACAACCATTGTTATCTAAAAAGTTCAACACACAGACATGTTCAATTCAAATCATCCAGCTTAACTTACTTATCCAAAGCTTCGAGATATATCTGTTTTCTAATCTCAAAGAATATGCTCAATGAGTGAGGATTGTCATCAAACTTGGTAAATGCAGAAAAATATTTTTCAACTTCGTCATATTCTCCATTCGTAATAGCATTTTCAAAATACTTCATATCGAAATAAAAACCCGAGTTTGTTGCCAACCTTCAGAATCATAGGACAATAAACACAACACAGAACACTCAGTAAACATGAACAATTAAAAACTAACATAGAAACTAAGTATGTGAGCAGTACGGTGTACATAGATAGAAAGTCTTACCAGTGAAAAACATTGTTATAATTCTTCTCATCACAGTATTGAAGCCTTAGAAACACAATTTCTTTATTCAAGTGATCAGACATATTTGCGTCTATTCAAAAACCGAAACCTGCATTCCCACTCCAAGAACTCAAACTTAATTAGGCTGTCATATAACCAATGTAACAAACACACACACACACACAACTAAATATTGAATTAGCACTGCACATAATACATATACATCATCAAGAAGAAACAGAGGCACATATGTTTAATCTTTATCTCCACATAGTATAATTTAAACAAACATCACTTGTAAAACACAACCACATAATTCATTAAAAGTACATACACATGTCAATGTCAATGCTGGTAAAAATTAGTCTGAACACAAACACAAAATAAAAAAAAGTAGTAATGGAAGAGGGAAAACCTCTGAGAAGTAGCATAAACAGGGATAGGTGACTTGGCATCCTTGGACTTGGTTGCTGTACAAACACATCGGATTAGCAATCATATAATTACATATAAAAAAGTTGTAAACACGCATAATTTGAGGGAAAATCTCACTTACCAGGATTAATATAAAACTAACGAAGCAGAGTTCAACAAATTAAAGAGTCATAATCAAAGCATAATTGAAAAAAATGGATTTCAAGATCTGTCAACAAAGATGAAACAAATAAAAATTAGTACACATATTGGGTTTAGCACAAATATTAATATATAGTTATTGAGAAGATCCGGGCTTAGCAAAAATTGGAACAAATCGGAACAATTACAAGCTCGATTTAAAAAATTAGGGATTAAAGTTTGGGATGGGTTCAAGAAATTAGGGTTTGTAATAGTTTTAGAGACGTGAGGTGAGTGAGAGATGAGGAGAGAAAGAGAGAGAGAGAGAGAGAGAGAGAGAGAGAGAGAGAGAGAGAGAGAGAGAGAGAGAGAGAGAGAGAGAGAGAGAGAGAGAGAGAGAGAGAGAGAGAGAGAGAGAGAGAGAGAGAGATGTAGATGAAGAGAATGAAAAACGAGAGAGTAGAGGGAGAGAGAGTATTCGATGAAAAAGGTAGTGGGAAAATGGGGATTTGTTTGCCTAAGGAAGGGGAAACAAAATTTTTGGTTAAGGGGGGGATTTTTTTTGTCTATCAATGGGGGAAAGAAAGAAGCGGGCATTTTTTATTTTTTTAGAAAAATGATTATAGACATCGGTTGGTTAAGATACTAATGTATTACAACACGTTTAACATCGGTTTTGAAGCAACCGATGTTAAAATAGCTTATAACATCGGTGACAATTCCAACCGATGTCTAAGGGGTGATGTCGTAGACACTATTTCTAGTAGTGGTCCTTGTCTTATTTTAAAAAAAAATCAATTATTCTCTTATTAATCTAATTAAATCACGGGATATTACATAGTACTCTCCTTAAAAAGAATTTGGTCCCCAAATACACAACAATCCTAAAATTTGTGACACGTCTACATTCGATCTTCTATAGGTCAAACTTAAACTACAGCCCACATGAACGCATCCTAGGGAATGTACTAGTACCATAACAAATACAGTCCGAAAGACAACCTACTCTTCATACCAACTATAACATCCCGCACTTCTGGACTATTATTTTAAATCCAATCTAATACAGAATACAATTATTGATCAAAAATTCAATTACGAAGTTCACTATTCCAAAAGCGCATGAAAAAGCGAAAGTCCAAAAGTCAATCTACTCTGAACCTAAGTCCTCGAACTTCAATGATATCCAACTCGAATCTTAGACGAAATCTGAAATTGTAAGTACTG
The DNA here is from genome assembly GCF_009905375.1 of Apium graveolens. Lineage (NCBI taxonomy): Eukaryota > Viridiplantae > Streptophyta > Magnoliopsida > Apiales > Apiaceae > Apium > Apium graveolens. The sequence goes on from NC_133647.1 coordinate 200,523,703, forward strand.
AGTTATACAACCCAACAAGAAAATAATCGATCCAACCAGTAAGCCAAGCAACATGTACACATAAAATAAAATACGATGATCTATACGATATGATATATGAAACAAATACTTTCGGTACACATTCTTTTTTTAACACCTTCGGTACACATTCTTATTCTTATTCGATACATACGATACACATAACACATAAAAAATAATAATTAAAAATCCATAATTCATGCCACAGCCACAACAGCTTGGTGATAATGGTCCTAATTTTTCAGAAAACTATCACTACAATCCGGTGACTACGGTTTGAAGTTCTTATTCGGTATTTTCACAAACCATGGCATAAATCATAACTCCAAAATTATCGTTTAGATACCATACATGTACAACAATATGTATATTTTAACATATAATATTTTAAAATATTTAATCACTTAGCGTAAATTTTGATAATCATATATAAAAAAAATAACATGCAATTTTAAAAACACTGTTTACACTCATTCTCACAAGTGTATCACTCCTCTCAAAGCTCTAAAATCAAGCTGTACCTGCAAGAAAAATCACTTTAGTCATCCTTAAGGAGGTTACGGGTGGTGCAATGAGAGTTCGCAAATCCCCATCCTTGTTAGACTCGTCAGATAAATCTGAGTCATAATCTACAAGTTGCTAGTTTCCCGTTGAGGGTTCCAGATTTGAACTCTGGGAAGGTAAACAATGATCCAAAGAATTTAGCAGAAAGATCAAAGTTTCCTTCTAATGTCTGCGAAGACATTTCCTTGTAACATATCATGTAAATCTGAATCATTATCAACAAGTTGTCGATCTGTGCCTATGTCAGATCCATTATCCGCAGATGCATCCAGGGGATTTAAGCATGGGGAGGTAGACACTAACCACTGACATATGACTATTGGATCAGTATCCTCTCCTAACACCTGTAAAGGAAATTGATCTAGTAAAGAACCTTGAACAATTAAGGAAAATGAATTTTTGCGTCACCCAACTTATTACGTGTTCAGAAACCTACCACTCGATTATATTTTTTTTGTTTTACTCACTACATACTATTAGGTTTGGATTTTTTTTGTCACTAAAGTTAGGTTCAGATTTGATTATTTGTATTTTGTCAATTTTCTATAGCATTATTAAAATATAGTGATAACTAGTACAAAAAGTGTCATATGTGTCTTATAAGAAATCTTATATGTGTCTGAGTTTGCATATGGAGGAGTCGTATAATGTCTGAATTATATACGTATGTTATAGGAATGACGCATATTATTTTAAATATCTTGTTAAAACACATGTATATACATTGTAAACAGACGCATAAACTCAGTTCATATACGTCTATTACTTTTTAGGTGGGATACTAAACTCAAAATCAAAATTATTAGGAAGAGGCATCCCAATCCGTACTAAAATTATTGGGAAATAAAAAAATAAAAAATTCAATATAATCAAATTAGCAAACTGATCATAAAATACTATAAACATTAAAAAATTATATATCAATATTTTATTAAACCACACTTTCAAAAACCCAATGAAATCACTAATCACAACTCCTTCATGCAACTCTTACCGACCCAAAATCAAAACTATAAACCCATCCATCTCTTCTATATATAATAGGAGAATAAGGGTATAATATTCATGAGATTAAAAAGTCTCATTGAAAAGGCTAAACTATCCCTATTTTTAATATTTATATAAAAGATGTGATTTGTGGGAATCGAACTCGAGATATTTCATTCACCTATACAACCTCATACCACTGCATCATATTGTCGCATGTGCTTTTTATCATACACATAATATGTAAGTGTGCTAAATAAATATTTTATTAAACTTTAAAGATATTTACTTGCAAAAAAAAGGATAGTTACTTGAATATTTATATAGTTAATTTTAAAGAATTGAATTCGAGATATAAAGTTAGGCGTAGTACATAAATGGATTATTATATTATTTATTAATCATTTTTTAGTTTGAAAATTATATCTAATATATTTTTAACATATTTTTAATTATAAAAATTAATTAAAATGTACATATATAATTTTTTAAAAATATTGAAAAGAGAATCGCTTATATATAAATAATCAGTATTGATATTACATATTTAGATAAGTTCGAATTATAATGATTCAATGCATTTTAATTTATTTCAGATTTGAAATCAGAACTTGGCCCATTGTTCTAAAAATACTCGAAAGTTGACTACATGACCTGGTCGAAAAATATCTTCACATTTTATGTTTAGTAAATTTAAATTACAAGCTCAGCGAGAATATCTTACCAATAATGTGAATTTTTTTAATATCTTATATTAATATAAATTAATATGTTTGAGGTCTTTATAGGATCAAGTCAATTGATTATTTAAAATTATTAACTTCAATGGCAGCGCATTATTATTTTTGGGATTTGTCCCGATTTTAAGAATATTCGAAATTCGATATGAGATCTCACGAGATTTGTTAAAACTACGATGATATATTAAATCGATTTATTTTTCATTTTTCACTTTAAAACACTAGCTTTTAAAAAAGAATTCTTTTAGATAAGTAATATTCATTGATCAAGATAATATTGTACAGATATTTTGAATTATTTTAATAATTTAAATTATTCAAATAAAAATTATATATGTACTAGATTGTAGCATTTGATTCAATGCATTTTATATTATTTAAAGAAAAAATATATATTGTTCAATAATTTGAAGGAATTAACCAGTTTAACTGATATTTATAAAACTTTGCGAATTAAAAAATATTTAATTTTAGGAGAATAGTATACAATGTTATCAAATTATTATATGAAGAAATATTAGAGTCGTAGTGAAATAAACTTAAAAACGGTTTAAATAACAATATAATTACAAATTTTCCTTCGAATTCTTAAAAAAATCATGAATATCAATAATAAGTCTTAAAATATATTATTTATTTTTATATTACAACCATGATTGATACTCGGTTGCGTAAAAAATAGATATGGATTATTTGTCAGTGATAATGTGAATACCATATACTCCCTCAGTCCCTTCCAATTGTTTACATTTTTGAGTAAGTGTCCCGCAGGAATTTTAAGGTGCATAAAAAGTATAGTTATGTAACTTATTTTTACAATTTTCTTTTTCTGAATAAAAGTTGAATGTTTTAATTTTTATTCAGAAAAACAAAATTGTAAAAAAAAATTAAAGAACTATGCTTTATATGCACCTTAAAATGCGTGTCGGACACTCTCTAAAAAATGTAAACAATTGAAAAGGACAGAGGGAGTATAAATTATTATAATTTATTTATTACATATTTTAATTTTTGAATAATTATATGCACGTTATTTAAGTAATCAATTGTTTCACTAGATGTTAAATAATGCTATACATGTACATAAATCAGATATTTAGCAAATAAATAATTGAAACCATCATAATTTACTAAGAAATGTAGCATACAATAACTTACATGCTAACACACACATATAATTTAATTATACTTTGTTAATAGTGGTGTAAATAAAAAACTAATATTTTCTCATACATACACACATACGTTGAATTTCAAAACTAATACTTTTCATTAAAATCAACTTTTATATTAACAGTAAAGTAAATTTTACATTATTGTATATTATGATTGCAAGTCATTCTGACTCCAGTTATGCATTTTTTATCTTTTTAAATTGAGTAAGTTAATTATAAGTTAGTAGTGAACTCGGTAATAATATAGACTAGTACATATAGTTTATTTAAATAAAATTCAAAATTTTTGGTCAACTCTGTATTCAACATATATGTTAATTTTTAGCTTTTTATTTGTGAACATACTAACGACATTCTACAGATTAAGTTTAATCGTTCGTGTGATACGTACACTGACTACCATGTTTATATTCATTTGTTAAATACAAATTATACAACACCAATAAGAATATATATATATATATATATTGCTTGATAAGCTATATTAGAAATGTTGGGTAATTTGGTAATGTCTTGTATGAAAATAATACACATTGATAAATGTTGTGCAATACATGCCTGTATCATAACAAGACTAAGTCATACTGACAACCCTAAGATTAGTTGTATTGTAACCTTAATCTGTAATTCATACTTGTAACACTTAATGTCTGTAAAATGTAGATGGAGCAGACTGGAGCATTTTTCTCTAAACAGTGTCAAGCCTAAGAATTCTATCTGGAAGAAGATCAAGAAGATCATGCCTCAGAAGAATTATGAAGAAGCTTGGAGTTGAATAAATCTGTTTGGTGTAAAACATTCTAAGTCAAGATCTCTACAAGTCACATAATTAGTGTTATAGAGAAATCATTCGAGAACTCCAGAATGACTTATCGAGAAGTCATTTAAACTCCAGAGAGTACCGACGGATGAGTAACATCTACCCGACGGATGAGCAATATCCACTCGACGGATGAGGAATGTCTACTTGACGGATAAACCATCACTACTCGACGGATAAACAACATCCACCGGGTATAGAGAACTCGGGAATTGTCTGTCGAGAACTCAGAGATATCGACAAATATACATTCATTAGAGAACTCTGAGTTATCGATAAGCCAAAGTCCATTAGAGAACTCTGAGTTATCGATAAACCAAAATTCACTAGAGAACTCAGAGTTGTCGATAAGTGTAGGCAACAATGAAGTTTCAGAGATATCAACAAGCCAACATGCCTATCGAGATGTCGAGTTCTCTACGACTTAATTGGAGATCTCGAAGTAAAGAAATTTCTCTAAGTACAGAATTGCAGAACAATTCAATATCCAAGGTTGCAAATCAACAAACAATCCACACAGCTGGATTGACAAGTCTACAAAAAGCAGCTTGAGAGATGTGCAAGATCAACGACAAAGATTAACTGACAGAGGAGATTAAAGTAATCACGGGAAGCTAAAGATATGCTAAGCCAGAAATGGAAGATTTGCTTTTCTATAAATAGAAATGACAAGTGACAGTTTAGAAAAGATAATAGCATGTTTATTATCCACCGTGTAAACCAGCAGTTAACTGAGTTATAAAGTTAACACTGGTCCTCTAGTTAAGTTAAGAAGAACAATCAGATTAGAAAAATTATGTGTTCTCTCTCAAGAAAGAAGCTAAGTTCTAAAACAAGAACTTAGAGATTTTGTAGCAAAACACTGCTTGATTTTTAATATAAAATTAAGTGAGTTTTGAAGATCTTTGTTTTACATATTTGCTCAGCTATTTATGTTTAACATCCATTCTACTAAATCATTAACAACAACCAACTGCTAAAGCCTAAGTCGATCGAAAATCAAACATTTAAGCCAAAACACATTCACCCCCCCCCCTCTGTGTTGTATTCATACCTAATGATAAACAATCAATTTGTATTTGATATACGTTAGACATTGTACAACATTTACGAATAAGAAAACAACTAAGAGCAACTCCAACAACCTCCTTGCATTTTCACTACAAATAATATAAATAATTGAGCTCCTAATTATTTAAAAACCAAAATCAAACAATTTCTCCAACAATTTTCCTTAAACTCACCCTTTATCTATCTTTTTACTCATTAAAGTCATTTATGTTAAACAGACGGGTAAGAAAAATATAATATAATAATAGTTGAGGAGGGGGCATTCACTCCTAAAAGTGAGGAAGTATTTTAAACTCCTAATGTTAAAGAGGGGGACAGAGAGCTTGTTGGAGAAATTTTATCTCCATTTCATTAAAATTTGATTTAAGAGCCTATATAAAGATAGTGTTGGAGTTGCTCTAAAAACATTATAATTGTATGATGCATAAAAAAACTCTAGAAAATGATCCGTGCCTCGCACGGGTTATTATGCTAGTATATATATATATAGATAGATAGAGAGAGAGAGAGAGAGAGAGTAAGGTTGTAGGGAGACCTTTTTATCGAGAGACATAAGAGACAACAATGTAGACCCTTGATTAATTACTGACTAATTATATTATTAGAGTCAAATTCTATGAAGACCGTATTTTTGTTGGAGATCACAGAAATCACTTATATTCAGTAACTAAAATCTTGCATAAGTAGGCAGTTTCCGGGAACAAACACGGTGGTGGACGGAAAAACTGGGCGGGAAAACATTGATGGTGAGAGAAAGGAAAGTGGTAAACTCAATCCCATAATTTTAGGCAATGAGATCGTAACGGTTGAGGATAACAGCATGAAAGGAGTGGGAGGTTATGCAGGGAGTGATATAGCGGCAATTTCGGGATTCAATTCAAAAACAGGTGGACAAGTCCCAAAAGATAAGATGGCGGCAAATAATAATTTGGGAATTGGGCTTACAGATGTAATTGAACATGGGCTTCAAGTTGGGGATCCAAAAAGGAGAAGGGTGAGTGAAACAAATGGGCTGACTGTAGAAAATACACAGCTGGATATTACGATGTTGGACTCACAAGATATCAACATTCAAAACAAAAAAAAAACGAGTTAGAGGCGGGTGCTGCAAGGCAGGCCCGCCTAGAATTATGAGTGCTATTAGTTGGAACTGTCGAGGTATAGGTCTCCCCTCGAGAATTCAGTTCCTTAAAGAAATGGTGAGACAAGAGAGGCCATCTTTTGTTTTCTTATGTGAAACTATTGATAATAAAAGCAAAGTGGAGAGGGTGAGAAGATCTCTTCGTTTTGATGGGGTAATTTCAGTAGATGCTATAGGTAAAAGTGGCAGTTTAGCTCTAATGTGGAGGGATAAAGAGCAGGTTCAGTTACGTAGTCTGTCTAAATATCATATCGATGTGGAAATTAGCATGGAAGGTAAAGATAAATGGAGGCTAACTGGGATCTACGGGGAACCGGATAGAACTCAACGAAGAAAAACATGGGAGTTACTCCGTAATTTGGCGAGAGACTCGAATCTTCCTTGGTGTGTTATAGGGGATCTCAATAATGTGATATCTCACCAAGATAAAAAAGGAGGTGCTCCGTATCCTGACTGGTTGATAGAAGGTTTTAATGAGACGTTAGCAGATACTGGACTCATAGATATGGATTTGGTTGGACACCAATTTACTTGGGAAAAAGGACGTGGTACTGCAGAGTGGATGGAGGTGAGGTTGGACAGGGCTTTAACAACGGTATCGTGGCTTAATTTATTTCCGTTGGCAAAGTTATATAACTTGGAAGGTGCTGTTTCAGATCACAGTCCGATACTGGTAGTTCCTGAGGTGGATAATAAGTTGGTTGGAAAAAGGAGGTTTCGGTTTGAGAATGCGTGGTTAACGGAACCAATGTGTAGACAATTGGTTATAGAAAGCTGGGATGGGAGTGGCGGTGAGGACATTCGGGGTAAAATTAAAAAGTGTGGTGAGAATTTGTATCAATGGGGCAAGGAAGTAACGGGCAGATTTAGTGAAAGATTAAAGAAATGCAAGATAGAAATGCGTAGACTGAGAAAGTACAGGGATCCTGATTCAGTTCGTGCATATGATGAGGTGAAGAAGCAGCTGTTGTTAATTCTGGAACAAAAAGAAATTTTTTGGAGGCAACGTTCGAAGCAATTGTGGTTGCACTCAGGGGATAAGAATAGTAAATTCTTTCATGCTTCAGCAACAGCTAAAAGAAGGAGTAATCAGATTCATCGGCTAAAAGACGGGGAAGGTAACTGGGTTGACTGGGATAATGGTTTAGCTGATCATATTGCAGAGCATTTTAGCTATTTATTTAAGTCTAGAAGAACCAATTGGCATGCAGTTATCGACTGTATAGACCCTGGAGTAACAGAAGCAAATAATATGGAGTTGTTGCAGCAAGTAACAGAAGAAGAAGTGAGGAATGCTATTTTTCAAATGGACCCAGACAAAGCTCCTGGGCCAGATGGGATGACTCCAGCATTTTACCAGAAACATTGGTCGATTGTGGGTCATGATGTGGTGCAGCTAGTGAGGAAATTCTTTGAGGACGGTATAATGCAAGAGGATATAAATGAAACTCAGGTGGTTCTCATTCCAAAAAAGAAGTGTGTAATTAGTGTGGGGGACTTGAGGCCTATATCTTTATGTAATGTATTGGTTAAGATAATTACTAAAGTGATGGCTAATAGAATGAAGACTATACTGGATAATGTTGTTTCGCAATGTCAAAGTGCATTTATACCAGGAAGATTGATAACGGATAACATTATGGTTGGTTATGAGATGATACATTATCTAAAAAGGAAGAGGAGAGGTAAGGATGGTTGTATGGCCCTTAAAATAGATATGAGCAAGGCTTATGACAGAATTGAATGGGACTATCTTAGAGAGCTTCTGAGCAAAATGGGATTTCATAGCTGGTGGGTTCATCTGGTTCTCCAGTGTGTGAATTCAGTGTCATATAATATAATTCATGGCTCGAGAGAGATGGGACCAATTTTGCCAAGTAGAGGGCTGCGCCAAGGGGACCCCTTGTCCCCGTACTTGTTTATACTTTGTGCTGAAGGTTTGTCTGCCTTACTGAGAAAGTATGAATCTCAAAGATTAATTCAAGGTATAAAAGTTTGTCGGAATGCGCCCAGAGTTAGCCACCTTCTTTTTACAGACGATAGTTACTTGTTTTGTAAAGCGAATGATGATGAAGCTTCAAGAATGATGGAATTACTTCAGACTTTTGAAGAAGCTTCGGGGCAGCAGGTTAATCTTGCAAAGTCTTCAGTGGTTTTCAGCAGGAATGTTGACAGGGCTTGTAAGGTGAAGGTCTGTGAGACTTTGCAGATGGACGAGGCAAATGACTCAACAACATATTTGGGTCTGCCAAATATGGTGGGTCGGAACAAGTCTAAAGTGTTGGGTTTTTTGAAAGATAGAATGAAGCAAAGAGTTATGTCCTGGAAAGAAAGTTGGATATCACAAGCAGGTAGGGAGGTACTGATTAAAAATGTGGCGCAATCTTTACCAACTTACGCTATGAGTATGTTTCTGTTGCCTATGGAAATTATCAAAGACTTTGAGAGAATTTTATCACGTTACTGGTGGGGTGTTAAGGAGAATGTTAAGTCGGGTATTATTTGGATGAATTGGGAGAGGTTAAGCAAGCACAAGTTGAATGGTGGGGTGGGATTCAGAAATTTTCGTGATTTTAATTTAGCACTTCTGGGAAAACAAGGCTGGAGATTGATTAAGAGGCCAGAGAGTTTGTCAACCAAGGTCTTTAAAGCGCGTTATTTTCCGAACTGTCACTTCTTTGATTCGAGGTTGGGTGATAATCCATCTTTTATATGGAGGAGTATTTGGGAAGCTAAAGGTGTGGTGATGGTAGGAGCTAGGTGGAAGATAGGAGATGGAAGTCAGATAAGAATATTGGGGCATCCATGGCTGAATGATGATAGGAATCCGTGTATAACAAGCGAGTTGCAGGGATTAGATCAAGCAATGGTTTCTTCGTTAATGAGTATGAAGGGTAGGCAGTGGGACAGAGAGATTATAGGGGATTTGTTTAATCACAGAGATCAACAGTGTATTCTTAATATGCTGATAAGGGATGTTGGGGAGGAGGATGCGTTGTACTGACACGAGGATTTTACGGAAGAATATACAGTCAAGAGTGCGTATCGGTTGTTACAGGTTCAAAAGGGACCACGATACACTTCTGATGACAGCAACCTGTGGAAATATATATGGAGGATAAAGGCCCCTCCAAAAGTCTTAAATATGATATGGAGGGCTTTGTCTCAGTGTTTACCAACGAAGACAGTTCTTTCTGCAAAGAGGGTTCCGGTAAATGTTGTGTGCCCAGTCTGTAATGGCGAGGAGGAGACGATTTTGCATGTTTTGGTTATGTGTCCGTTTGCAGCTCAATGTTGGAGACAGAGGAGTAATTCATATCAAAATGGTGGAGAGGTTAGCTTCGAAAGTTGGCTGAAGCGAATGCTGAATCAAACAGAAAAGAGCGAGCATGGGGAGATTGTTACATTGTGTTGGAAGATTTGGCAGGCTAGAAATAATATGGTCTGGAACTATCAAAAGAGTGAGGTGAATTTTGTAGTTTATTCGACGAAGCAGTACCTTGCAGAATGGAGAGATGCTCAAGTTCATTCGACTAAGGCCCTGTATCATGATGTAATTCATGGTGATGGAGCAGGTTCTTGGGTAAAACCAAAACGGAATGTAGTCAAGGTAACGGTCGATGCTGCAATTTTTACTGAACAATCTAAATATGGGATTGGTTTGTTGGCTAGAGATGATGAAGGTGAGGTGATTCAGGGTCGATCAGCTTTGTTCAATGGAGTTGCACGGCCGGAGTATGCAGAGGCTATCTCAATAAAAGAAGCTTTAAGCTGGGTGCAGGCAATGGAGTGGAGGGAGGTAGTGCTGGAAACGGACTGTTTAACAGTAGTCCAGGCTATGAGAAGTAATGTTCGTTTGAACTCCTCTTTTGGTAGCATTATTATGGAGTGTCGTAGGATGCTTCGTGATTTAAACATTGAATTGTTCTTTATTAGACGATCTGCTAACATGGCTGCTCACTATTTAGCGAGGGAGTCATGTTCTTTCCCAGGTCGAGTGTTCGATAGGAGGTCTGTTCCTATTGAAATGATGGATACTTTGTTGGCCGATAAGTTTGAGTAATATATATTTGCATTTCGTCAAAAAAAAAATCTTGGATAAAAATATAGTGAAACGTATTAGTTTGCGAATTATATTCACCAAAGATCATCATTCTATTCAAAATGTGAACAACATACATGTACTGCATGCAAAGTATTACAAAATGTTTTATTCTACAAAACATATATAGTCTGCAGAACATCTCTTCTATATATAATAGGAGGACAAGGGAATAAAATTCATGAGATTAAAAAGTCTTATTGAAAAGACTAAAATACCCCTATTTTTAATATTTATATAAAACATATGGTTTGTGAGAATCAAACTTGAGATATATCATTCACCTATACAATTTCATACCACTACTTCATATTATCACATGTGCTTTTTATCATACACATAATATGTAAGTGTGCTAAATGAATATTTTATTTAACTTTAAAGATAATTACTTGAATTCCGCAAAAAAAAATAGTTAATTGAATATTTGTATAGTTAATTTTAAAGAATTGAATTCCAGATATAAAGTTAGGCATAGTACATAATTGATTATTATCTTATTTAGTAATCATTTTTTTAGTTTGAAAGTATATCTCATATATTTTTAACATATTTTTTTATTATAAAAAATAATAAAATGTACATATATAATTTTTAAAGAAATATCTTTAAAATAGAATCGCTTATATATAAATAATATATATTGGTATTACATATTAGATAAGTTCGAATTATAATGAGTCAATTCATTTTAATTTATTTCAAATTAAAATCAGAACTTGGCCCATTATTCAAAAAAAACTCGAAAAATATCGTCACATTCTACGTTTAGTAAATTTAAATTAAAAACTCGGCGAGAATATCTTACCAATAATGTGATTTTTTTTTAATATCTTTTATTAATATAAATTAATGTGTTTGAGATCTGATCAAGTCAATTGATTATTTATATTAAAATTACTAACTTTACTGGCAGCACATTATTATTTTTGGGACTTGTCCCGATATAAAAAAATATTTGAAATTTGATACAAGATCTCACGAGATTTTTTTAACTATGATGATATATTAAATCAATTTATTTTTCATTTTTCACTTTAAAAAACTAGCTTTTTAAAAATAATTCTTTTAGGTAAGTAATATTCATTGATCAAGATAATATTGTGCAAATATTTTGAATTATTTTTAATAATTTGAATTATTCAAATAACAGTTATATTTATACTATATTGTAGCATTTGATTCAATGCATTTTATACTATTTAAAGAAAATATATATTGTTCAATAATTTGAGGGAATTATCTTGTTCAACTGATATTTATAAAACTTTATCGAATTGAAAAATATTTAATTTTGGAGAATAGTATACAATGTTACCAGATTATTATATGAAGAAATATTAGAGTCGTAATGAAACAAATTTAAAAGCGGTTTAAAAAACAATATAATTACAATTTTTCCTTTGAATTCTTAAAAAAAATCATAAATATCAATAATAAGTCTTTATTATATATAATTTAATTTTATGTTACAACCATGATTGATACTCGGCTGCTTAAAAAATAGATATGGATGATAATGTGAATATCAAAATAAATTATCGTAATTTATTTATTATTATTTTTATTTTTGAATAATTATAAATACATGTTATTTAAGTAATCAATTGACTCACTAGATGTTAATAATGATTATAGATGTATTAAAATCAGATATTTAACATATAAATAATTAAAATCATCGTAATTTACTAAAAAATATAATATACTATAATTTGCATGCTAACACACATATACAGTTTAATCTTACTTTGTTAACAGTAGTGCATATAAAAAAATTAACATTTTTCCATACATACATAAGTTGAATTTCAAAAACTAACATTTTTCATTAAAATCAACTTTTATATTAAAAGTAGTGTAAATTTTACATTATTATATATTATAATTGCAAGTCATTATGACTTCAGTTATGCATTTTTTATCTTTTTAAATTGAGTAACTTAATTATAAGTTAGTAGTAAACTCAGTATAAATATAAACCAATACATATAATTTATTTAAATAAAATTTAAAATTTTTGGTCAACTCTGTATTCAACATATATGTTAATTTTTAGTTTTTTTTGTAAATATAGTAACGGCATTCTATAGATTAAGTTTAATCGTTCCATTTTAAACATACACTAACTAGCCTGTTTATATTGATTCATTGAATACAAATTATACAACACAAACAAGAATATATATATTTTTTGTTTAATGAGCTATATTGGAAACATTGTGTAATTTTGTAATGTTTTCAATGAAAATAATACACATTGATAAACAATTCACTTGTATTTGATATACGTTAGATATTGTACAACATTTATAAATAAAAAAATAACCAAGAATATTATAATTGTATGATGCATAAAAAAATTCTAGAAAATGACTTATGCCCTTACAGGTTATTATGCTAGTTCTAATAGAATTGTGAAACAAGTATATGTATATAAACAAAAAATAGAATAATGTTGTAATAATATGAATTTTGGTATTAAATCAAACAACTCTCACAAGATATATTTCTTACAAACATAGTTTTATAACTTATTTTTAAGATTTTTTTTTTGTATATAAAAATTTAAACGTTAAATTATTATACAAAAGAATAAAAAATAAAATAATTCATGAAACTACATTTTTATGAGCTTGTCAAACTCTCATCACCAAGTTAAACGTTTTGGGGACATATGGAGTACTATATATGAAGATATAGACATATATCAAATCATTAAAATATTACAGACCACCACTATATTTTAATAATACTATAAAAATTTGACATAATGTTAATAATCAAATCTGAACCAAATGTAAGTGACTAAAAACGAATATGAACCTAACATTAGTGAGTAAAATAAAAAAAAATAGTTGAATGGTAGTTCCTAAAAACACGATAAGTTGGTTGACGAAAAAATCTAGTTTCCCTAATTGTAATTAAAAGATAATATCAGGTCTTGTCAACAAAAATTAATTGTAATTGAAGAGTACTAGGCCCTTGAACTTATGTATAATTAATAAAAATGATTACTTTGATTTATAGGCCTAATGTTTAAAAAAATAATTAATGTGTTTATTTAATAAATTATATTGGAAATCAAATAAAATGTTTACTTGGTAAATTATACGGTAAATCGAATATAAGTGATATAACTTTGTATCAGGTCGAATGTACTTGTCTTTTTTTGGCAGTGACACAAAAGGAAGTTTTTCTAACATATTATATCCTATTAGAAAAGTTGTATGGAGACCACTTATTCATGTTCTACAACCAAAATACTATAAAATATATTATTTTGTGAAGTATGTTTTACTAGTATCACTAATTCATTAAAATTATTGAAGATCATTTAAGTTTAATAAGTAAAATATGTGCAAACTGAACAAATGTTCTGCAAACTTAACATGTTTTGCACAATAAAATATTTTTGTGATGTTTTACATGCAGTACATATATGATATTCAAGATTTTGAATAAAATAAAGAACTTTGTAGAGCATAATTCACAAAATAATATGTTTTGCAATGTTTTTATGCAATATTTAGAGACCAAGTTTCCACAAAAAAGTGATCTCCATAGAACTTAACCCTATATCCCATATATAATTAGTATAAGAGAGTTTAGGTGGTACAGGAAGATGGTATGGTCGTCAGGGTCAACATTATAAATTCTTCTAGCATCCATAGTTCAATAGAAAAACAATAGAACGTGTACTAAATTGGCAAAAAAAACCTAATACTTATAAGCAGAAAAAGTACAATACAAAAATCACAATAAACATAAAATACAATAAAAATATTAAAAAGAAGATAATAACAAACATAACCTCTAAAAATTCACTTGGATGTCACACCAAAATTCACCCATAAATTTTTTATTAAAAAAAATTTAATATAAAAAGCTAGACAAAGTAAATTGAAATTCATAATATTTACCATCTGAAAATTTATAATATTTTTTATAAATTAAAAATTACAAATAACGTAAATTTCATGAGTAAAGTAAGAAAAGTAAATAAATCCAAATCCAAATTAATAAAAATATTATTATCAACTTATTTATGATAATTATATCCAATATATAATTGGAGTAAAATACACAAATTAAAATTTAATTATATATGGTATAATAAATTTATTAAGTAAAGAAGTATAAATTTAATGATTTTAAAATTAAAAAATTATTATATCCTATATATAATTTGAGGAAAGAGGTTTTGGTAGTAAAGTGTGGTCCTGGCATGTGCTAAAGTATATAGGTATAATATAACTATATTTATTTCATTTATTCTATTATTAACTATAATATCTAAAAATCTATATAACAAACAGAATAGGTAATTAATTAAGAATTTTTACTATAATTATATATTCTTAAATGATATAAATCAATATTAAAAGTATTATATTATATATATAATACAAGTAACAATTATTCTAATAAAAATAAAATTTAAGTAACAATTAACAAACCAATCATAATCGGGTTAAAATTGTATCATTTTTTTAAAAAACAATGGAGTGGGTAATTTTGATATAAAATATTTTTGAATAGATAATTTTCATCTCTATCTTATAAACTAACGAAAAACATTTATATTATATTTAGGTATAAATATTAAATTATTTTATTTCATTTTGTAAAAATGAAAAATTAGGATTTTATTTTAAAAAATTTAGAGCATGAATCCTCTAAAACATAAAATGAGGAATACATATAATAAGAATAAATTTATTATAATTCAAAATTAAAATACAGATCTAATAAAATACATTATAAATTATATTTATTCTTTTATAATATTTAATAATCTATATAACAAACACAATAGATAATTAACTAAGAAATTGAATTATAATTCTATATTCTTAAATGATATAAAATAATGTTAATTAGTGTTATATATAATACAAATAACAATTATCTTAATAAAAATAAATATAAGTAACAATCAACAAATCATTTGTTAATCGGGTTAAAATAGTATCATTTTCTTAAAACAATTTGAAATGGGTAAGTTTGATTTAAAAAAAATTGCATAGATAATTTTAGTTTTTATCTTATAAAATGAGGAATACATTTAGATTGAATTTAGGTATAAAATATTACATATGTTTTGTTTCATTTTGTAAAATAAAAAAATTACGGATTGTCTTTTAAAAAATTTAGTGTATATGAATCATTAAAATATAAAACTAGGAAAAAATATAATAATAATAATAAAAAAAATTATTACAATTCAAAATTACAAATATAATAAAATATATTTAAAAGTACTATGACAATTGATTAGTAAAAAAAAGTACTATGACAATTAAATGTAAAATATTTTTTTCAAAATCATTACTAGAATAGAAAAAATTATAAAATATTGTTAAAAACACGGCATGATAAAATCCCAAACAACTTTTCAATCTTTGATCAAACTCCTGAAAATAAAATATATAAATAAAAGAAAAATAATTACATAAATATATTATGTGATATTATTTAAATATTCTTCTTACAAATTTATAATGTGAAAAAAATCAGATAATAAAGAAATAAAAAAAATTATAATACATATGTTATATTTAGGTTATCAAAGTCAAATATAAAAATATAATAATAACTAAATATATAAGTACAAGAAGTACAATTTTTTAAAAATATATTACTTACGAAAAACATAAAATGTATTCAAAAAATAAAAATATTATAATAAATTTAATTGAATAAATAAAAAATATTAATTTTTTTTTATAAAAAATGATGATCATACAAAACTAGTACTTTGATATAGGGAAGAAAAATGGGAAACAGACTCCGAGAAATTATGCAAACGCAGACTGCTCCTGGACTAAAAGTTTAGTCTAAAATATTTAAACTAGTCACATCAATTTAACTAAATTTGAGACAAATTTTGTTATTCCTTTTGTCCCAATTATTTCGCTACACTTTCTTTTTTTTATGTCTCACTCAATTTTATACATTCCAAATCTTACTCAAAATAGTAAAGTTTTAAAATATAAAAAATAACGCCACCCACTTACATCCCCTCATTTCTTCCACTACACCCACTATATAAATTAAATATTGATTTGACCCACAACTTTACCCATTATTCTTATTTTTTCTTATTAAATTACACATTTTATTAACATTCGTGTCCAAACGATTTGTATACAAATCAATGGGCGGAGAGATCACAGGTTTAAACACTTATCACCCATATGTATGACTTGTACTAGACTAAACGTACAAAAATAAATATAAAAGAAGTAATTAAGAAATATCAAATTTATGTTAAATTGGCTAAAAACATCAAATTTGTGTATGAATCTAACCTGCAGGTGAGAAAATTTAAGAGAAGCATAACATGGGTTGTCTAAAATGAAAGATGGGGTCATTCATGGTACTCTTACAAAGTGCCAACGGGGTGACGAAATTGAAGAGGGGGCCAGGTCAGTTGCAGACTTGCGGTTAGGACTACAGTTAGAGGTCGCCAAACGGGCGGGTCGGCTCGCCCCGGCACGTCTTTATACTCGTATAAAATCGGCTCTATGTACAGTAGCTACTAGTCCATTTCAGAATTTATCCTTATTTTTCATTATCTCATTATCAAATTTTAATTCTACACGTACAATGTGGCCCTATTTGTTAATGGTGCTCTATGTTTAGGATGGAACTGCATATCTTTTGAGCACACCGAGGGCATTAATTAAAATGTCTCTTTTTCTATTTCTGTATAACCTTTACATTTTCAGGAACACGCACTTTCGCATGTGTATCATCTAAAGCACCTAGATAGTTCTGCAAAAATAATTATATATAATTAATCTAGTAAAAGTTATAATATCTTAATTACGTTTTTTTACCTTAAAACTTCCCCAATTTGAATTCATACAATTTGTTGTAACTGGTTCTCGCTTTCTAAGAAGATGATTGTAGCATTTAAGAACAATATAAAGAACGCAAGTAAAGTGACATGATACTAATTCCGCATTTTAGAGTAGTGTTGGGTACCCCAAAAATTTACCAAATGACGTAGCTGACACATGACTGATTTTAATTCGTGGGCACATATAAATGCACGCGGGGTCTCATATTATTATTAGGAAGGTTGCCAAATATTCATACGACACATCAGATTTGGGGAATTTTTTGGTGTAAAAATTTGGGGTGTCTAGCATTTCCCTATTCTAAAATAGACTTGAATTGTTCTGTTTTTTTATTATGTGCAAGTATGTAAAAAAACAACGCGACCATTTCAGGTACATTTGTATTTCAATTTCCTTTTAACCCTCCAACATACCTAAGCATCTCGCATAAATTGTCAAAGCAATTTTCATTCAAACATTGTTTATGCATACTTCGTCACTAACTTGATTAAGAGACTTAATGTTTAAAAATCTTGCCTGAACTCCGGCTTCAACAGAATCGTCAAAGAGATAACTTATTTATACATGTGAATATATGTTTTGATTTATTTTCATATATTGTTTCTAGTCGATTTTAAATAAATTTGTTAGCAATTATTTAGTGTTATCTAGCACGAAGAAGATCTCCAAATATAAAATATACAAATTTATTTTTTTCAAATATGTTTATAGAGTTAAAAGTTTTAATTTTTAATACAAATCATAGAATAATAAAATGTAAAATATATAGATTCAGTTTATAATTTAATAAAATAGTTCTCTAGTATAAAAAATTAAAATTAGTGAGTAGTAAAATTAGAAGTTTTGATTTATAAAGAATCGTAAAATCTTAATATATTAGATTGCATCAAGTTTATTTAGCTATTTCGTAATAGTATTTAATCTTGAAAAATACTTTAACTTTTTTTGAATATTCATTCAAAATAAAAATAAAATTGAAGATAATCAGTTTAGATTTTAAATAGTTTTTCTAATTAGGCGTGTTTGTTAATTTTAAAACAATTTTGTAGTTGTGGATTTGTTTAAAAAAATTAAGTGTAATAATTTTGTCTATTTAAAAAAATTAAGTTCGGTGTTTGTAAGTAGTAGATCTGCAGGTTAAATGATTTTACTGTTAAGAAAGTAACTACCTATAACTCTAAAATAAAGTTAATTTAAAGTTTAGATATATGTAAAATTTAATTGTAAAGTTTAGTTACAACGAATTTAATTTAAAAAATATAAATTAATTTAGAGAAATTAAATGTATTTGTATTGGTAAAGATTTTGTTTGTTTATATGCTCGTATTTGATTTTTTTTAACATTTCATAACTATTTTTTATTTTCAATAGTTTCTTAAATTTTCTTCCCATATCTATTTTACTTACTTTACTAAAAAATGTCATGTTTTCTAATTTTTTTGAAAATAAATTTTTAGTGATCAAAATAAAGTAAATCTACTTTTATATCAAACAAGTAACATTTTTATATACAACTGCACTTCTAAAATTTATGAATATGAGTTCTCGTCAAAAAATGCACATTCCCTATACATAAATAATTTTTTATTTAAAATAAAAAAAATTCCTACTTACAATAAGTTAACATCACTTGTCAAATAAAAAAATTGACAAAAAAATTAAAATTTATTAATTTAATAATATAGGTAAAAAAACATGACTTTACTAGTGATTTTACACCTACAATTATTCGTTTGTGTAAGGCAACTAAGAGGAGATGAGGAAAAACACACAAAAAAAGGGGTAATATCTGCAAACCCTGCCATTTTTTGAAAAGATTGAACATGTTTGCTAGTGTTGGAATTCAACGCACAGATGTGCTAAAAAAGGGGTGAAGCCAAACAGTATACACTTCGGAAAACATCTATTTTTATTATATATAATCCAACAACATTGGGTTTAACGAACAATTTAATTAACATGACGGTTATATCCCTACATTAATATCTAGATAATATTTATTTCAACTCATTATTCATTTATTAAAAATTATTAATTATTGTATATTAATATGTGCATACATACATATAATAAATGTATACTTGTATATAAATTAATACATGCATACATACATACACACATACATATATATATAAGTACGTGCATATATACATACATATGTACACAAATATATACATACATGCACACATACACACACATACACATATATACATAGTTACATACTCATAGACTCTTATTTGTCATCAATTTAACATCGTACTCCAACACAATAAAATGGCCAAATATTATATTAAATTATATAAAATAAAAAATAATATAAACTATTTATACACATATGTACGATTTATACTTCACTATGAATAATTATGTGACATATATCATATAATCCCACCGTCCCATAGGCTGTTATCAATTGTTGTTAGATACAAAGATTAAAAATTATCAATTACTGTATAATTAATATGTGCATACATACATATATACAATAAATATATACATATTAAAATTAATAGAAGGACATATACACACATACATACTCGTATATTCTTCTTTGTCATCAATCTAACCTCGTCCTCCAACCTAATGAAATGGCAAAATATTATATTAAATTCAGTGAAATAAAACATAAAATAAACTATTTATACATATATATATATGATTTATATTTCACTGTTAATCATTCTATGACATATATCGTATACTCCCATCATCCATAGTTGTTAACATCATTGTTAGACACATAGATTAAAAAAATAATTATTTTAAAAAAAATTAGGAAAGCGGGGGTAAATTTTGGAGCCATTATAAAGATAATATGATATTTTTAGGAAATATTAACAATCTGTTGGAACATTCCAAAATAGAAAGTTATTGGGACGGAGAGTATCATATGTTATTCAGTGGGTAAACTTACAGTACTGACATTAATTGTCTATATAGTATGACTCATCAGTCACATTTTTAACACACAAACTAGGGGTGATCGCGGTGCGGGTGGTGCGGTTTTTGCTCAAACCGCAAACGAAACCGCACATGCAGTTTGATCAAATTTTCAAACCGCACCCGCAACGCTTAACCTCAAAAACCGCATAAAGCACAACACGAAAATACGGTGCGGTGTGGTGCAGTTTATTTATTCAAAATTAATAATATTTACATACAAATATAATAAAATTTTAGCTAATAAAAAAGCTAAAAATAATGAATTAAAAATAAAAATAAGACCGTAATTTGTAAGCTAGTATTTATAACACAAAACTATAGTAAATAAAAAATAAATCTATAATATATACATATATCTATATGTATATTATATATATAATTATATATATATATAATTCCAGTGCGGTCCGGTTTGAACCGCAATGTTAAAATGTCAAACTGCACCGCACCGCGCGGTTTGTCAAAAACTCAAACCGCAACCGCACCACAAATAATTAAAAACATTATGAACTAACAAAAAATGTATATTTACATCATTTATTAATATCTGCGAATGCATTATTACAAACATATCTCAATCACTCGTGTTCATATGCATGAATAAATAAATTATTCATCAACAGCGAAAACAATTTCAATTAACACAATATAGGGTTATAGAGCTAGTTGTCATTTATGTTGTAAACGGGCTATTATGCCCGGGACCTACGAGATTCAAACATGAAAAGTTACGGAGCAAATGGTTTTAATATTAACAGAAATAAATCAAATCAAATACTATATACAAAACCCCTAAAACCCCAAATTAGTAAATCTAAAATTTCATACATCCCTTTAATCACAACCATGAAATACAATCAAATTATTCACGAGTTCGATCATTTTATCCGATTCTCATAAAACCAATCACACATAATTCACCAAACAATAGAGATGGACGGAGGCATCAGTATTTTAAAAAGTATATATTGGTCCTAGGCGGCAGGAAGATCTTCTAGCGGACGCGCTTAAACGATTAAACAGGCGCTTAATCGAAATTTTAAGTGGATCTGTAAGCGGATAAACAATATTTATTTGACCACTTAATCCAAGCTTGGTGCTTGCCTAACTGAGGTTCGCAAAAACGGAACTTGTGCATGCTTGAGGTCTGATGGAAAAACTCAGGTAACTGTTGAGTACCGGAATGACAATGGTGCTATGGTCCCCATCAGGGGCGGACCATAGAAGGGGCTGGTGTTGGCTCCAGCCCAGGTCAAAGTCCAGCGGACCCTTAAGTATATAAGCTCTCAATAAAGTCAAGCCCATGTAGGAAAAAATAGGTAAAGCACTTCGGAAGAGATGACCCTGACTTCACCTGGGAAGTGGTAAAGTCAGTCAAGTGAAAAAAGCTTAAGCTAGAATATTAATTCAATAAACAAAACTTGACCTCATCTTGTACTACATGAGTCTTCAGTATTTGCTTCTCTTATTGCTTATTTGAATTGGTTTTTGTCGACCATTGGTATTATTTGAGAAGATTAATTTGCGAAAATATGGGTGATTAAGAAGATTCTAATTCAGGACAATGCAAGCAAACACAGTAGTTCTTGTAAGCACTCTTTACTTGACACCGGAATCCAGATATTCTTTAAGTAAACACACTCAGAGACAGGAAGGCTTATGGGTCGTTGTTTAAGCTCTAATACAATGTTAAGTAACCAGCTCATCTAAAATTTTAAGGTGTTAGAGGAAGGCCCTAATAAGATCATATAGAGTTAACAATAACACATAATCACATTCGATAATGAAATCCGTAATGTCAGGATAAATTAGTATTGTTATAAAACTGTTTTGTTTATCTAGTTACGGAAACTGTTATGCTTATCATAAAGAGATGTCTCTAATATAGGACTCTTATCTTGTACTCTATTTAAGTTATCTTTTCTCATCTAATAAATTATTGAGCTTTATCAATCTCTATATGGTATCAGAGCTTGATTCATTTTTTATTTAACACAAGCAAATTACCGCCTTCAATGGCTACCACCAACAATCAGATACCAAATGATGTTGAACCCTCTTGACCATTTGTAATAGTTCATTTTACAAATACAATCAAGCTTACCCCCACTAACTAAATTACGTGGAAAGTGTTAGTGTTTGTGCCCTAGAGACAACACTATGATGTTTTAGTTTAAGACATTAAGATTATTAATGTTTATGTTCTATCGATTATTCTATTTATAATTTATTAATTCTTAATTTACTGCGATATAAATGTTAGATTAATAAATGTCCTTGGAATATGATATGCAATTCTATATCTCTAAGTACGTGACTTAGAAATGAGATTATGAGAATAGTATCAATATTCCTAAAGGTCCCTAGTCGAGTATTATTATTAAGGGACAATAATAATGCATTAAGACTGGTGTGTTTGTTGACTGATGATCACATCTCATTGATCATAGGTATAGTGATACTAAAGTCAAAAACACAGGAAGATGTATATGTACATGGTGCTGGACAGACCCAATGTGAGATTCTACATGTCTGTTGTGTCATAAGTAATTCTCACAGTGATAATGATGTAATGGTCCTTAGACCTGAAGTCATTATATTTCTATACGAGAATTTATATACATTGATTCCATTAAAAGTTATCCTTGACCGGGTAATGATAAAAGTGGACATTGGGTATATTATGAATCGTATGAGAAATATGAATGATCTAGATGGGATTTAACCATCCTATTTTAGGAGTGATATTATTGGCCTCTTATGTGAGCTAGACTATGAAATGCGTGGCCACGCTCAAATGTTGATTTGATATGATAGTCTACTCATTGATCAAGGAAACTTGGATTAAACCATGATGAGGATGACACATTACATGCCTCTAGTTTAATCTATAATATTTGGTTGAAGGGATTATATTATATTGTACATTATTCACAAAAGGTTTAATCGATCACTGATTCAATTATTATTACTTGGGTAGCAATGATGTATTACTAGATGCCGCTCATTGTTTACGATTTTAAATTAGATTTAAAACTCGTTGCCAACGTAATAATAACCTATAGAGTCACACACAAAGAATGCTTGAAAGATTATTTAATTTAAATTAAATTAAAATTAAATTAAAGTAATTCGAATTATTTATAATATTAATTAAGTATGACTTAATCAATTAAATAAATATTGATATTCGAATTTACTAATATTAACTATGAAATTTATTTGTTAAATAATTAAGTGAGACTTAATTATAATACAAATAGGATTTTCGAATTAATAATAACTCCTAATTAGTTAAGAGTTATAATTCGTTTTTCTACTCTCTATATAATATCTCTTGTGTGGCTGATTTTGATAGAAGAAAAAAAACTTTTACTAAAACCCTAGCCACCAAGAGAGAAGATGGAGAGAGCGATAAGAAACGAGTTTGTGCTAGTACACATCCAATCCTTGAGTTCAAGCATTCATGTGGATACCGATAGAGCGTAGATCGCGAGAGCGGGATGCGTGGTGATTGAAAAGCTTGGATCTCCATTAGTCAACCAATTTGTAAAGCTTCTTAAGATAAACAATCTGATCTACGAATTAAATATCTAATTTTTGCATGGATCTTGTGGTGGGTTTCGAAAATTCTGATTTTTTACGTTTTTAATTACTGTTTCCGTTGCGTTTATGTGCTCGAAACCCTTCAATGGCATCAGAGCTACTTGCGAAAAGTGTTTAATTCGTTTATGTGTTTACCGGTTTTATGATGATAACATGTATACAATATTCCATGATTATTATGTATGCGATTTTGTATATTTTACATGTTGTTATGTTTATATATGCGTATATATATATATATATGTTTTGAATATATGATATTCATGAGAGTTTTATAATCATATGATGATTATATAATCTGTATATATACTGATATATACATGTTTTGTGTTTGTTCTTATTATAAGAATCGTATTTTATATATATGTTTTGAATATATGATATTCATGAGAGTTTTATAATCATATGATGATTATATAATCTGTATATATACTGATATATACATGTTTTGTGTTTGTTCTTATTATAAGAATCGTATTTGATACGATTCTGAATCGGATGCAGCGGATTTGCTGAAATCTGGTCTGGTGTCCGATTTTGGAGAATGAATATGCTATTTCATATGGAATCGAGCGTCTGAACAAAACTGATAGATGAATCTATCATCGACTGATCTGTAAGGCGTTTGACGTCATTTAGACCCTGTAATCTGCGATTTAATGTTATCAGATTTAATTTCGAATTTTCTGATTTTTGCTATAATTGGTTTTTATGATTAGATCATGATGGGTATGATATGTTAAGATCATATTATGTGTTTTAACATGTTCTTATGTGTTAATTGAGCATGGTGGATGGTTATGACTTATAACCTTAGGTTAATGGTTTTGGTTATTTTTTAAATACGGCTTGCATGTCGTTTGATCTTGTAATTATTAAATCTCGAATGTAACTCGAGTTCTTATTGTAAGTACATTAGTTTAGTTTTTTTTTTCATTCGTGTAATGTACATGAAGACATGAAGATTTGAAGATCAAGGAAGGGTAATCTCACATGGAGGCCATCCAAGGAAGCAATACAAGAAAGAAGACATGTAATAGTTAGCCTGTATTTATTTTTCACCTTAGATTGACCTAGATCTTTGTCATTAGCTTGATGAAGATCACACAGGATAAAGCCATAACCAACCACATTTATTTATTACACTTTACATATATATAAGCATATGATGAATGTATGTGTAGAGTAGTTTATAAAGATGCATGCTTAATTAGATTGAGGATGTATGTATTAGATACGATACCCATGCCATGCTTTCTAAACAAGATAAAATCTGTAACGACTCAAGATTTTAAAATGAACGAACGACTATGAGATTCTCGTGTTTATGAAACACGGAATAAAATACAAATTTTCTTTGTTTCTGACATGGGGCGATTTTGTCAAAAGCGAGTTCATTGAACTTGTAAGGTTGTGGGTTTTAAGCGGGACCGTTGTGACTCCCTCGCTACCTGAAAATCAAACCATTGACGAATATTAATTTAATGTATTTTATTCTAGGAAAAATTGGGAATCTTTTTATGATGGGATCATGATCGTTTTAAAATTAACAAAACCCTAAAGTTAATATTAAGTTGATAAGATGCCTTCCAATGAGTCCAATGCGTTAACCCCCAGATCGACCAGGAGTGGGTTCGCCAAAGTGAAGTACTCCTATCTATCGTGGGACATGTATTGAAGTATATTGATACTTTTGACTATTGGGTTTGATTTAACTAAGTTATCATAATAGGATTGTGAACTTAGAGGCATAGAGTTTGGTGAGATTTATTAGATAAATATGAACTAATGTTATTCCACCAAGCTAATTAAGAGTTATATAGTTGATATAATTGACAAATGTTGTCTGCCTAAATAATCATGTTTTAGGAGAAAAGCCAAAGCTGACCTAACGCGTGGTGAAATATGGATCTTGGCTCACTAGAAAGGATATAGAAGATATTTTTTCTGAATTAATAGTTAGGGCTATTGATTTGATAAAAATAGTGGGAGATATATATTGTGAATATATATATATATATATGAATAATCACTTGAACATAATTTAATGATCATCTGTAGACGAAGTCATTTTATGCACTTTAATATTGTAGATATCAAATGACAAATAACACAAATAACTTCTCTATGTAATAGTCCCTGAGAAGGACAAGCTGACATGAAATAATTTCCTCAATTGACACGGGAACTTGAGGATTGTCCTCAGGTTCAAGGATGTCACTCAAACCCCTCCCTTATTTCTTCTAGATGAGAATGAAACATGTGCTGAACAAAATGCTTACGAGAAGCAAATTTATTATGCAACTGATGTTTCATGTCTCATGCTTGTAATTATGAGTGCTGAACTTTAAAAGCAACAAGGGCATAATAATGCTTATGATATGATTGAGCACCTTCAAAGGATGTTTGAAGGATAGGCTCGTCAGAAAGATTTGACAGTAATAAGGCACCATACTTTTGCATAAATGGGAGAATGATATCCGGTTGGACCATATGTTCTAAAGATGATAGGTATATGTACCTTGATATTTTGGGTTTCAAGAATAGTCTAGAGACTCAGCTTGATTTGATTAAACAATCTTTGAACAACTTCTATTCTTAGTTTGTTAAGAACAAAAGGAATGAGATAGACAGAACACTCACTGAGTTGTTAAGCATGTTTAGAACTGCTGAAAATAACACGGTAAAGGCATGAATTACGTCCATATTAATGATGTACATATGGAATTCAAATGGGAAAGGAAAGTGGACAGTCAAGGTGAAGATTTGATCTCATTCAGTGCCAAACCAAAGTCCAATCCAAAAGGGCTTTTGAAGCCTGATAGTGGTGTTGCTAAAGGAAATGATTGTCATTCTTGTGGAAATAACCGGATGATTGGAAGTTAAATTGTCGAGCTTTTTTGGAAGATCTAAAGAAGAAGACTAGCAATGGTCAAGCTTCAGGTATAGGGTTAGAATTGGAGCAAAAGTTGTTGCTCTAGTTGAAGGAACTCGATCCATAATGTTGCCCATAGGGCGAGATTGAGAACTTGATAAATTGTTATTACGTGCCTGACTTTAGCGGATACATTAAGTCAATTTCTTGTCAGGACAAGAAAGGTTTTCATTTTAATTAAATAAACAATAGTTGTTTATTCTATTTCAATGATAAGACTTATAATGTTGCACAATTAGTTAACAATTTATATGTTCTAAGTTGACTCAAATCAAACATTACCTCTAGCATTGTCGTTAAGCCATATTAATGAGAAACGCATTTCTGAGTTACATATAGATAAATACTTGGATAAGTTTGATTTTGAATCATACGAAAGATGCGGACTTTATCTCACTGGCAAAATGACTAAAGCTTCTTTTACCTGATCAGGTGAAAGGGCCACCAAACAATTATGACTTATACATAATGATGTATGTGGTCGAATGCGTATGATGGAAAGGGGGCTTATACTACTTCATAACATTTACTGATGATTTCTGTAGATATGGATATGCGGTTCTTATGAAGAACAAATCCGATTCTTTTGAAATGTTCAAAGAATATAAGGCCGAAGTAGAAAAGAAAACAAGGGAAAAGTTTTACGATCAGATCGTGGAGGAGAATACTTAAACCTCAATTTCAAGAGTTTCTTAAAGGAGTGTGATAGTGTATCATAACTTATCCTTCTGGAACACCCCACTGGAATAGAGATTCTGAGAGGAGAAATCGTACCTTGTTGGACATGGTGCGATCGATGATGAGTCAAGCGGATCTTCCATTCAGTTTCTTGGGTTATGCTCTAGAAACGACTGCATATACACTTAACCAAGTTCCGACTAAAGCGGTTCAAAATACTCCGTATGAGATATGGACTGATAAACGTCATAGCATGTCATTTATGAAAATCTGGGGATGTGAAGCGTTTGTAAAATGTTTAGCCTCTAACAAGCTTGGACCAAAATTAGATAGATGCTATTTTGTGGGATATCCTGAAGAAACTAAAGGGTATAGTTGCTATAATCCTACCGAGAACAAAGTGTTGGTTGCTTGAACCGTTGTATTTCTTGAAAGAAAGTTACTTTCAAAGAAAATTAGTGGGAGGACTATAGATCTCGATGAAGATCGAGTTGTACAAAATAATATTGAACCAGAGTTGGAAAATGGGCAGGAAGTACATCAAGATGTTGCTGCTCCGGAAACACAGGTTGTTCGTAGATCTACTAGGGCTCATCATGAGCCAGAGAGATATTATGGATTTCTCTTGACTCGAGATGATGATGTAATGCTCATAGATAATGATGAGCCTCTTACCTACCAAGATGCTATGAACAGTCCAGACTCTGAGAGATGGCTAGAGGCCATGAAATCTGAAATGGAATCCATGTATCAAAATAAAGTATGGACTTTAGTTGATCCACCTGAATGGGTAAAACCTATAGGGTGCAAGTGGGTTTTCAAGAAGAAAACTGACATGGATGGTAAAGTACAGACCTATAAAGCACGACTGGTGGCAAAAGGTTTCAAACAAGTTCATGGTATAGACTGTGATGAGACCTTTTCACCAGTTGCTATGGTCAAGTCCATCAGGATTTTGCTAGCAATAGCTGCTTACTACGACTATGAGATTTGGCAAATGGATGTCAAAATCGCTTTCTTAAATGGGAGCCTTGAAGAGGATGTATACATGATACAACCTGAGGGTTTTATCGATCCCAAGTTTGCAAAGATGGTCTGTAAGTTGCTTCGATCTATTTATGGATTGAAGCAAGCCTCAAGGAGATGGAATCATCATTTTGATGAAACAGTCGAAGAATTTGGCTTTATTCAAAATGAAGATGAACCATGTGTTTAAAAGAAGGTTAGTGGGAGCCACGTGGCATTCCTTGTACTATATGTGGATGACATATTACTAATAGGGAATGACATACCTTCTCTACAGGTTGTTAAGACTTGGTTGGGAAATAGTTTCTCGATGAAGGACTTAGGTGATGCTACCTATATATTAGGGATCAAGATCTATAGAGATAGATCAAGGAGATTAATCGACCTAGTCGGAATACATACATTGATAAAATATTGCATCATTTTAGGATGCAGGAGATAAAGAAAGGATATGTTTCGATGTCTCATGGGATAGTGATCTCAAAAGATAATTGCCCCTTAAATCATTAGATGATAAGGGCTGTTTGAGAAAGCTCCATCTGCTTTAGTAATTGGATCTATAATGTGTACAATGATATGTATTTATCTTGATGTTTCGTATGCTTTGAGCATGACGAGCAGATACCAGTCTAATCCAGGTGAGGGTCACTGGATAATTTTCAAGAATATTCTTAAGTACTTAAAGAGGACTAAAGATTTATTTTTGGTGTATAGAGAACATAGGGAACTGGTTGTAAAGGGTTACACTGATACTAGTTTCTGAACCTAATTTTTGGACAGACAGGGATGATTACGAATTTATGTATGTTTTGTGTTTTGTCTAAATATAATTGATGTTAGCTTGAATAGTTCACAGCAAGAACATTGATGATTCTATGGAAGCCGAATAGAAGCCGAATATACTGATATTTTTTTTTGAAACAGCCATGAAGACTGTTTAGGCATGTCCTTAGGAAATATCGCCTTATTAATGATATTAATGATTAAGGAGATATAAATGTAAAGTGCATAGTAATGATAGTGTTGCAGACCCACTGACTAAGGTTTTGTCGCAGTAGAAGTACGATGGTCATACTAGTTCCATGAGTATTAGATACATGGGTGATTGGCTCTAGTGCAAGTGGGAGATTGTAAGTGTTTTTTTCGTAGAGACAACACTATGATGTTTTAGTTTAAGACATTAGGATTATTAATGTTTATGTTCTATCGATTATTCTATTTATAATTTATTAATTCTTAATTTACTGCGATATAAATGTTAGATTAATAAATATCCTTGGAATATGATATGCAATTCTATATTTCTAAGTACGTGACTTAGAAATGAGATTATGAGAATAGTATCAATATTCCTAAAGGTCCCTAGTCGAGTATTATTATTAAGGAACAATAATAATGCATTAAGACTCGTGTGTTTGTTGACTGATGATCACATCTCATTGATCATAGGTATAGTGATACTAAAGTCAAAAACACAGGTAGATGTATATGTACATGGTGCTGGACAGACCCAATGTGAGATTCTACATGCCTATTGTGTCATAAGTAATTCTCACAGTGATAATGATGTAATGGTCCTTAGACCTGAAGTCATTATATTTCTATACGAGAGTTTATATACATTGATTCCATTAAAAGTTATCATTGACCGGGTAATGATAAAAGTGGACATTGGGTATATTATGAATCGTATGAGAAATATGAATGATCTAGATAGGATTTAACCCTCCTATTTTAGGAGTGATATTATTGGCCTCTTGTGTGAGCTAGACTATGAAATACGTGGTCACGCTCAAATGTTGATTTAATATGATAGTCTACTCATTGATCAAGGAAACTTGGATTAAACTATGATGAGGATGACACATTACATGCCTCTAGTTTAATCAATAATATTTGGTTGAAGGGATTATATTATATTGTACATTATTCACAAAAGGTTTAATCGATTACCGATTCAATTATTATTACTTGGGTAGCAATGATGTATTACTAGATGCCGCTCATTGTTTACGATTTTAAATTAGATTTAAAACTCGTTGTCAGCGTAATAATAACCTATAGGGTCACACACAAAGAATGCTTGAAGGATTATTTAATTTAAATTGAATTTAAATTAAATTAAAGTAATTTGAATTATTTATAATATTAATTAACTATGACTTAATCAATTAAATAAATATTGATATTCGAATTTACTAATATTAATTATGAAATTTATTTGTTAAATAATTAAGTGAGACTTAATTATAATACAAATAGGATTTTCGAATTAATAATAACTCCTAATTAGTTAAGAGTTATAATTCATTTTTCTACTCTCTATATAATATCTCTTGTGTGGCTGATTTTGATAGAAGAAAAAAGACTTTTACTAAATCCCTAGCCACCAAGAGAGAAGATGGAGAGAGCGAGAAGAAACAAGTTTGTGCTAGTACACATCCAATCCTTAAGTTCAAGCATTCGTGTGGATACCGATAGAGCGTAGATCGCGAGAGCGGGATGCGTGGTGATTGAAAAGCTTGGATCTCCATTAGTCAACCAATTTTTAAAGCTTTTTAAGGTAAACAATCTGATCTACGAATTAAATATCTATTTTTCGCATGGATCCTGCGGTGGGTTTCGAAAATTCTGGTTTTTTACATTTTTAATTACTGTTTCCGTTGTGTTTATGTGCTCGAAACCCTTCAAAAAACTCATATTAAATCTATCTTGGTTGGTTATGATCTGTTCAAATTTGTAGACGAAACTCATTCAGCCCCAGCAAAGACGGTAACCACTGACTCTGTTGTTAGTCGCTAAACACGCGCTAATATTACACGCAAGTATACGCGTTTACAAGTAATATAGAATTATTTCTAGTTTGTTCGCACAGAGACTGACTTGGTTAACTAATTAGTTTATGCACTTATGCACCGATGATATGGCTATTATTCAATGCTAAGACGATAACAAATTGAGGTTGTTTATAACTAAGAATTAAACTAACAATTATAACTAAGGGAATAAGAATGATCAAATTAATATATATGACAAACATGGGATTCTAACTTCATTAAATACTTCATTCAATAGCCTCTTCGTTCTTAACCTTAACATGTAATGGTGATGACACTAATCATATAACCCGAAACTGATAAACACCAACTTTCGTTGCACGAATACCATACTACCAGACATCCATAAAAGAGATAGAAGCTGAATAGGCACCAATTATATTGAGACCCTATATGTCTATAGAATTTGACAACATAACGGTTTAAGCACAAGTTATCTATCTT
The DNA here is from genome assembly GCF_009905375.1 of Apium graveolens. Classification (NCBI taxonomy): domain Eukaryota; kingdom Viridiplantae; phylum Streptophyta; class Magnoliopsida; order Apiales; family Apiaceae; genus Apium; species Apium graveolens. The sequence goes on from NC_133647.1 coordinate 200,555,659, forward strand.
GATTACACAGGGCAATTAAGATGGTTAAAATTACCTACGAATCATGTATAACAAATACATGAACCTATGCTAGCATGGCAAGTTCTAAATCCTTAAATTCACTTTCGCTTCATTAAAGATTAACACACTATCTTATAAGTTCGCGACGCTCATAAGACGAATAAGCGCAACCAATACTAGGTTATCATACAATCACCACACACTAAGGTATCGAAACAAATCAACTAAAGAAATCCATAAATAAATCCTCTAGAACCCCACGATAATGATTAGCCCATAATCGGACTCATCATCAATGTGGGTTCCGATGAAAGCATGGTATAATAAACGTAGTCTTTATAATGAATAAATAAAATGAAGTTAACACAAGAGTATAGGTTCAACAAAACAAGAAACGAGCATCCAAGATTACAACTCAAAACAAAGATTCACAAGAATAAACTAGATCATCTTCGCCTTTGTTGAATTATGCTATAGGTCTTTTTCCGTCTTCTCCTTAGCTCTGATATGTCTCTGGCTTGATATCCTCTGAAAAACGAGCTTTAAATTATTTATATAGCAACCCCATGCAAAGTAGAAGTCTCTCTCTCATAAGCCAAGTAGAATCAGGATTCTTCTATCCCGACACGGCGCGGCCGTTGATCAGCGCGGGCGCGCTGGGTTTCTGATGTTTGGGCGCGGCCGCACGCTTTGACAGCGCGGGCGCGCTGGCTCACTGCTCAAAACTTTGACTTCTTCTTTTTCCTTGCCGATTGAGCTGGTTTTCCAAGGGCTTTTATTCCAACACCTTCCTGGAACCAAATTAGCACCAAAACAATGATAATTCACCTAATTACCTGAATAATGCCTGAAAATGCAAAAACACTAGAAAACACATTAAAACACCAATAACTTGAGTACAAATACACCAATTCAAAGCTTTATAGAGCATAATAAAGTGTCATAAATGCCACTCAACATACCCCCAAACTTGAATTGATGCTTGTCCTCAAGCATAAACAGACTCAAAGAACAAGAAATAAAAATGCATGAATGCAACTAAATGAATGCAGCGATCCCCATAGAATAACTAAACCAATTAACAAGCAACAGCTCAACAAATGCAGTTATTCGCATAAAGATCAATCAAACCATACAAATCAATCTACAAACCAGAGATGTACGTGTGTGCAACTGCTTACAGATATACTTTCGCAACTAGATCAACAATCATGACTCGCTACTTATCAAAGCAATCGCAAGTTTATAAATAGAATAAAAACTCGACTCAAAATAACTTATAACACTTCAATTATTATATCGGAGGTTAACATGGATTCACGTTTTTATTCATAACAAGATAACACAACTATGCTTATTTGACCGTGCAAAGGGAAGTGATCATTCCTAGTGGCCTTGTTCAGTTTCCTGTAGTCCATACAAACTCTCCATCCCGTGACTGTTCATGTAGTAATACTCATGCCCAGCCAACCTGTCAAGCATCTGATCAATGAAGGGCAAAGGAAAGTGATCCTTCCTGGTGGCTTTATTTAACTTCCTATAATCCATAGAAACCCTCCACCCAGTGACTGTTCTAGTAGGAATAAGCTCATTCTTCTCATTTGCTACCACAGTAATTCCACCTTTCTTTGGCACACATTGAACTGGGCTCACCCATGAACTGTCAGAAATAGGATAGATGATCCCTGCATCTAGCCACTTAAGAATTTCATTCTTCACTACTTCCTTCATGATCGGATTAAGTCTTCTTTGTTGCTCGACCGTAGGCTTTCTACCTTCCTCTAGCAGAATCTTATGCATACAATAAGAAGGGTTGATTCCCTTGATATCTGCTATAGTCCAACCAATTACCGATTTGAACTCTCTCAGAATCCTCAAAAGCTTCTCCTCATCACTACCTGAAAGGTCAGATGCAATAATCACAGGCAGAATAGATGCATCATCTAAAAAAGCATACCTCATATGCTCAGGTAAAGGCTTAAGCTCAAGAGTAGGAGCTTCCTCAATAGATGGCTTGAGGCGTTTAGGAGCTTTGTTCAATTTCTCCATTCCAAGAGATTCAAAAGGCATATCAATCTTCCTCTTCCGGGGAGAAGCATTCAGATATTGCAATTGCTCTTCACCTTCGTCATCTTCACTATCTGAATTCCCCAATAAAGCCTTCTCTAAGGCATCAAACCTCAGCAATTGATCAAGTTCCGAAGTCACCGCAGAATCGAACAACTCCACCTTTAAGCACTCCTCATTTTCCGTAGGAAATTTCATAGCATTGAACACATTAAAATTTACATCCTGATCCAGCACTCGCATTGTGAGCTCACCTTTCTGCACATCTATCAAGGTTCGTCCAGTCGCCAAGAAAGGTCTTCCCAAGATTATGGGAATCTTCTTATCCTCCTCGAAATCAAGAATTATGAAATCAGCAGGGAAGATGAGTTTATCAACCTTGATCAAGACATCCTCCACAATACCTCGCGGATATGTAATAGAACGGTCGGCCAACTGCAAAGTCATATAAGTCGGTTTTGGATCAGGTAAGTCCAACTGCTTGAAGATTGAAAAAGGCATCAGATTGATGCTAGCTCCCAAGTCACATAAGCATCTGTCAAAAGACACTTTTCCAATAGTACACGGAATAGTGAAGCTTCCTGGATCCTTGAGCTTCGGAGGCAACTTCTGTTGCAGCACAACACTGTATTCCTCCATGAAAGCGACAGTCTCTAAATCATCTAGCTTCACTTTCCGAGAGAGAATACCTTTCATAAACTTTGCATAACTAGGTATCTACTCAAGAGCCTCATCGAAAGGTATGTTGATATGAAGTTTCCTGAACACCTCCAGAAACTTCTCAAATTGTTTGTCTAGCTTTTTCTTCTGCAGCCGCTTAGGAAAAGGCGGTGGAGGATAGATCTGTTTCTCCCCTGTATTACCCTCAGGAGGAGTGTGCTCAACAGTAGTCTTCCTTGACTCCACTTCTACTTCCTGTTGCTATACTTCTTTCTCAGCCCCAGCTTCTTCAGTCGACACTTGAGTTTGTTCGGGATTCGCAACCTTACCAGGCCTCAAAGTGATTGCATTTACCTGCTCCTTAGCTTCCCTCTTTCCTGGCACTTCATTGTCACTAGGTAGTGTACCAGGCTGATGATTTATCAAGGCATTGGCAATTTGCCCAATTTGATTTTCCAAGGTCTTAATAGAAACAGCTTGGCTCTTGCACATAAGCTTCAACTCCTATAATTCAGATTTTTCATTAGCTTGTTGTAGCTGAAGTTGCTGTCTTGGTGCATATTGCGGTTGATAAAAACCAGGGGGTTGTACTGCTTTGCTGGGTACTGCTGATAAGTTTGTTGAACCGCATTTTAAGCGTTGCTCCAGCTGAAATTAGGATGATTGTGGTTGTTAGGATGATAGGTGGCTGGCACGGGTTGTTGCAATCTCTGAAAGTTGCTCATGAACTGAGCTGACTCACTAGAAATAGCACACTGATCAGTCTCATGGGCACCTGCACAAAGCTCACAGACACTAGTGATTTGATTAACTCCATAATTAGCCAAAGAGTCCACCTTCATCGTCAAAGCCTTAAGTTGGGCAGCTATAGCAGTTGATGCATCCAACTCCAGAATTTCTGCTAGTTTTCCCTGAGTCAGTCTCTGGGAAGGATTCTGGTATTCATTAGCAGCCATTAGTTCAATCAATTCATAAGCTTCATTGTAGCTTTTAGCCCACAAGGCTCCTCCTGATGTTACATCAAGCATGAGTCTAGAAGTAGCACCCAATCCATTGTAGAAATAATTTATAATCATCCAATCAGGCATGCCATGGTGTGGGCACTTCCTTAGAATCTCCTTATATCGATCCCAAGCCTCACACAGAGATTCTCCAGTTTGCTGAGCAAACTGAGTAAGAGCATTCCTGATTGTAGCAGTCTTCGCCATAGGAAAGAATTTAGTGAGAAACTTTTGAGCAAGATCTTCCCATTTAGTGATAGACCCTGGTGGTAGAGAATGTAACCAGCACTTAGCTTTGTCCCTCAGAGAGAATGGAAAGAGTCGCAGCTTGATAGCATCTTCAATCACACCATTAAACTTGAAAGTGTCGCAGATCTTGATGAAATCCCTGATGTGCATGTTGGGGTCTTCAGTAGGAGAACCCTCAAATTGAACCGAGTTCTGTATCATCTGAATCGTGCTTGACTTGATCTCAAAAGTGTTAGCCGAGATGGCTGGTCTGATGATGCTTGACTGAATGTCATTGATCTTAGGCTGAGAATAGTCCATCAGAGCCTTGGGAATTTCTGCTTGATCACCCATCACTACTAAAACTGGTTCCTCGACTTTCATTTCTTCTTTTACCTTCTCTTCTTCTTCAAAAACTTCCCTTCGAACCACTACAGCTTCTTCCTCGGCTTGATCCAGATTTATTTTACGAGATCGAGAATGTGTATGCATACACGCTCGCTAGAGTACCTGAAATAATACAAGGAAACAGATAAGTAACAATGTCTGAGTCAAAGAACTTTAACGACCACTGATGACAAACACATAAACTAAAAATTAACACTGAATCCCCGGCAGCGGTGCCAAAAACTTGTTAGTCGCTAAACGCGCGCTAATATTACACGCAAGTATACGTGTTCGCTAGTAATATAGAATTATTTCTAGTTCGTTCCCATAGAGACTAGCTTGGTTAACTAATTAGTTTATGCACTTATGCACCGATGATATGACTATTATTTAATGTTAAGACGATAACAAATTGAGGTTGTTTATAACTAATAATTATAACTAAGGGAATAAGAATGATCGAATTAATATATATGACAAATATGGGATTCTACCTTTATTAAATACTTCATTCAATAGCCTCTTCGTTCTTAACCTTAACATGTAATGGTGATGACACTAATCAGATAACATGAAACTGATAAACACCAACTTTCGTTGCACGAATACCATACTACCAGACATCCACAAAAGAGATAGAAGCTAAATAGGCACCAATAATATTGAGACCATATATGTCTATAGAATTTGACAACATAACGGTTTAAGCACAAGTTATCTATCTTGATTACATAGGGCAAGTAAGATGGTTAAAATTACCTACGAATCATGTATAAATACATGAACCTATGCTAGCATGGCAAGTTCTAAATCCTTAAATTCACTTTCGCTTCATTAAAGATTAACACACTATCTTATAAGTTCGCGACGCTCATAAGACGAATAAGCGCAACCAATACTAGGTTATCATACAATCACCACACACTAAGGTATCGAAATAAATCAACCAAAGAAATCGATAAATAAATCCACTAGAACCCCACGATAACGATTAGCCCATAATCGGACTCATCATCAACGTGGGTTCCGATGAAATCATGGTATAATAAACGTAGTCTTTATAACGAATAAATAAAACAAAGTTAACACAAGAGTATAGGTTCAACAAAACAAGAAACGATCATCCAAGATTACAACTCAAAACAAAGATTCACAAGAATAAACTAGATCATCTTCGCCTCTGTTGAATTGTGCTATAGGTCTCTTGTCGTCTTCTCCTTAGCTCTTATATGTCTCTGGCTTGATATCCTCTGAAAAACGAGCTTTAAATTGTTTATATAGCAACCCCATACAAAGTAGAAGTCTCTCTCTCATAAGCCAAGTAGAATCAGGTTTCTGATGTTCGGGCGCGGCCGCGCGCTTTGATAGTGTGGGCGCGCTGGCTCACTGCTCAAAACTTTGACTTCTTCTTTTTCCTTGCCAATTGAGCTGGTTTTCCAAAAGCTTTTATTCCAACACCATCCTGACACCAAATTAGCACCAAAACAATGCTAATTCACCTGATTACCTGGATAATGCCTGAAAATGCAAAAACACTATAAAACACATTAAAACACCAATAACTTGAGTACAAATACACCAATTCAAAACTTTATAGAGCATAAGTCATAAATGCCACTCAACACTGACTCTGTCACAAAAACAAATATGGTGTATTTCACATGGATGCGCCAAGATCAACTCCTCTATGGCGCGCTTGTTTCAACCTTGGCATCAAATGTGGCGCCACTGATAAATCAAGCGGAAAAAACCCAAGAGGCATGGAAAATTCTTGAAGAAACATAAGCAAAGCCATCCAGGGGGCATATCAATCAACTGAAAGAGAAAATAAAAAATTTAAAGAAGGGTAATCAATCAATTACCGAATTCATGCAACAGGTCAAAGAGTGTGCGAACATCCTTGCGTCCCTTGGCAAACCACAAGATCCTAATGATATAATTGACTATATTTTAAAAGGTTTGGATTCAAATTTTCAAGATGTCATTGATGTTGTCCAGAATCACGAAACTACAATTTCGTTTGCTGAGCTTCATGAAAAATTGATCAACAAGGAGCTTCAACTCAAACATGAAGGTATGTCTTCTCCTTTAGCAGCCCCTCCCACTGTCATGATGATGCAATCAAAACAAAATCTAAGCACATATCCAATTCTAATACTTCAATGACGATGCCGCATATCCGTCCATGGAATTCACAGCCCTACTATCCTTCACCACCGCAATATCATCCCTCACAGAACTCTATTCGTCCCCCAAATCATCCCTTTCAAGGTCGATGTCAATGGTGTCGTGAAACAGGTCATGTTGTTGCTTATTATCCTATTTTTTATCAAGCCGCACCTCATCTACGTCCACCTACACGTCCCTCAATCAATTACAACTATGCACCTTCACCACAAGTTAATGTCAGCACCTTAAATCAACCTTGGCTAGTCGATAGTGGTGACTCCCATCATGTAACAAATGACCTTCAAAATCTCAGTCTTCACTACCCATATGATGGTACTAATGAAGTCATTGTCGGAAGTGGTAATGGTTTGCAAATATCTCGAGTTGGAACTTTTAATTATCAAACGAAAATTAAAAACTTTGATTTTGATAATATTTGTATGTTCCTCAAATTTCCAAAAATATCATTTCTGTGTCTCAGCTTGCTCTTCAAAATAACTTATCTGTAGAATTCTTACCTACTTGTTTTCTTGTGTAGGATTCACAAACGGGAACAATTCTGCTTAAAGGTCTTTGTGTCAATGGTGTTTATGCATGGCCAGTGCCTGTTCCACCTCAAGTCCTTATTGCTCAAATCTCCAATAAGTCATCTTGGCATCACAAGTTAGGACATCCGTCTTCATCAGTTTTGAAATATATGCAAAATAGTTTTCAGTTAGGCATTACTTCTTTAAAATCCATTTTTTGTAATTCTTGTTCGATCAATAAAAGTCACAAGTTGCCTTTTTATCAGTCTACCATGTCTTCTACTTATCCGTTAGAACTCATTTATTCTGATGTGTGGGCCTCTCTTGTTACTTCTTTTGATCGATACTGCTATTATATTATATTTGTTGATCACTTCACAAAGTATATATGGTTGTACCCATTAAAACAAAAATCAGACACCAAAGCTACATTTATCAACTTCAAGGCCATAGTTGAAAAGTACTTCAATTCACAAATTAAAATCTTGTATTCTGATAATGGAGGTGAGTACACTGCTCTAGCTTCATTCCTAGCATCTACTGGTGTCTCTCATCATACTTCCCCACCACATATCCCGCAACACAATGGTTATTCAGAGAGACGTCATCGGCATATCGCTGAAACAGGTCTCACATTGATGTCCTACTCCGGACTTTCTAAAGATTTATGGCCATTTGCATTTCAAACTGCAGTCTACTTAATCAATAGGATGCCCACTGACACACTTCAAAATCAATCTCCATTTTTCAAGTTGTTTAAAAAGCAACCCAATTATCAGAAGCTAAAAAAATTTGGTTGTTTGTGTTTTCCTTGGCTAAAACATTACACTTCGAACAAGATGGATCCCAAGTCAGCTCCTTGTGTTTTGTGGGTTATTCTTTACCTCAAAGTGCTTATTTTTTCTTAGATCCTAAGACAAACAAATTGTACACGTCCAGACATGTTACCTTTGTTGAACATGTTTACCCGTTTCATGAGCAGAAACAAACAGCTCCGTCTCATGAAGCTATAATATTTTCTTATTCAAACACAATATATCTTCCGATCCTTGTCACTCCTACTCTTCACACAACCCAAGAAATTTGAACAAATCATGATCACCACAATCGTAACATACCACCTGATCGAGTAATTACTCGATCGATGAATAACATTCACAAACCCATCCAAAAGATGAACCTCCATGTCCATGTCCAAACCCATCAAGAACCCCAAATCATAACTCAGGCTCTTAAAGATCCAGATTAGCATCAAGCCATGGCCTTGGAATATGCAGCTCTTTGCTCTAACAATACATGGGACTTGGTTCCTCCAACTGAAGCAACTAATATTGTGGGTTGCAAGTGGGTATTTCGCGTTAAATTTCACCCTGACGGATCGTTAGACAAGTATTAAGCTCGTCTTGTTGCCAAGGGTTTCCATCAACGACCAGGTTGTGACTACACAGAAACTTTCAGTCCTGTAGTAAAACTTGTTACGATTCGCACAGTCCTTGCAATAGCAGTGTCTTCAGGATGGTCCTTGCGTCAGCTTGATGTCAATAACGCTTTTCTACAAGGTACACTAAATGAAGATGTCTATATGTATCAACCACCAGGTTTTATTAATAAAGCTTTTCCACACTATATATGTAAGCTCAAGAAAGGCATTTACGGGTTAAAGCAAGTACCGATGACATGGCACCATGAGCTTCGAACATTTCTACTTCAAATTGGGTTTATTAATTCAGTGGCTGATCCATCCTTGTTTATTTCTAGACATGAAAAAGTTATTATATATCTCCTGGTTTATGTCGATGACATAATCATCACCGGTAGTTCATCGCAACTCTTTGAAGACATCATTACTAGGTTGTCAAACCGATTTTTGCTTAAGGATTTAGGCACTTTGTCTTACTTTCTTGGTGTTGAATGCCACAAACATCATAAAGTCTTATTTTTGAATCTACATAAATATGTTAATGATCTCCTACAGAAGGTTCACATGATGGAATGCAAATCAATTTCCACTCCTATGTGTACTACTACTTCTTTGCGAAGATATTCTGGTCATCTACTCCCTAGTCCAACTGAGTACAGAACAATACTTGGGAGTCTACAGTACTTATCATTGACTCGTCTGGACATTGGTTTTACGGTTAACAAACTTTCTCAATTTATGCATTCTCCAACTTCTGTTCATTTGAGTGCCTTAAAGCGGTTGCTTCGATATCTTAAGGGTACGCGAGAAAAGGGCATATTAATTAGTAATAATGGATCGCTTGCGCTGCATGGATATACTGATGCTGACTGGGCAGGAGACCGGGATGATTATATTTCCACCACTGGATACTTGTTGTATCTTGGTTGTTCGCCGATTTCTTAGAGGTCCTGTAAACAAACTTCAGTGGCAAGGTCATCCACTAAGGCTGAGTATCGAGCCTTGTCAGATTCGTGCTCTGAACTCATGTGGATATCATCACTCCTATCTGAACTGGGTGTTTTTTTTAAAAAAATACAGAAAATTTTCATTAAATTGAATATAGTACAGCGGGGATAAACCCCCAACTGTTGATACAACTAGGTGATAAAACAAATAACATACTAAAAACAATTAGATGTTTTGTTTCCTGATCGTTTTACACATAGAATTTAAAAATTCTTGAAATTAAAAACGAAATCAAAGACATCCCAAGCGATCCAAATTGCACCAGCATCTCTGAAAATAGCAACATCGTAATTGACCATATCACATAAAAACTATGGTTAGCCCAATGTTCAGAAACACCAATCACATGAAATGAGATTGGAGAAGCGGCACCCCAGCTATCTACATGCCGGACACCTGCTATAGACATGCCGAAGGCATCCCAGCTATTTACATGTCGGATACCAGCTATAGACATGTCAAAATTGTAAACCCATGAAAGATGAACAATCTTTGGTTGTGAAAGGTGAGCTCTTGCAATAATCACCACCGTCCCAGATCCGATGTAGGCTTTGCAGATCACCAAAAATATTAATAAATTCGTCTGCAACAGATCCATCACCAGATAAACCCAAGCATGACTAAACAAAAACATAACAAACACTCCAAAAGTAGAGACAAAACACACACTCCAAGAGGAGAAACACACAAACACCCAAAAAAATTGGGTTTTATTGAAAGGAAATTAACGAGAATAACAGAGAATGAAGGGGTTGGGGTTGGGGTTTTCCACCGGAGAAAACCAGCGGAAGCCCCTCGATTTACTTGAAAATGGACAAAGCCTAATAGAGAGAGGAGGTTGGAGCTGGTAAACTTTTTTCTGAACTGGGTGTTAAATTAAATCAACAGCCAGTACTTTATTGCGATACTGAGCTTTATCAATCTCTATACGTAATACAATAACTCGCATCAACATATTACCCCTACTCTTACATGATTGTTAAAACATACTAGCTAGGTCATATAAACTACTAAATATTGTAAACAGAAGTAAGCTAGTACTTCATGTTAACCCAATCTTGATGCACTCTCAACTCACGTCAAACACAACCTTCGAATACGATTCAAAGCAAACCTCGTACTTTCTCGGAGATTTTTCATGAGACACTACACCAACCCACCACCCATCATTGTCAAAAGCATCAACAACCTCTCCTGAACTAAAACCAGTTATCGGAACGTTAGGTGGCATGGGACGAACCTCCTCTTCCTCGAAAACCTCCCTTAATGCAAGTTCAGAATCTTCTTCCTTTACAAGATTTATGTACTGCACAATGTACTTTGTGTTTGCAAGAACTTTGATCACTTCTGCTTCAAAATAGGAACCCACAAAACCATCTATTTTGCTGGCTACTTCGACTGCATCGCCCATCTGGAAGCCCATTGTATGATAACAAGTAATCTTGGAGTAGGTATGTATTTTAATGTTTAATAAAAAGTTGTAGAATGATGAATATATAGAGGATGATTGACGGGTTCGCTAATCCTAGCATGAGTAGAAAAAGTTGAATTCGAATGAATCGAATGGGAGTAGGTTTAGGAATACACTTGCCTATCTAGTTTGGTTTAATTTTATTTTTTTAATATCTAATCCTTTAATTTGTACATTATTTTGTTGTTCGAGTTTTTAATTGAAAAAATCTGTATGCGATTATTTGTTTGGATGACAAAAAAAACTTATCATGTAAATTTAATAAACTAAAATATTTTATCTTAATTTGAGTAAATTATCAAAGAAAAAGTAACAATTTTTGAAAACAATTGTAGATTAATGTTTTTGACAAAACATGTCCTAATAGTTAAAAAAAGTAACCCTAAAAGCATAAAAAAGTACAAAAAATTGTTATGAAATGACTTTACACAATGACTGTATGGAACAATGTAATTGTTGCTATAAATGCAGTAATTCATTTTCATTTAACAAATAAAAATTTAATTTTATAATTATTTTGAAAAATAATTGTGTACCTCTGGTATTTCGAAATAATAAGCAAAAATAGGTCCAACCAAGGTGGTGTGTTGTAGTTATCATAGATGAAATATTAAGTGTCCATTCATTCACATGATATAACAAGTTAGACCACTCCAGTTATCAAAATCTGAGAATCATCTTGATAACCCTAGTATAAATTTGAAAGTAGTTTAATTATTATTTTAAATTACAATATGTACCTGTTATTTACTAATAATTCTTTGGATGCAGTTTTTTCATACTTGTGAATACGCAGTGATAACTCCGATGAGCGGGCGGCTCCGTCCGACGCTGTTCCTGGACCTTCCGTGCGTGAATGTGGTGTAGCTTCTGGTTGGACGCCTGCAAAACAACACCGGAAGGGGGGTTTGGCTCCCACGGCGCCTCCGGTGTAAGAATAAGAACAGGGTTTTGGAGAAGATGGAGATGTATATATGTAATGGAAAGGTTGCTGTGTGTGTATGGATATGAGAGAGAGAGTGAGTGTGCAACAGTGAATATTTTCTAAACGCTTCAGCCTTGGGGGTATATATAGCCCAAAGGTAAGGTTTAGGGGTTGTTACCTCTAAATCAGGGTCGTTGGATCTTGGGAGTAGAGGACGTCTGGCTTGGGTGGATTGCTTACACATGTCCAGGGGAGGACCGCCTTCAGGGTGTCCTAACGGCCTTCTGACACGCGCCATGCTTGTCTGGTGTGTTGGTTGTTGATAGCTGTCACAGTCATGTGCCCACGTACCCTTTATTGGCGGGTTGCGGGGTGCGCATGTGTTTGCTGGGACCCCCTTATGGTGGTCTTAGCCCTTAACCGGATCCGGGTAGGCAGGAGGTCCGGGTCCCGGGTTAGATCCGGATCCAGGTCATGCGATGGACCCGGGACTGGTCTCTCCATTTGATTGTCTTGGGAGAGGGGGGTCTCACCTCTCAGTTCATCGATCGAGCCTGGTATCCTTTAGATCCAGGTTGAATCCTAGTCGGGTCTCTTATACCCTATCACGCAGATTCGAGTCTTTCAAGATTTTAAGATACTTAAACAATAACTGCAAACGACTATATGCATAAAGTGGTATAGCCCCTCAAGAGAAAGCTTAAAACAAAGTCTTAATTTCAGGAACAGAGTTTGAACTTCATCAGATACTCCCTGACTATTCTTAGTATATTGTTATTGGGCCTGTTTACTTATGCTTATAAGTCCTTATGTGCAAGTGTTTGTCGACCCAACTTAAAACTTGAATATATAACTTATAAGCTTAACGACGTACTTTTTCTCAAATTATTTTAATTTTTCGCTAATTTATTAACATCAGTTTTAACATATATATTTTTATATGTTAATCCAATTTAAAATTCAAAAATTAAGATAATTATATTTAATAATTATTTATTTTAGTCCATTTAAGAAGAAAAATTCTAACTTATAAGTAAAATTATCCAAACACTTATTTAACTTATAAATATTCTTATACAGTAGAACCTCGATAAATGAATACCTTTGGGACCAAAAAAAAATATTCATTTGGCGAGATTATTTATTTATCGATTAATGAATATAATATTTATTTATCGATAAATGAATAATAATTCATTTAGATGATATTTTTAGACTTTTTTTTATAATTATATCATTTTGTATATATTAAGTTCAAATGTACCTGGTAGTTATAACTTTTATGCAAACTTTAATTACATTCATATTTTTAGAATTCTAGATTAGTTGTATATGCATGCATGGAGTAGATAAAGTGCACCGTACCATGTATTGAGACTACTGTGTACATGCATGATAGTTAGAATTAAGATGTCTACTCAATACCTCATACCAAGTTATATATAATTCTAAATTCTCACTGTTTCTTTATAACACAATTATATTACTATTTTGGTGTTCAATCTACTATAATGGCTTCCAACGAGCAAGCAAAACCAGTAACAAAAATTACTTTAACAGATCAGATAAGGAGATCCATGTGTGAGCATAAGAAGGAGCATCCAAGTATTAGCCAAAAAGATATGCAAGAATGGGTGAAAGAAAATTTTGATTTGGTTACTAGCCAAACCACAATATCAAATACTCTCAAAAGATCGTCGGAATATTTGTCTGATGAGATGAAATATAGCAATGTTAAGAGGCACAAGTCAGCTAAATATCCTGAACTAGAGAAAGCTTTATATGAATGGTTTCTTCAAAGACAAGAGAAGGTGAATATGTCAGGAGAAATGATCCAGGGTAAAGCAAAAGAGTTTATGCAGAAAATGTATGGAGAAACAAACTCAGAATTTAGCTTTTCTAGTGGATGGCTCGAACGTTTTAAGGCAAGATATTCAATCAAGTCTTACCGACGATTTGGTGAGAGTGGTTCAGTTAACAAGGAGGATATTGCAAATGCTTTACCCGAGATACGGTCAAAACTAGACCAATTCAACCTTAAAGATATATATAATATGGATGAAATCAGATTGTTTTATCGGTTGGAGGCTGACCATTCACTTGCCACGAAGCAACTTGAAGGGCGGAAGAAAGATAAGGAGAGAATCACTACTGCTGTTTGCTGTAACGGTGACGGGTCTGATAAAGTGCCTCTTTGGGTTATTGGTAAGTATGCAAAACCTAAATGCTTTAAGAATGTGAATATGAATAATCTTAATTGCGAGTATCAATTTAATAAGAAAGCTTGGATGACTGGTTTGCTTTTTCAAGAATATTGTCATTGGTTTGACAAGAGAATGAATGGTAGAAAGGTTCTCTTGCTAGTAGACAATTGTCCGACAAATCCAAAGATTGTTGAAGGCTTGAGATGTGGAGTTATATTTTTTTGCCCCCTAACACAACTTCTAAAATTCAACCATGTGATGCCGGGATTATTAGAGCATTCAAAGTTCATTATCGACGTCAATTATATTCTAGCATTTTGCAGATGCTTGAGGCTGACTCACCAAATCTTGAAAATATAAATATTTTGGATGCTATTAATTTTGCTACCATGGCTTGGAGTTTTGATGTGAGAACAAAAACAATAGCAAACTGTTTTCGCCACTGTAAAATTCGATCAGAAGAAGTTGATGTTCCTGAAGTAGAAGATGGTCAGCTAGAACAAGAGATCCAAGATTTAACTAAACTCCTTTCGAAATTGAACTATAGAAATGTGATAAATGTTGAACATCTTCTGAACTATCATGAAGAGAATAATGTGGTTATGGATTCTCCTACGGACGAAGAAATCATTGAAGCTGTACTAAATGATGAGGCAAATGATCCCGAACCCGATGATAGCATCACTATACCACAAGTATCCTCAAGAGAAGCTTTTCAAGCTATTGTAACACCCCCAGATCCGGGGTCGGGGATCCGGGTCGTCACGGTCTTTCTTTCCACAATATCACTTCACTTAATTAATAATAATAACCTTATGATGTGACCCCACACTAACACACACCACAACCCGTTATAGTCTCAGAGATGAAATAGAAATAAGTACAAGTCTTTGAATCCACAATTTAAAAGTTATTACAACCCAAAATGATTACTTGATAAATTTACAGTTAATTGCCATTATCTGCCACAAGTTATAATTATACATAATTGATTCTCAAAAGTAGATGGTCTGATCTACAATAGATCTACCTCTGCAGCTATAGCAGCTACAACATCATCGGGAAGATGCGGGACGCTTCCCACGCGCTTGCGCTGGGTCTGCTGGAGTCTGGCCATCTTTCCTAACTATTGTTGTGTGATGAAGAAATAAAGCAAGAGTGAGCCTTACAGCTCGCAAGATAATACATAGTGATAACAATAATATAAGTATCTAAATGGATACTTACTAAAATCTTTTACCAAGTGTAAGATAATTACTTACTAGATATAAGTAAAAACAAGGGATGAAGTTACCAAATACTTCACTATACTTATATCATTTATAAAGCTACTTAAACTACCACTATTCAAAGTATTAAGAGTTTTCAACAGTTCATCACATAGATGAGACTACAAGACAAGATTTGAATAGATTAAATCTTTGAAATATTATTAAAGGAAATGAAGTCATGATATACTTCATTAAGTTCTGATATATATATATATATATATATATATATATCCACATATACATCTTCTTTATACAATTTCCTGAAAACCTCTGTCATGTAAAGTATGAACAGAGTTTGAAATATCCAATAAATTTGGAAAGGAAAAGAATTTGGCATAAACCAGATATCTTGCTGATCAGGCAAAGATACCCATAAGAAACTTTTTCTACTAGTAGATGGACGAATTCCCCACTGGTCATCACCCTGGTCTCAATAGGACCTTATGCTGGACTGCCACTCAGCCACTTATGCATTTGATGGACTCCCACTGAGCCACTTACACTATTATGGACGCCCACTGAGCCCATGTTGCTTATGCCGACTCAATAGATGGACTTACTTCCCGAACGTTGGGTAAGTAATCAAGTCATTTACCAAAACTGCAACCGTGTTGCGAATATAAAATACACCACAGAGCCGGATCCCTCAGGTTTTGAGCGAGTATTTAAATCCCCTTAAAAAGGAAGATCTTAAATATAAAATGAGTTTTGAGATCCGCTCTAACTTTTAAAAATTATTTTGAAGACTCGAAAACACTTTATATAGTGTTTGGAGTAAAGCTGATTTAATGAAGTAAATCAGTCCCCAGAATATTTAGAAAATGACTGAATATTATTATTTAAATAATATTCCCGTAAAGAATAATCTTTATAAAAATAATTGAAGTAGAAGTATTAAAACTTATACTTGAAACGAGTATTAAATAACCAAAGATATACTTATATGAAAGTACTATCTTTATTTGAATAATCGAAAATAAGTTTGATTATTTACACCTTATTCTTTAATAAAATAAAGAACAAATCTCAGCCAATAATCGGAGTCATAGATCCTCAAATGAATATTCAAAAATATTCATTAAATAATATAAACCGAGTCATAAGCCCTCGAATGAATATTCAAATAATATTCAGATAATAAAATAAAAGGAGTCATAAGTCCTCGGAGGAATATTCAAGTAATATTCATTAAATAAAATAAAGTGAGTCATACATCCTCAATTGAATATTCAAATAATATTCATTTAATATAAAGGAGTCATACGCCTTCGAATAATAGTCGAAATAATATTCAATAATAAAATAAAGTTAAAGTTATCGAATAAACCTTATTCGATTAATAGTTTTGAAAACTATGACCATATATATATATATAAGTATATATATATATATATTTATATCCATATATACAAAATCTACTCGGGATCCTCGACTCCCGGTTTTAGAAAATATTTCCACCTTTGGGTCCCTATACTAAGGGTATATGCAAATTACCGCTATCCTCTAGCATAGGTATTATCAACAATCATATATGGAAAGAATACGAAACAGGCATGCATATATATATACCATAGCAACATGCTTCAATATATAACAACATTTGCTAATTAACCAACATGCATCTATCGCAAGATAATGCAAATACATATACTCATCACCACAACAGTTATAACAGGTAGAAAACTTGCCTGAGCGACTTGGGGTGATAAAAGGCTCGGGACGAGTCTGGTAACCTATAAACAACAAGTAAGTTGGAATTAAACCAAAGTCACTTGTAAATCTATACTTTAACTAACTTAGACTCTAACGCTTGTTTTGCGCTTACTGACTCGCTTAAGTCACTCGGGTACCCTCGGCTCCACCATTTTTAATAATTTAACCTTTATGAGTTTTAAGGCGATTCCTTCGCGAGTGTCTTACCAAATGCCTAACACACTTACCATAAATGTTTCATGCATTAATTAACCCTTTTTGGTCTTTAACCTTTGTTTCAAAGTAAGGCGAGGGGAAAAGTTTCGTTCGCGAAACGCCGTTACTTGAAACGGTCGTTTCTCCTAAACCGTGCATCGGAATCGAACGAACCACATATCAAAACGAAGCTCGTAACATGAGCTATCTAAACATGGCAATGGTCATAATCTAGCAGGGGATTCTCGGGTCCTAATGTTATGCACAAAAACAGTCTAAAGAAAATCGGACGTTACGACGGCTATGTTTACGCGATTTCCCAATTTAAACCCATTCAAAACCAACCCAATTCAACCTCAAATCCAACATACAACCAACATCCATCCTTATCACATCATAACAACCCCAACCAATTCAATTTTAACATTCATACTTATGCCTAAGCTTAACTTTAACCATTCTTAAGTTCTTTTAATCAAAACAACAACATTTACCATTCCAATTCAATACCATTTCAAATCCCAAACTCTAAATCACAACATCAAGCTACAATATCACCCTACTAATCAAAATCATCTTATAATACATAGGAATCTAGGGTTTGGATATGATATACCTTCCTTGAAGTGGTGGGAGGAGCTAGGAAGCCTTAAGAAGCTTTGAGAAGTCTTAGGAATGCTTGGATCTTCAAGGAAAACAAGAAAAAATTTAAGTTAAAAACTTGAAAACACTATTCATAGTCTTCTTCTTTGATTAAATGAAGAAGATGGAGAAGGAATTGATGGCTTAAACTCATGATATAGCCCTAACTAAGCATGAAGATGATTAGGGAATTAACTCACCAATTTAGGAAGCTTGGATCTTTGATTTTTGAATTTCCTTGCCTTTTGAATAGTAAAAAGCCGAGAGCTCTCAAGAACAAAGCCTTGGTTCTTTTTGATTTTGATGAAAAATGATTTTGCTTGGCTTGGTTGACTTGTTTTTGTGTTTGATTTAGTCAATTACCTTGTTGCCCTTGAATTTGTGTGGTTCTCATTCAACCACACCTCCTTCCTTCCCATGTCATGCCTATGTCATGTTGTGATGTCATCTTTCCCTCCTTGTCCTCCTCTCATTGGTTGGGTGACATCACTCCCTCTAATCCCTTTGCTTAACTTCTTAATCGTTTGCCTAATGACCGCTGATCTGTTATACGGTTCGCTTAACTTTCGTTCTCGTTTATCGTTTGAAGGATCATACCCAGGATCTTATTACTTAGGTTCCCTTAACCTTTCTCAATACATTATATTCCTTTTTATGATCCTCTATTATAATCCTTTAATTTAAATCCTTTTTATCATGTTACCTTATACTCAATCCTTTCCGTATCTAGTGGATTTCCGGGAAAAATCCAAGTGTTCGGAAATTGGATTCTGACGATCGTTACATACACTTATATACCATATAGAGTACTAATAATATCCCAGAAGATCAATAACAGAACCCCTACATAGTGTGGCATGAAAAGTTTTCTCATTCAGCAAAAACACTATTCACAAGGGTTACAAAAAGTTGAAAATTTTGGGGGTTATTACAGCTATTGTCACTATAAAAAACTACATGCTGCAACATGATCAAAATATTCCAGAAGTGGTGCATGCTTTACACAAAATCAAGGATCAGATACATTTTGGGGGAGGAAAGAAACAATCAACTTTGGAGGCATTTTTCGAAAAAATATGACTTATTAATGTGTTTGAAAATTAGTCATTGAATGAAATGTATTCATGATATACTATATAAATAAAAATATATTATTTGAAATATAATGATTATTCATTTATATTTACATAGGGCCTATAAAGACTTCATTTGTATTTATTCGTTAATGCATTAAGCGAAATTATTCGTTAAGCCCATTGGACCAAGTTGGGACCGAAGAAATTTATTCATTAGACGAGGTTATTCATTTATCGAACATTCATTTATCGAGGTTCTACTGTACTTATCACTTATAATTCATTTATTTATTTTAAGTCGTAAGTTAATTATGTTAAGATTTCTCAAACGGGCACAATTGTATTTTTTGAATTGTCTTTTGCTTACCGGTGTATTATTTTTTTTAAAAAAAATACTTGTAATAAAATTTCTTACGGTCCTTTGTTTAGGTAAAACACTCCCGACATTAGTATGCTGTTTTTTGTAATACTCTGTTTAGAGGTCTCGAAACAGTTTTATTTAATATGGACCACATCAAAAATGACCTATTATCTTTTGATTTTACCTTATCTTCCTAGTCCCGATTTACGTAGAAGCAGAGGGTTGGAATATTGTTAAGTACAAGTATTTCGATCCATACGAAACACACAAATCAATAACACAATCCACGAAAACATCTTAAAACAACAACAAAAATTAGTAAAAATAACTTTAAGTTTTTGTTGTCAATATACTACTACTAACAATGACATAATTTATAGTCGCATTGGATATATCAGATATATGTTTACATCTTACTACACCAGGATAAAAAATTTCACTAGTTGAATAAAAAGGAAACGAAGTACTTGTGATTAATCCAATCTTGATGAACTCGCAAACTGCTTGCTGGGTATACACACTTATAATTCGGATACAGATCAAAATAAACCTCGTAAGTGGCCGGAGAATGTTGAGAAACAACACCACCAGCCCACCATCCATCTCTGTCGAATGCATCAACCACCTCTCCTAAACCAAACCTCATTGCTGGAACCTTAGGTGGCGCCGGACGAAGCTCCTCTTCCTTGACATGCTCCAACAATGGCACTTTCGACAACTCGTCGACCAGATTTTTATACATTACTTGGTACTCCCTGCTTGCCACTTCTTTGATCACCACTGCTTCGTAGTAGGATCCTACGAAACGTCTTGTTTGATTGATACCTCAACTTTGTCACCCCTTTGAAACACCATTATTATTTTATCACAAGAAATATTTACTGTTGACTATGGGCTCAATAAGGCCCACTGAGTGAAGGCCCATCGGACGATCCAGCTATTGGGCCGAAGGTCCACCAGGCCCATAAGCCGAAGGCCCACGAAGAGCCTCAGGCCGAGGCCCATCTTCTCCCTGAATGTTGGAATACGGAAGGTACATAACGCCCCATTTTCACTCCCGCCTTAATGGTGAGTAACGGATAAGCAATCATGACGGAATTGGGTATAAAACCCCTTGAGAAGTAAGACAAAACACACACAGATTCTCTCAAACACTCTGCTTTTCATGTATTCTTTACTCACTTCTACAACCAGATTCTTATTCTCACATCGGAGGTGAATCGGGGGTACAAACGCTCACATTCTCTTCACTTTCAGGTATTAGCCGAAGCCACCATAAAGGAAGCCAAATCTTGTTCAAACACCCGAAGGAATTTGGGCGTAACATTTGGCACCGTCTGTGGGAAACTACGAGAGTTACGAGCCGAGATAACGAGAGCATGACAGAAATAATTCATGAGCATTCACCGCCACCTGGTTTTTCTGACAAGGGACAACCCTCCACCCTAGTGGATGAAGATGGAGTCATCACATTGACCCCTGATGAAGAGGCCTTCCTCCTAAAGATTCGGGCAGAAAAAGCCGCGGAGAAGGGCAAGGCCAAAACTGATCAAGCAGAAAAGGAAGCAGAAGCCCGCACGAATCGAAGAGAGGCTGATGCGTTACGATTGAAGGCCCTGTAGCTTCAAAGGGAAGAAATTGAACTGCAAGAAAAGACCCTACGTGAAGTAATGCAGGTCGACGCGCAGGGAAGAACGAATTAGGATAGGAGAGATCGAAGGGTGTATGACGAAGAAGATGAGTCTGACTCTGATTCGCATCCCCGAAGGAAGAGGACGAAGAAACCCTTCTCATCTGATTCGGACGAGGAGCCCAACGGATCCCGCCTCAGGCTCACTCGACTACAGAAGGCCTTGTTCAGCGATAGGAGGGCCGACAGAGAACCGGTCGTGACCCAAGAAATTGAGCAGTATCGACCCCCACCGGGCGAAGAAAGGCAATTCCCTAAGATGAGTGAGTTCAGCGGGAAGGGAGACCCTGAAGACCACTGCAAAAAGTATGAGTTGCTGATGATTGGAATGGGTCACAATGATATCATGTTGTGCAAAATGTTCAAGACCTATCTGAAGGGGTCAGCTTCGATGTGGTACAAATCCCTTAAGCCTAGGTCCATTGGATCCTACAAGTAACTGAAGAGAAAATTTCTGAAGTACTACTCTCACCTGTGCCGAAAGGCGAAGGACACTGAAACCCTGGTCCACTGTAGACAGAGGGCGAACGAGGAGTTGGGGGATTATCTCGCTCAGTTTATGGAGGAAGCTAGGATGGTTACTAACCTGGACAAGGTCAAAGCAATGGGCTTCTTGACGGCGGGGTTGGACCCCTATAAAGGTAAAAAGCTTCGTTCATCTCTTTAAAATTTTCCCCTCGGTCCCTGAACGATATATATGTGAGGGGTGAGAACATTCGCTGAAAAATGGAGAGTATTGGGGGGTATAAGGATTCCCGAAGGGATGACTGATCGAAGCGAGCTGACAGATACGAAGGCTCAAGATCAGGCTCCGACCGAAGGGATGGTAGGAAAGAAGGAAGAAAGGAAATGGATCGAGGGGCCGAACGGCGATGAGATAGATATTCGGCGGTGTTCACCCCTTTGAATGCGCCGATCTCCAAGATTCTCCATGAAATTAAGGGCAAACCAGGATTTGTCCGCCCGGCTAAATGAAGGTCACAAACCATAAGAAGAATCCTGACAAATACTGCGATTATCACAGGGACAAGGGGCATAACACCGATGAGTGCTATCACCTCAAAAAGCTCATTGAGCGTATGATCAAAGACGGCGAACTTAATCAGTTCGTCCGAGATCTGAGAGACCGACTTGAGCCGAAGGAAAATCAAGAAGAGGAGGCAGAGGCCAAGGATCCAGAACGAAGGGATAGGATAAGGGGCGAAGTAAAAACTATATCTGAGGGCAGCATCCTAGACAAGGATAGCAAGACAGCCAAGAAAAAATACGCCCGACAAGTGTACAATCTCTATCAGTTCGGTCAGGCGAAACCCCATATGCCCATGACCTTCAGCACTAAAGACTATGAGGATGTCATTCGCCCGCACGAGGACCCCCTTATTATAAATCCTATCATCAGGAAGAATAAAATATGGAAGGTGATGGTAGATACTGGGAGTTCGGCCAACATACTGTTCCACAAAACCTACTGCAAGATGAACTTGGCCGGAGAGCAGTTAAAACCCTGCAATGAGGCTCCCCTTTACGCTATTGGAGGACATCCTATTGAGTTTGAGGGAACAATCACGCTCCCTGTCCTCCTGGGCAAATTGTCATATGTTGTTGAGAAGCCGGTAAAGTTCTATGTGATTCAGATAGAGAGCCCATACAATGCCATATTCGGAAGACCCTTTCTGTCGACCTTCGAAGCGGTGGAGTCTATACCCCATCTTAAACTCAAGTTTCCAACCGAAAGAGGGGTAGGAGAAATGAGGGGCGATCAAAAAATCGCTAGAATCATAATGCTTGAAGACCTGGAGAAGGATCAGGAATACGAAGGGCCGGACGAAACGGGAAAGAGAAAGCGGGCCGAAGCCGAGCCCAGTGGAAGCCGGGAAACATTGAATATCGAGTTGGAAAAGTTTGGAGCGGATCTCTTGAGCCCGATCATCGAACCCGCGGCAAAAACCGAAGAGGTAGAATTGTGCGCAGGCCATTCGGGAAAAATGGTTCGGATTGGGAAAAACATGGGGGCAGATCTGAAGGAAAAGGTAGTAGCTGTCATTCGGCAATACCATGATGTGTTTGCCTGGGGGCCAGAGGATATGTCCGGGTTGGATCCCAAGATGGCTAAGCACTGCTTGAATGTGCAGCCTGAGGCCAAACCGGTGAAGCAGAAGAAGAGGACATTTGCAGTCGAACGACAGAAGGTTATCGAAGCCGAAGTAGAAAAACTATTGGAAGCCAAGTTCATCGAGGAAATTGAATACCCCGACTGGCTAGCCAATGTGGTGATTGTCAAGAAGTCAAATAGGAAGTGGGGGATGTGCGTGGATTATACGGACCTCAATAAGGCATGTCTGAAGGACCACTACCCCTTGCCCAGCATCGACCAGCTGATAGACGCTACGGCAGGTTACGAGGTACTTAGTTTTTTTTATGCTTTTTCTGGCTATCATCAAATTGTTATGAATGACAAGGATGTTCCCAAGACAGCATTCAAAACTCCGAAGGGGACTTATGCTTATATTAAGATGCCCTTCGGACTGAAGAACGCTGGAGCCACATTCCAGCGAATGGTAAACAAGGTCTTTAAAGAACAGATCGGCCGGAATATGGAAGCATATGTGGATGACATGATTGTAAAATCATTACTCCAAGATCATGCTGAAGACTTGAAAGAGTGCTTCGAGATGCTCCGGAGAAATAACATGAGTATCAATCCGAACAAATGTACCTTCGGAGTCTCCAGCGGTAAGTTCCTCGGCTATATGGTCAGCGCTCGGGGGATAGAGGCGAACCCTGAAAAAATCAAAGAAGTTATTAATATGGAAGCCCCTAAATGCATCAGAGACATCCAGAAGCTGACCGACCGACTCACCGCCCTTCGGTGTTTCGTCTCCCGATCAGCCGAAAAGGCACTCCCCTTCTTCGTCGTGCTTAAGGGATCTAAGAATTTTGAGTGGGGGCCCGAGTGTCAAAGGGCGCTCGAGGAAGTGAAAAAATACTTAACTTAGGCACCACTCTTGATGCGGCCTGGCCCGAAGGAAACTCTCTAGCTTTACCTAGCTGTGTCCGACAGAACCTTAGGGGCAGTGCTTGTGAAAAATTATAAAGGCAATCAACACTCTGTGTTCTACGTGTCACATATTCTCAAGGATGCGGAGACGAGGTACCCCAATGCCGAAAAATTTGCATATGGGTTGGTCATGGCCTCCCGAAAATTGTGACATTACTTCCAGAGCCGAACGATTCAGGTTGTCATTAGTCAACCCTTGAAGAAGATTTTGACAAGGCCCGAAGCCTCGGGGAGGGTAGTAGCCTGGTCCATCAACTTGGGGAATTTGATCTTGAGTATGTCCCCAGAACGGCGATCAAGGCCCAAGCTCTGGCTGACTTTATGGTCGAGTGCACGTTCTCGGGGCCGCAGGATCTCGCGCCCAGCGAACAGCTCATTCGGACCCCCGGAAAATGGAAACTATTTGTAGATGGGTCGGTAGCTTGGAAAAAATGTGGGGCTGGCTTAATTCTCTCCTGCCCCGAAGGGTTCGAGATATGCCAGGCTATAAGATTCGACTTTCCTTATACGAACAATGAAGCAGAGTACGAAGCACTCCTCGCAGGGATGGAGCTGGCTCGAAGCCTGGAGGCGAAGCACCTCAGGGCCTTCAGCGACTCTATGCTGGTTGTAAAGCACATCTCTGGGGAATATGAGCAGAGAGACCCCCGAACGAAAGCTTACGCCACCAAGGTAAAAGATGCTTCTCTGTCATTTGAAACTTTTGAGCTAAGTCAAACTGGAAGGGAGAACAATGAATGGGCAGATGCCCTTTCCAGGCTAGCCTCGGCTGAGACACATAACCTAACTGGTTCCATCTACCTCGCCGAAGCCAAGACGCCTTCAATCGAGAAGAAATAATGTCTGGAGATTCATCAGGGGAACAATTGGATGACTCCCCTAAGGAACTTTCTGGAGAAGGGTATCCTACCTCCGGACCGAAGGGAGGCGCTAAAGATAAAGTACAAAGCGTCGAGCTACACAATCATTAATGGGCGGATGTATCGCCGATCAGTCAGTCAGCCCCTCCTGAGATATCTAAACATCGAAGAACAACGTCAAGCTCTTGAGGCAGTGCATGAAGGAATTTGCGGCGAGCATCTGGCTATTGGGCCAGATAAGGCCCACTGGGTGAAGGTCCATCGGACGATCCAGCTATTGGGCCGAAGGCCCACCAGGCCCATAAGTCGAAGGCCCACGAAGAGCCTCAGGCCGAGGCCCATCTTCTCCCTGAACGTTGGAATACAGAAGGGACATAACGCCCCCTTTTCACTCCCGCCTTAATGGTGAGTAACGGATGAGCAATCATGGCGGAATTGGGTATAAAACCCCTTGAGAAATAAGACAAAACACACACAGATTCTCTCAAACACTCTGTTTTTCTTGTATTCTTTACCCACTTCTAGAACCAGATTCTTATTCTCACACCAGAGGTGAATCGGGGTACAAACCCTCACATTCTCTTCACTTTCAGGTATTAGCCGAAGTCACCTTAAAGGAAGCTGAAGTATGTTCAAACACCCGAACGAATCTGGGCGTAACATTTATGTAGACGATGTATATGGTTAATGTGATGAGGGTAAGGGGTATATTTATAGGAGGCGACATGGGGTTGTAAATTGTAATCCCAGTGGGTATAGGATTTTGAAAGATAAATTTGATTCGGTTTGGGTTTGGAAAGTAGATTAACATTTGGTCAATTTTTTATTTTGAAATTAAGTCACTGAATAGTGAATACTCTCTCACTCAAACTCTTCGAGTGAGTTGTTTATATTGGAGGGCGGGATCGGCTCTTCCGTAAAATATAGTTTGCTAAATAATTTTAAATATTTTTTTTAAATAAAAATATAATGTTTAACCTTTTATACAGAATAAGAATTTTTTTTAAAAAAAATATAGAACTATATTTTATAATAGTCTTAAAATGTGTGTCAAAAATGAGGTAAAAGTATGTAAAGAATCTGGTGGGAGTATAGGTTAAGTTTATGCGCAAACTCTTATCTAGTAATTTCATAATTTGTTTTTAAAGTTTTCTTTTTATATTATATGTTTAAATATTTAATTTTAAATTAGAAGAAAGTTTTTAAGCCGACAAAAAACATTACTTATACTTGATAAACCAATTTACTTTTTATATCAAATTAAAGCTTTGATTTTATTATGTAGCAATAATTATTTTAACACCTCAATTTAAGTGAGAAAAAATAAAAAATAATCAAAATGGGACAAAGTAGTTGTTATAATGTTTATTTTCTATGTCGAAGTTGTCCTCACGGTCACGGGTTCTCAAACAAAAATCTAATTATACTCCACGAATGAAAAGGTTGAACAAGTAATGGGCTAAGTGACCCGATGTGGGCCGGAGAGATTCTTCTTATCTGAAAGGCCCAAAATTCTAATAAAAGAGAGCTTCAGCTAGTATTATACATCACTGGAAGCTTGGGCCGTAGAGTCTTAAAATAAATGTGACCCCCTCTTATCTGATGGGCTTAAATTGTTCAGCCTTTAATAGCCCAAATGTTTATTTTTTTTCACTCTAGGGAAAATGTAGACTCGCGAAAAATGATATGAAGTATTGTTATTTTTTATTATTAATTAAAATGATATGTATTAGTATTTGACAAAATAAGAAATCATACATTGTCCTAAATCATCACAATTATAACAAGATTTTATTAATTCATAAAAAAATCAGAACAAATTACAAAAGAAAAACAGTTAGATTATTCAGATATTATTTTATAATGAGAGTGAATTTACGAGATCGATCCAAAAGATGATCTGATTTGTAATTCGATAAACCAAGAAAATGATTTGATTACCCCTCATATCAAATTTTTATTTACCTAAATTTAAATAATAAAATTTGAAAAATAATAAAATTTTAAATTTTAAATAATTTTAACTTAATTTAAAATTTTATTTATAAACAAGTAGTGCCATATACCTTAAGTTACCAAATATTTTCTCGTCGCCTAAATTTTTTAATTTGAGTACGCATCACAATTAATTATATCTTATTTTATTATTGTTAAATAAAAACGTTATAAGTTACCAACTATACATTTAGACGTGAGTACTTGTCGATTTCGTGATTACACAAAGGAAAATGTTAGAAATTTTATATTTTTCCTCAAAAATTTTCACAAATCTAATGTGTTATATAAATAATTGATAATTTTTCTAATAATAATATAGGATCCCGTATATATTAATATACACATAAAAATCAAAATTAAGCATGTATAAATTATATTATTTAATAAAAATTAGGAAAAAATATTTGAATATCTAGCCCTCCTCTTATCAAAAGATTCATGTATATCGACATAGGCTGCAATTAAGCAAGCCTTTCCATTTGACAAATGGTCTTAAATAAATAAAGAAAAGAAAATATACTAATGTATCCTTCTGATTATTCTGTGACAAACTTCTTACCAAGTCAAAGGTCAAGAGAGATACAATACATACAATCAGACATTATTGCCGTCACTGCATTTTTAGACACAACACAACACTTGTTGTATCTCTCTGTCTACCTTCCATTCATTTGCTTGTTATTACACAACCTGCTCAAACACTTTACAACATAAAATCCTCACCTTTTTAAGTACCATGTTCTAAGCTGATCAACAGTCACATACAACATAATATTAAAGGTTAGTTTTTTTTATGCCAACTTTTATCTTTTTTATTATTTTTTTTCTTTGTTTCTTGATACCCTTGAGAAAAATTTGATTTTTTTTATGATTATTCAACTGTTGTAAATCATGGGTCTTTTTTATTTTCAATTCTTGTGGTGTCTGCTTGAATAATTGGAGTTTAGATGATTAAAAAGTATTATGAAAAGAGAGAATTTTGGTGGTTTAGTTTAAATTTAATATCTTCAATTATAGGTTGATCTGATGTTCTTGAAAAAGTGAAGAATTGAATTGTGGGCTTATTGATTATTGATTTTGTAAAGTGATGTTTATGAGTATTTATGTTTGATATGATGTTTGTGTTGTACTGTTGTTATATGCTGTATAGGTACTTTACCAAATCACTAATATTGTCTATGTTTAGTAAAAAAAAATCTAATATTTGGCACAAAAAGAACAGATTTTTATCGATTTCGTGGGCTAGTGTAGAGCTAGTGTAAAATACACTTTTTAAGGATATAAATGGATGATAATGGTAGCTGAAACTTGATTTCTTGAGTGTGTGATATGGTAATTTATATGTGAATATGATGTCATTCATGCCAATGTGGAATGCGTTTTTTTGTTTTGTTTTCCAAGTATGTCGACTAAATTTGGATTTATCTTGGTACTACAATTGTTATATCTTGACTAAATGCAATTATATCAGCAATCACTTGGCTTTTGTAGATAAGTGTATTAGTTTTAGTTTATCTATCATGATTTGGAGTGTTTCTACTATATGTATTGACGATTTGACATAATGACATGCGTGGAATAATTGCATATCTAAAAATCGTGTTACATCTATGCTTGCATAAAATCTATTCTAATCTTTTTGTTTGTGATTCAATGCAGCTATCTTCTTACTAGCACAGGATATGCATTGCACACCTTTACATATATTAGATTGTCTACTTTTTGTTCTCTTTTATTTTTTTTGCCAATTATTTCTTAAATGGTTGGAAGTTTATATCCATGTGGTTTTCTGGAAAATTTCTAATTAGGTTCGTTGGAAATTTGTGACGCATTGTGGCATTTCTGGGTGATAAAGTGTGTCATACTTCTGATTATGATCATTTCTTGCAGTTCTAGGAATTAAGGCATTTCATTTTTCATTTCCAGTCAGTGGCAAGGTAAAGACGTAATGAGTTGCTTTGGCTGTTGCACGGAGGATAATGTACCAAAGGCTGCTGCTACTCGACCTTATAAGCCAAATCAATCAGCAGGTGTGTCTTATGTTGGACTATGGCTTAAAAGAAAATTCACCGTACATTGTTCTAACAAAAGTTGCACATTGAAGATCATTGATTCGAACAAATGATGTGTCATTTTAGGCTCATTTAAACCAGTAACTACATGACATTTTTTGGTTACATTTTATTCCTGCTGTTACTTCTGCATAGTAGTTTATTTCTAGTACATTGCTGTCATATATATGGCACTTGCCATTGCTATTCTCTGCCCTTTTCTTAATCGAAATAGTAACTAACTTACGCTTTTGTGTAGGAAATGTCGGTGGTCATCGTACTACTGTAACAGCGCCAAGGGACATAATAACTACTAACATTCAGCCTATTACTATCCCTGAGCTCACAGTGGATGAATTGAAAGATATTACAGATAATTTTGGCACAAAAGCTTTAATTGGTGAGGGGGCCTATGGAAGAGTATATCATGGTGTCTTGAGAAGTGGGCAGGCTGCAGCGATTAAAAAATTAGACTCCAGTAAGCAACCAGACCAAGAGTTTCTAGCACAGGTTGGTCCCATCAGAATGTACTATGTCGACGCTTGACACATAAATCAACTGATTTGGTATAATTTTTGGTGCTTTTTTGCATGTCATTACAGGTTTCTATTGCATCGCGGCTTAAACATGATAATGTTGTTGAGCTACTTGGATACTGTGTGGATGGTGGTATCTGTGTCCTTGCCTATGAGTATGCTTCAAATGGATCTCTTCATGACATTCTTCATGGTACGTACTTTTATGTTTTTTATCTGAACTGTTCGAAATTGAATATTTTGACTGCTTATATGTAGCTCTCTGATCTATCAAGTATTCATAGAACTATGTAGACTTTTAATGGTCTCTGAATGTGGTTTGCTGCTTCATGAGCTGTACTAACTACTTGCATGTGAACTGGGAACTTTGTACGGGTGTACCAAACACAATCATCAAGGACTTCTCCGTAGTTTAGTTAATGCTGTCAAAGTTTATTGAAATGGACCTTTTTATAGCTTTTGCGTGTCAGTGACCTGTCAACTTGTACAGTGCGTCAGGGTGTTGCGTTCGTCTTATTAAAGCACTGTATATATTATTTGTTTTGGTATTTTTGTTTGATCTAAATTGGTTGTCTCTCTTTTTTATGTAATTATACATAAGCAGAGCAAGTGAGCAATATCTTGAGTTCTTGACTAAAATGTACAGGCCTGTTTGACCCTTTTCAGCTGCTTTCCATTTCCTTGGGTTACTGCTTGTCGATTAATATTCGTTGTTGGTAATGTAGGAAGAAAAGGTGTTAAGGGTGCACAAAAAGGTCCAGTTTTATCATGGCCCCAAAGAGTAAAGATTGCTGTGGGGGCAGCAAAAGGACTTGAGTATCTCCACGAAAAGACTCAGCCTCATATCATCCACAGGGATATCAAGTCCAGCAATGTCTTACTTTTTGATGCTGATGTAGCTAAAATTGCTGATTTTGACTTGTCAAATCAAGCACCTGACATGGCAGCACGCCTTCATTCAACTCGTGTTCTTGGAACTTTTGGTTATCACGCTCCTGAGTAAGATTTTAATGGGGATCATTCTTCTTCCATTTGCTCTTTCTTTTTGAAACCCCATATTCTTGTCTGAATAAAATTGCAGCATTTGTCAACCAATTTAAAAATCTTTTTTATTCAACATCGCTATATCATATTTAAATAAACAAAAAGAACAGTTTAGAGTCGAGATTCAACAGAGGTTGAAACAAAGTTATACTTTGCCTGATGCAGTGATGCCTGATGGTTTTGCTAATAGAGCTTATTCTGTTGAGGAAGCTAAATTTAGAATATTTGTAATTCAGGTTCCTCTAGCAATTAGCATGTAGAAAATTATGTTAGCTGATTGCTTTCAAGTTACAGTTAGCCCAGTCACATTTTTTGGTTTGAAGTGTACATATCCATCTATAGAGGGTACGGGTCTGCTTTAGCTGTTTCTTCCAGCTTTCCCTCACCTATGTCCTCTTAAATGTAGCATTCCTTTATATTACTTTCTATCTTCGTCATTAAATATTTCATTAAAAGACCAGGGTGACCAGAAAACGCAAATTATACAATGACAAAAATATAGGTGTAGGGCTTTGTAAGAGAATGTACTGTGGAACACCGCTGGAAACGTGGAATATGAGATATCTACATTAAACACCTTTACTCACTTTGATATTTTGTATGATAAGAGTAAAATTGACAAACTCTGACATGACCCCACTGGAACTGAAATAACCACCTGCAAAGTTGCTGGAGTGTAAGGATTTGCTCTTAGCCAGTTCAACTTTTTAAACTGAACAAGCATTTCTTCAGTGATGCTGCTTGTTGAACTGGAAGATGGTCTGATTATTCTGATATTTGGTGGCAGATATGCAATGACTGGACAACTTAGCTCAAAAAGCGATGTGTACAGTTTCGGTGTGGTCCTATTGGAACTCTTAACAGGGCGTAAACCTGTTGATCACACACTGCCGCGAGGACAACAGAGTTTGGTGACATGGGTAATGTTCAATGCAGTTTCGTGAATTGTCACTTATCTTTTTGCTGCTTGAGTGGATTTTTTATTATATGTGGTGTTGTATTAGGCAACTCCAAAACTCAGCGAAGATAAAGTGAAACAATGCGTGGACACTAGACTTGGCGGAGAATACCCACCCAAGGCAGTTGCCAAGGTAATATAGAATGTTATTAAACGCAATACAGTACAGCATTTTTGGGGCGAAAACTGTATGTTAACATTTAAATCCACAAAAACTGAGAAAGCCACACTAAGGGAAATAATTGAGAACGTTATGCTACATCACTGGTTGTAATGTTGGGGAATGGAACTGAAATGAAAAAAATGTTAAGAAATATAAGTGCTGGGATAGAAGAATGAAACGGGTTTTTTTAGTTATTAACAAAGAAAGATGAAAAATGTGAACTTTGTATAAATAATGTTTGTGAAAATATGAGTAGGAGGAAGGAATAGTTACTTGTTCTAAAGTTAAAAAATAAATGAGATTAGAGTTAGCTTAAGTAGATGCAGTGGAATTACAACGTAGTGAATATTGTTTCCCAGAAAACCACCACATAGTGAATATTGTGCGTTCTTTTCCACCAAAATATTTATAATCTGTGCATTCCCTCATTCTATTCTTTAAGAATGAGCTCACTTATAGTTTAATAACTGCAATCCCAATTCTGATGTATTATTTTAACATTTGTTGTTTCCCTTCCTGTTATGCACATTTCGCTGGAAAAAGATGGCTGCAGTTGCTGCCTTGTGCTTGCAGTATGAAGCTGATTTCCGTCCAAATATGAGTATTGTAGTGAAGGCTCTCCAACCTTTGATGAATGCTCGGCCTGTAACTCCAAGTCAATCACTTCACTAATGGATCACTTTCCAATCTCCAAGTCAATCACATCACTAATGGATAACTTTCCAAATCTTTAATCTACAATTCTAAAATTGTAGTTTTGATATGTTCTGTGATATGGTGTCATCGGCTAATTTCTAAATTGGTTCAATTCTCTTCAGCCATTAAATATAATCAGGTATTTTTGCACTTGGCTTGTGTAATGCACGTAAGCTTGAAATTATGAACCGAGAAAGTATCAATATTGATTTTCTTTTTCTTTTCTTCTATAGAGAACTGCTTATCTTCCCAGTTCGTCCAAATACAGTTTCATTCTAGGGCTGATTACACTGCTTTGTTAACATCTCCTAATATTGCATTTGTTTTATATGCATTACATCGGATCTACTGTGGTTCACTGATGCGAGAGATGTGCATGCCCTGTTTTTGACGATTTAGGGTATGCAAACTTTATTGAAGAGTCTGCAATTATCATGTTTCTCTGTTTCTGAAATTGCCCTAGTTGTACATTTATATAATAACAAACTAATCATCGCGTAAGAAAGGCAAAACTAAATTGAATTCCATGTATACATCTACAGAAATAGAGATTATAGAATGCTACATTTTCCTTTACAATAGAAGGCATTGTCTCTACACAAGTAAAGAAATCAACAGAAAAGAAAGAAACCTCATATATTTTCACAAAGAAGGCGACTGAAATTTAGTTCTCAAATAGACTACTGAAACCTAACACCATTACCTGTACTGTACACACCACCTATTCCAGGGTATGCTATATATGACATAATTTATGCACAATATAATTATAAATCGATCCGTAAACTATAAGCAGAAGAATACACCAAGGGAAGATCTATGGCTTTGCTTGAACAAGTACTTGCTCCTTGTGCAAAGCAGTTTTGTGAAAGCTTGAAGAAATGTTAGGAACCCCTTGCATAGGTAACTGAAGTTGATAACTTAGTTCCTGCTTGTCAAGCAGCTCTTTGACCTCGAGTCTAGATTTATAGTTTGTGTATGTCTGTGATCTCCCTTCTGGACTCGGACTCTATAGCTTCAGGTTGATTTCTTTGACGTCTTCGACTCTGAATTTTAGAAGTGTGTAAATTCATCATAGTTTTCAAGTCATCAAAATGGTTGCAGACTTGCAGTTACTACTACATTTTTGCATATCATGATAGTTTCAAACCCATCTATTTAACTCATCACAACGCTGTCCTAGTGTCCTAGTGAGTACATAATCAATCTAATGCTGTGTTAGTTCAATAAGTGTAGAACTAACCTCTCGGGGTAATGGATATTCCTCTGATTCAAGCATCCGAACAACTTCACCCATTGTTAGTCTCTTTTGGGAATCTGGATCAACACACCTCAAGGCAGTCAACAGTGCTCGTTTAAGAGCAGTTCTAGATGGTTTAGTCTCCATTGATGGGTCGATGACTTCTTCTGATCGCCTACTCCCAACCATCATTTTTAGCCAGTCCACCATATTTACCTGGATAAATCATGAATTATAACTTTAGCAAACGGATAGATAAGTGTTTAAAGTCCAGATTCCAATCAATTTTTGTAAAGTCTAGGACTACATCCTTTCAATCACATTGGTTGCTATGGTATACGCAGTTTTAGAACACAACTAATCCGCGTTCTCTAGTTTTGCCTAAAGAGTGATGGTCAACTTTTAATTTTGCAGATTCATGGTGTTATATGACAAGATTGCATCCTGTAATTTCACAAAATTCATAATTACGTGTTAAATAGATACCTCATCTGCTGGACGACCATAATCCACAGGATCTCTTCCTGTGATTGCTTCCAAGAGCACAACCCCGAAACTATACACATCACTTTTCTCATTCAGAAGACCACTATTGGCGTATTCTGGTGCTACATATCTGAATATGAAGCATTTAGACAGTGAGAAGTTGAAAATTGAGAAGTGTAAATGAGTATGAAGGCAGATTTTGGAAAAATTGCTTACCCAAAAGTACCCATAACCCTGGTTGTAATGTGACTCTCACCAGCACCTAGTAACTTGGCCAGACCAAAATCAGAAATCTTAGCATTGAATTCATCGTCTAGTAGTATATTGCTCGACTTAATGTCTCTATGCACCACTTTTGGTTCAATGGCTTCATGCAAGTATGCAAGCCTGCAGGAAGTGTGTGTTAAATCAAAATTACGCCCCACCACATCTAAGCTAGCTAGGATGAAAATATAGATAAGCTTACGCCTTAGCAGTGCCAAGTATAACTTTCTTTCGAGCCTCCCAAGTAAGGCACCCATGTTGCCGCATAGCTCCATGAAGCCACTGTTCTAAATTGCCATTGTTAACATACTCATAGACCAACATCCTGGATAAGATCAGAAGTAAGATACTAGTATTCTATCTGCTTCTTGTATTTCAAGTTGAAACAGAAGGCTTAGTACTTCTTTAATAAATCTCTTTTGACTGATATCTATTTAAAAATTCTTTAACTATAAACAGATCCCCAGAGACTGATCATATAAGGTGTACCTTTGGGTGCCTTCAATGCAGTATCCCAGAAGTCTAACTAGGTTTTTATGCCGCACATGGCCAATGGCCTCAACCTCGATTTTAAACTCCTTCTCTGCTTGTCCTCTGCAGAACAATTTTTTATATCACACCATCAGTTTGAGCTACATATAATCCGGTAAGAATTATAGGATTAAATAACATGTCAATGGAAAGAAGTCTAGCTAACTTACAGATTGTTAAAGATCTTCTTGACAGCTATAACTGATCCATTAGGCAGATAGCCCTGATAAACAACACCATATCCACCTTCACCAACAACATTATCTTTTGAAAAACGATTTGTTGCAACTTCTAGATCCCTTAGCGTAAACCAATGGCCCCAACCAAGTTGTGAGAACTCGGGTAGTCCAGATAGAGGGGAAGAAATATGCTGCGGATGTGAAGAAGGTTTATTGAAATTGTTTCTATAACCTTTTTCTCCTGATTCAGAACCAACATCACTATCCTCTAACTTGTTAAAAGATCCAGATCGGCTATTAACATTAGGATTCTTAATCTGATCATCTCTCAAATGCTCCAAAAGCTTATCTGAATCTTTGCCATTGTACCTGTTTTCTGAAGTGGACAAATCGCTACCATAGGCAACAAAATTGTTTGCTGAATTTTGATCCATTCTAATCTCCTTAAACTCACTTGACACAATTTGATTCTGACTAATCGGCAGTGTGTTAGTAGCCTTCTTGGATTTCCTCCTCGAGATACACAATGGAAGCACCAAAAGGACTACAGGAACTATCACAAAAATCACAACCAATGCCCATACCGGAAGATGAAAGATCGGAGTTTTCTTTGTCAGGTCATTGCTGATTCCCATTTCTGTCAACACCAGCAATTCTGCAGACTAGAACACAACACAATTTCAACAAGAAACTCTTACAACAAGAATGAATTTGATGCATATACTGCTAAACTTCACACAATGCATATGAGCATATCGAAAACTTGTAATTTCTTCCAACACTCCCTAGATAGGAAAAAAGAACACACTATTGAATTCTTTGTTAGCAAGAAAAAAAGACATCATTATAACATGTACATATTGCTTAATGTCTACTTCTGCCTGCAGGCTACAGCTTAGCACAAAATTATAGGAGACAGGTAGAGATCACTAAGACATACACATTACACATTACACATTACCAATTTCCTCAGATGCAAACATATAAAATCAAAGTCAAAAAGCAAGATTAGCTGGAAAGACAATAAAAAATTTATAAAAAAAATAAATAAGATCTCTTTACCAACAGCCAAAATATATGAAACAAAGAAACATAACTACATAAGATGCAAGTCAATAATTTATGATCATCACAACTAACAGAACACAATGTCTCCTGAAATGTATCATATTAAACAATACAATCAGAACATGCATTATATATTTATGTTTATATTATATATACCTGTATGTGATGACTAGTGAGAGTCAAAATTTGAGCCTTTGTAGTTTGGACTAAAAAAATAACCAAACTCTCACACTAAAGGATGTGCATGAAATGAACTGTGCATTCTTAAAAATTCAACTCCATTGTTAAATTATTTCAAGTATCAAGTAGGTGTGTAAAAAAATGATTTGTGGGTATTTTATATTGATCAAAAGGGTTGCCAAATCAATGAAGAACAGGTTATAAGATCTAGTAAACTTAAAGAATGATAAATTTGAATCCCACTCCTTGAGGAAAATTGGAAGGCACATGAAATAGAGAGATGTGAGAAGTTGTGGGATATAAATATATTTCAAGGCATGGATGGATTAATTAGTAAACTCATGGGTGACGTAGTAATATATTTGGAGTTAAATTCAATTCTTAAGTCATGATCACATAAGCTGAGAATAATGTGTGCGCAAACAGCCGGTGTTCCGGGAATCGCTTGACGTGCCAGGCGGTGAGGATACCTTCGAGAGATTAATTGGCAAGTCGGAGATTAATCGGACCGATTAATCGAAATATTAATCAGAAGAATACAAATATTATCTTTAATTTTTATAATTATATAATGATCAACCTGTCAAATATTTGTTTGAAAAAAGAAATTAGAATGATATTAAATAATATCTACACATTTGACATGCGTTATGTACTAATTATTGAGTTTACAATATTAACTATATTTTAATTCACACTTTTAAATTAATTATAATATGTTATTTTTATATTTTAAGTGAGAATATAAATATATTAGATTACTTGTTACTTTTTACCAATACTTTATATTATAAATTGACATGATATATGTGAAATTATGAAATTAATGATTTAAAATTATAAAAACGTAAAAAAAAAAAAAAATTTAATTATTTTCCGCCTAAACCGCCAAGGACCGATTTTTGACCACCTAGCCCGCCTAATCCCGATTTTGACCCGATTTTTTGAAAAAACGCCTAAATCGCCGCCTAGGTCCAAGTCGGAGCGTTTTACCACCGCCTAGCGCCTAGGTGCCGCCTAAACCGATTTTTAGAACACTGCAAACAGCACACACGTGTCTCTTCTAAAATAAAATTTGATATTTTTTATTTTTTTTAGAATGTTTTTACAAAAATTTAAAAATGTAAGATTGTCGTCCCAAAATATACTCGATTTTCTAAGAGGAAAAAATTTTAGATCCGCCGATCGCCGTGAATGCGAGTTCATTTTTATCGAGTAAGCTGGTAAAAGAAAATAAGAGTATAAAGAGTTGGAACAAAAGAGTAGGTAATTATATGATTACTTTTGTACATGATCTTTCTTTGGGGGTATAATTAGACGAGACAACTAGGCAAGGCGATCAATTTAATCCAAGGAAA
Organism: Apium graveolens; assembly: GCF_009905375.1. Classification (NCBI taxonomy): domain Eukaryota; kingdom Viridiplantae; phylum Streptophyta; class Magnoliopsida; order Apiales; family Apiaceae; genus Apium; species Apium graveolens. Next base: position 200,593,344 of record NC_133647.1, read on the forward strand.
TATTGGAAAATTATTGTTTTGTTTTGCTTAATAAAGCAGGGTTAGATCTTGATTAGACCCTTCTTTGCCCTACCAAGATCTCTTAATCTCAAATCTTCTTGTTTTTATTGGTTTATTACAACTCGGTATTTGTAACAATCATAATGCCAGCATTAAGTGTTCATGCAATCTGTCCGTAGGATTTACTCAGTGCGCCTGAAGGTAGCGGCTGCGGTTATCTACGATAAAAAAATATATATTTAAATATTATAACAAAACCAAAGCAAACATACCCGGTATATCCCGCTTAACGCAAGGACCGGGTAGGATAAGATGTACGCAACTTTTTCCTCATTTCAAAAAATAAATACTATGACAAGTTCTTGTTAAACATAAAATTATTGAATTCTTGTCGTTACATGTTATTCGTAAGTATTTAAATTACATCAATTATAAATGTTTACCTAAATATTTGTAATATCATAATAAGTCTTCGTAAAATATAAAAATTATTGAATTCTTGTCGTGATATGTTACGCGTAAGTATTTAAATGACAAAAAAGCTCGCAGTCAAAATTTTCGTTCATCCCAAAACTATGGCGTATAATATATTCAATTATAATACCTTTAAGTATGATCATTCAAATTTACCTTATGTTCAAAATTTTATAATTAATTGTTTGACTTGTAATAATTTTCTTAAGAATAAATTGGTTGTTTAATTTTTTAATCACAACTGTTTAAAGCATAGAATGTGCTTGATTGTAAAAAAAGAAGCCAAAATCACAAAACACAAAATAAAAAATTTGTCACAAGATTTGCAGAGCAATACAATTGTTTGTTAACCGACAACCGCGTGGCACCTTTACTGTCGGTTGGCGTAAAATAAAAATAAATATCAACAACCAAATTGATTAGTAAATTCACTTTTTTGTTTATCCGTGTTTATATTATAATTTAGATTATTTAGGAAGATAATATATATAGCAAAACAAGACCAACGGCAAACAAAGTAGGTTAGGTGCAGAAATGATGAATATATTTTATATACTATTATTCTAATATGTGCCAAAGGACTACGTAATAGATACTAATTCTTGTGAGCTTATTATATTTTGATTGATTCTTCAATAATAAATATCAGTTAATCGTACTGCATTTATATCAATTTTATAGATAAAAATATAAGAAACTCGTGAAATTTAGGCTTATTACGTGTACTTGGCACACATCAAAAATACATCAAAAATACATGTATATCAATACGCAATAGAAAAGAAAGTAAACCTCGAGACACGTGATTATTTAAGGAATTGTTTGTTCAAGTAATAATTTGGTTGTTTATAACAACTTTGAATTCAGTTGGACTGCCTTGGTGCACGAGATTACTTACCCTGAAAAAATATTTGGACTAGAAAAACTCCTCCTCCGAACTTCATGTAAAAACCAAGATCTAGCCGATTAACAAAAAAAAAGACCAATATGAAGTAATAATTAAGTGATTTATAAGTGATAAACCGGTAAATACTTATAAACTATATAAGTATTTGAATTTTTTTACCTAGAAGTCAGAATTTCTTTTACTTAAGGGAACTAAAATAAATTTAAATATAATTATTTTAATTCTTGATTTAAGTTATATTAACATTTATAATATAATTTTTTTAAAGCTATTGCGTGAACCCGTCAGGTTTACCCAGTGCGCACTTGAAGGGTAGCGGTTGCGCGTTATCTACGATAAAAAAAATAAAAATTTAAAATAAGTTGAGAAAAATTACGTAATTATTAAAATTTAACTTATCATCTTATAAATTGTAAATTTAATTTATAAGTTGGATCGACAAACACTCGTCGATAAATTGTTGCGTACTTACAATTCTACTAATAAGATTTGTCAAACAGATCCCAAGTTTTAACAAAGGGGACACCAATTATACAATAGACTTGAGAAAAGAGACATGAATTATGATTATTTATATGTCTATTGGAATTAGTGATAAAGGATTCGGTTCCATGCATATAATTGGAGCATCCCTAATGTTGTTTATGGAGCAAATCACAAATGAGTCATTTGTTTTTATCTGATGAACCGGAAATTTTTGGATATTGTTGGAAGTTATAGAAAAGGAAGTACTGATTCCAGGAAGGACAATCTGTGGACAGATTCAACTTGGAGGATACCTGAGGAGCAGAGCATCTGTGCTGTTTATATAATTATTTGCCAGGTAGAGTTACAATTTGCAAATTGATTCACTCGCACTAAAGGTATGTTTGGTATTGTTGTTGCAACAGCGGCTATTCACTGAAAAACAGTTAAAAAATTATTTGGTAAAATTTAAAAACTGTTTTTCGGAAAAGTGCTTTTAACCTAAAACTGCGGTTAGAGAAAATAAGTGTCTCGTACTTTTAGAAAAAGCTGCTTTTTAGCTGTTGCGAGAAATACTTTTAGAAAAAGCTGCTTTTTAGCTGTTGCGAGAAGTAGATGGCGATTTCACCATTAAACCTTACCGAAACCATTATTATTTTTAATTTTTTACATCAAAACATATACTTATCAAAAAAATTACCAAACAGTCATCTGATTTTTACAACAGCACTTTTTTCAGCAGCACTTTTTCTAACAGCACGACAATTTTTAACAGCAATCTCAAACAGAACCTAAATTGTCCAAAGATTTACTCTCGACATTTCATTTTATTTGTCTTGATTAAAAAGTATATCTAATATATATTAATATGTATTTTTTAGTTTTTTAAAATAATAAAATATTGATATTTAATTTAAAAAAATTAAACAAGACGTACGAAATGAGGCAGAGGCATGGGGGTATTAATTTTATTGTATTTGAATCTTTCTCAGGATTCATTAATATTTTTATTTTAAATTTACCCCAGGCTGTTTTGAACTCTTTTATCGGGCCTAACCGCCTAAGATCTTCGTGCTAAAATTAAAATACAGTGACATTTTTAATTTTCTTAGTAAATTTATAAAGTAAAATATAGGTAGTGTCTTTGGTTTATGTTTTTGTTATATCCGAAATTTGGCATTGAGTTGATTCGGATCAAATGCGGATTACGTACGGTCAAACCCGATGCTGCGTTGTGGAAGGATAGGACGCGTTCTGACACATAGGATGTGCGTATATTTAATTTGGTGCTTTATATTCTGGTAATAGCGAAGCTTGGATATGAACGCGCCCACTTTTGGTTGACACGTCAACATTAGGAAAATTACCTGGTAAACGTGATCTTGTGGCAATGAAAGAGGTAGGACGCGCTTGTCTCCACTAGGACGCGTCCTGTGATTTTGCATGCTATAAGGAACGATTGATGAGGAAACAGGGTTGGATTTATGAAGGTGAGGACGCGTCCTGTTTTTGGTCTATATATTTTTGATGAGTTCAGGACAGAGCTTGCATGGGGAGAAGCAATGGAAGTTATTTTTACTAATATATTTGTTGCAGGTGTTCTTTGAAGAATTCCCTCCTTGAGACGGTCAAGGAGGGGGATGTCCGTGAAAAGCTAGAAGGCCTCCAGGGGTATGCCTGATGATTGAAGGCCTCCTCCTGTATTCAACGAGTGTCCTCGTTGGGGATGCGGGGTTAACTTTGGTGTGTGCTTTAGGAGCTATGTTCTTGTATTCAACGGGTGTCCTCGTTGGAGAACTTTGGAGTCATCCTGCACTTTGCACCCAAGAGCTTGGGATCACTTGTCCTGTTATCTGGTGGGTTATCCTCATTCGGGGGACAGGGACGCGTCAGGCACTTGGGGTGAACCGTGGCTATACCTGTGTTCGTAAATCAAGGGAGATAGCTGTAGCGGAGTGTTATCCTTGCGCAGGAAGATGCACTATCTGTGAAGTCCTACGATTATGGACGAGCCTTGGGCCTTCGCGGTTGGGCCTCATAGTTGGACATTCCTAAAGCTAGCGGAAGACAGATATTGGATGGGCTTCTACTGGGCTTAGGAGTAAGAAGTCTAAACTCATCAGACTTCTTGTTCTACGAGAACTACGTCAGGCTTGATCCCTATATAAAGGGTACGTAGGCACATTGAGAGGGTAAGAAGTTGAGAGCTGATAAGAGAGCCACCACTTACTCTGATCAATCTCAGCCTAACACAACCACAATCAACCACACACCGCTTAAGTTTCTGGCAGAGAACCACCGTCACAGATCTTAGTTCCGGCGAGAAACCTCAATCTTTGTTGTTACCGGATTCCTCCGTCAACAAATTGGCGCTAGAAGGAGGGGGAGCTAATTAAGGTCGCAATCTTAGGAGGAAAAGATGTCTTACAATCGTGATGGAAGTTCTTATGATGGAAGTGACAGCAGATCTGAAGGAGAAGGCGGGGGGCGCTATACTCTCCACGAACCTTACGTTCCCAGAAACATGGCGGATCCACCAAGAGCTCCGGATGTAGGGGACACCTCCAGTTCTCATCAGCAACGCTGATATCTTGGAGCAATTGTATCGCATGGGGGATACTCTTAACAGTTTTAACTCAAGACTGAACACGGTGGAGCGTCGAAGGACGAGGAGAGGTCGTCGTTTCCCCCGTTACGGTCATGCCTTGGAAAAAGCCCATGTAGTTGAAGGAGATACCCAGGGGAGCGGGGAAAACCCGTGAATCACTCCACGGCGCTTGGAGTACTCTGATGATGTAGAGCCTATTGTGGAGCTCGCGGATGAGGACACTGATGGCAGAGAAAGGCCTCGCCTGGGTAACCAGGTAGTGCCACACCCACATAGGTCTGGGCGTACGATGGACGAGCGTCGTCGTGCGGAGAATACTCAAAATCAAGACAAGGAAGGAAGGGATCTTTCAGCCTTGAAAATGAGGCTTGACATAAGGTTGGAAGACGACGACTTGAGGATGTTACTAGTAGAATGGCAAAAAGAAGAAAACGTCGGAGAAGCGAGGCCCCGTGACACGACGCGTGTGCCCCCCGCATTCCAAAGGGATGACGGGACGCAGCACCGCGATCACGAGCGTGCCCCTCCGCGAGGAAGGCCCGGGAATTACTACCGGGGATATCAGAGGAATGGACGAGGAAGAATGGGATATCAATATGGAAGAGCGCCCAACAATGGTAGGAGAGGTGGAGCACACTCTGCTGGAGAAGCCCCCGCCGTTATTCCCGTAGCTTCCCACATCGCTACTGGTAATGGGTCTGGGGCGCGTCCTCATGACCAGGACGGCGGGAAAATTCAAGTAAGAACGCAGAACAATGATGAAATTCCGCAACGCGGTCAAGAGGAACCTCGCGTGCGGGAAAATATTCAAAACCAAAATGGTAACATGCCACAGCCGCAGCCTCAGGGCGAGGGGCGGCGAGATCCTCCGCCACACCCGGGGGGTACTCAAGGGGAATTTCAGCAAGTCGCAGAGCAACCCCAGCAGCCTAATGTTCAAACCATTCCTGGGGTAGGGACGTTTAATGTGAACGACCTCAAGAGGTTGCTCAACCATCTTGAGGGAGGAAGAGTAACGGCGACTGCGCAAGCTCCTTCTTCTTTTGCTGTTGTCGTGAGGGAGGCGCAATTTCCCGCAGGATACAGGAACACAACCAACGACTTGCGTTTTCATGGGAATTCTGATCCTGTGGAATTCCTGGGGCGTTTTAACATTGAAATAGACGTATATCAAGTACCTGATTTGGCTCGATGCCGTCTCCTAGCAGCCACTTTTAGAGAAGGCGCTCAGCAGTGGTTCCAAAAACTTGGTCCATGTGTAATTTCATCCTGAGAACAGATGAAAACTTTGTTTTTGACACAATTCCAAGCCGCGGTGAAGTATACACCACCTGTTACTACGCTGACTAATGTAAAACAAAAGTAAGGAGAAAGTTTGACTTCGTATTTCAAGAGGTTTAATGCAGAATCTACTTTGGTGAGGGGTGCAACTGATGAAATATTGAAAATACTGCTTATAGCTGGGTTGCGTGTGGAGACGGATTTCTGGAAGCACCTGCAAGGGAAGGACCCAGTGTCACTAGCTGATGTGCTTGCGCAGGCGGAGTCGTTCAAAGCAATCGAGCAGTCGCTTGCAGAAACAAAAAAGAATGACAATGCCCATAACTCCAAGGGGCGATCCAAGAGAAGGGACAGATCTTTGAGCCCAGATTATCGGCGAAATGCCAGAAGCCCTAACAGGGTAAATGCTGTGAGCTCGCGGAGAGATTGGAGCCCACCGTCGAACTACGAGAGAAGAGTCAGCAATTATACACCGCTGGCAGCGTCCATTGATCATATCTTTGAGGTAAATAAGGATAGAGGAATCTTCAAGAAGCCCGACCGTCTAACTTCATGGCAGAGCAGAGACAAAAAGAAGTATTGTGACTACCATGAGTCTACTAGCCATGACACCCATGAGTTTTATCACCTGCGGGATGAGATTGAGAAATTGATCAAGGCTGGATACCTGGGAGAATGGATTGACAAGGTGAAGCGACGCAGGGGACTTGATGACAAGGTTAAGGATGAAAGTCAGCCCCTGCGGGCGGATGATATTGAGAAAACAGCAGAGGTCAAATTTCAGAGGGCTGGCAGTATCAGGGCAATTTTTGGAGGACACCCTTTTGTTGGTGATAGTAATCGAGCACTGGAGAGAAACGCGAGAGAAGCGCGACATCCACCGCTCACCAACATTCACAGCTTGGAAGATATACCCCTGAAGGTCTTTAAGGGAGAGTCCGCTGATATTACGTTCAAGGAAAAAGAATCTAGGTGGGTGCATCATCCTCACAACGATGCGTTGGTGATTACCATGCTTATTGGGGCAATGTACGTATATCGAGTCTTCTTGAATAATGGGAGTTCTACAAACATCTTGTACTACAGCACCTACAAAAAGCTGGGTTTCCCAGATAGCGACATGTATTTCGAAGATGCGCACGTCTATGGCTTTACTGGGGAAGTAGTGAGAGTTATGGGTTCGGTCAGGCTTCCCGTCACGCTCGGGGAAGGAGCTTTGTCGGTTACTCAAATGATAGATTTCAAGGTGCTAGATCAGGATTCTGCGCACAATGTGCTGGTTGGCAGACCTTGGTTGCGAGCGTTCAGGGTGATAACCTCGATACACCACTTGATGATAAAGTTCCCAACGCCAAACGGAGTTGGCAGTCTGAGAGGGTCACAGTATGAGTCACGTGACTGCTATCACAAGGCTGTTAAGGAATTCCGTAGAAGAAGGTATGAAGGGAAAGGTCTCCCATTTGAGGATGTAGAAGATATTCATACGAAACCAAGTGGAGAGGTCCATGCCCACTATTTCGTTGAAGGCCCCGAAAAGGAAGAAACCTACGTCTCTGGGAACTCTTTTTTGACGCGGGGACGTGTTTCGAGGATCCGTAGCGTGGAAGAAGTGGTGGTGAACCATACAGAGGCGATCATACAGAAAGAGGTTAACGGGGAAAAGTTGGAAGGAAGAAGTGAGATTTTGCAAGGTCTCGGGAATAACTTCAAGGTGGATGCTCCTCGAAAGAAGGACGCGCCCTTGAATGAAATTGAGGTTGATGCTCCTCCAAACAAAGACGCGCCCTCAGATGCAAAAGTGGAAGTCGAAGACCCCCGAGACTTTGATTTCGATTTGGATCCCAGGATCCCTATGCCCGCCGAAAAGACGGGACCGGCCGAAGACACAATATTTATTCCAGTTGATAAAAATGACCCGAGTAAGGTTTTGAAAGTGGGATCCCAGTTGGATGATGTGATGAGAGGAAGTCTTACCCGCTTTCTAATTGCAAATCTTGATGTCTTCGCATGGAGTCATTCAGATATGATAGGAATCGACCCGAAAGTAATGTGTCACCGTTTGAAAATCCTCCCGAATTGCAAGGGCATACGTCAGAAACGCCGCCCAGTAAGTGGAGAAAGGGCGATAGCATTAAAATAAAAAGTAGATCGGTTGTTGGAGGTGGGGTTGATCAAAGAATCGTTCTACCCCAAATGGCTTGCAAATCCAGTACTGGTGAAGAAACCGAATGGGAAGTGGAGGACATGTGTGGATTTCACAGATCTCAATAAGGCTTGTCCAAAGGACAGCTTCCCGCTGCCAAGAATCGATCAGTTGGTTGACGCGACGGCGGGGTATGCGTTGTTGAGTTTTATGGATGCATACTCCGGTTACATTCAAATTCCGATGTATGGCCCCGATCAAGAACATACATCTTTTATTACGAACAGAGGTTATACTGTTACATAGGAATGCCGTTTGGTTTGATTAATGCTGGAGCAACCTACCAGCGGTTGGTAAACATGATGTTCAAGGATCAAATCGGGAGAACTATGGAAGTGTATGTGGATAATATGCTGGTAAAGTCTGAGGTGGCGAGTGACCATATCAAGCACCTGGTGGAGATGTTTAACATTCTAAGGAGGTTTCGTATGAAATTAAATCCACAAAAGTGTGTGTTCGGCGTGGAGTCGGGCAAGTTTCTCGGGTTCATTGTCAACCACAGGGGAATTGAGGCCAACCCCGCAAAGATCAAGGCATTAATGGATATGAAGTCACCCACCAATGTGAAACAGGTGCAGAGTTTGACTGGGAGAATCGCCGCGTTAAATTGATTTGTTTCCCAGTCGTCTGATAGATGCAAGAAATTTTTCAAAGCGATTAAATTAGCGGGGAAAGACTTTGTATGGACGTCAGGATGCGAAGAGGCTTTCAAAAGAATCAAGGAGCAACTGGGAAACCCTCCCATGTTGTCAAAACCGTTGGATGGGGAATCTCTAATACTGTACCTCGCAGTGTCTGAATATTCGATCAGTGCAGTTTTGGTAAGAGAGGAAGATGGGCAGCAATCACCAGTGTACTACGTGAGCAAGCGGTTACACGATGCTGAAACTAGCTACACAAGCATGGAGAAACTGGTTTATGCCCTGATTCTTGCATCAAGAAAATTGCGGCCGTATTTTCAGGCCCATAGAGTTGAAGTTCGTACAACGTACCCGCTGCGACAGGTCCTGCATAAACCAGAGTCATCAGGCAGAATGCTGAAATGGGCTGTGGAGTTGGGACAGTTTGATTTGGAATATGTGCCCCGAACAGCGATAAAAGGGCAAGCCTTAGCCGATTTCTTGTTGGAGTTTGATTCTGAAATTGATGATAAAGCTTTGGTAATGTTACATCCACCTCATGCCGAGGAGTCTTTGGAGGAGTATCCACATCCTTGGTGGATCTTGCATGTGGATGGGTCGGTTAACAATGGAGGAGCAGGTGCGGGTATAGTGCTTGTGTCTCCAGAAGGCCACCATCTGATGAGCGCAATTCATTTCAAGTTTTATGCAACCAATAATGATGCGGAGTATGAAGCGTTGATTAATGGCCTAAAAATTGCTTTGGAAATGGGGGTGCGAAACTTAATTGCAAGAAGTGACTCAGAGTTGGTAGTGAATCAGGTGAACGGGGGATTTCAAGCGCGAGGCCCGCGAACAGAATTATACTTGAGAGGTACACAGCGCCTGATTGGAATGTTCAAAGAAGTTAGATTGGAATGTGTTCCGCGGGAGAAGAACAGTAATGCGGATGCTCTGGCAAAAATGGGGTCGCAACAAGAGGTTGTGTTGTTAGGATCCATCCCTCTTGAAATCCAGGAGATTCCTAGTATCCCAGAGATAGAAACTATGCAAGTGGATGAGGCTCCCAAGGAAACATGGATGACGCCCATTCTAGCTTACATTCGCAAGGGAATACTCCCCGAGGATAAGTTTAGGGCTCGCCGACTCCGCTATCAGGCTGCAAGATATGTGATATACGACGAAGTCCTATACAAGAGAGGGTACAACCAACCTTTGCTTAGATGTGTTGAAGAAGAAGAAGGAAATTACATCATAAGAGAGGTACATGAAGGATTCTGTGGCAATCACTCGGGGGGTAGCTCGTTGGCAATGAAAGTTTTGCGCCAAGGATATTATTGGCCCACAATGAAAGAAGATGCTACAAATTTTGTCAAGGCATGTGATCGCTGCCAGCGCTTTGCAAACTACTCGTCTATGCCGACGACACTCTTGACGCCTATGGCAAGCCCGTGGCCGTTCGCCATGTGGGGAATTGATCTTATCGGAGAATTGCCGAAAGCTAAAGGAGACGTCAAGTATGCAGTGGTTGCGGTCGATTACTTTACTAAATGGGCGGAAGTTATGCCACTGGCTACTATCACCGCAAAGAAAATCAGGGATTTTGTTTTCACCTCAATCGTATATAGGTTTGGAATCCCTTACAAGCGTGTCTCTGACAATGGAAAACAGTTTGATAGCAAGGAGTTGCGACAACTATGTGAGGAGTTGAAAATCAAGAAGGAGTTTGCAGCGGTCTATCATCCTCAAAGCAATGGATAAACAGAAGCTGTTAACAAAATAATAAAGCATACCCTCAAAACCAAACTGGAGGAACGCAAAGGGAATTGGCCTGAAGAACTCCCGAAGGTGATGTGGTCATACAACACTACGCCACGATCTACTACGGGAGAAACGCCGTTTATGCTGACTTACGGCTACGAAGCTATGGTCCCCGTGGAAGTTGGATCGGGATCACTTCGCAGAGATTGTTACAGGAAAGAAGATGCTGAGGTTAATCAAAGGTTTTATTTAGATCTCTTAGAGGAGACGAGGGAAAATTCTCAGCTAAGGCTAGCGGCGTATCATCAACGCGCCACAAGGTATTATAACAAGAAGGTAAAAGGACAATTGCTGAAGGTGGGAGATTTGGTACTTAGGAAAGTGATGCCCAATACAAAGAACCCCCAACATGGAGTGTTTGGAGCTAATTGGGAAGGACCGTACAGAATAAAGTCCATCCTGTGGAAGGGGACTTATCACCTTGAAGATATGGAAGGAAAGCTGGTTCCGCGAGCTTGGAATGCGGAACATCTCCGAAAGTATTACTAGTAAGGCGCGACTTTGGCCCCTTACGTATTTCTTTTATTATTTTGGGTTATGCTCGGATTATAGGCTAGAATTAAATAAATTCCTCCTAACCTAGGGGGGTAGTGCATGTACTACTTACCTTGGAACTAGTTGAAGGGTCATTTTTTAGAATTTATTTCCCCACAGAGCATAGTAGCCGTGGGACTGGTGCACTTTTGACACCAGAGCGCATTATAAATAAAATGTCTGAAATTTTTTCAAAAGGTTATTTGCTTTGTTTACTTGGTTGTAAGACGTGTCCTAACTATAGGACGCGTCCTGATTGATGGTTTTATGCGAATGCTAACTGAATTAATGGTTGTCAAAAGGATCAATAAAACTCAAGTCAAAGTGGAACTAGGAAGTGTACTATTTCCAAGGACGCACCCAAGTTGTCTTGGTTGATGCTCTTTGGACTGAATGTTACTGTAGCTTTGGCAAAACATGATTCAAAAGGAAAAGTCCTTGTTTAGAACGCGCCCTACCTGAAGGAGGATGAGTTTTGGATCAAAGGGGAGGCGCGTCAAAACCATAAGACGCGCCCAATTGTGCCTTGATTAAATACGCAGGTATAATATGGTGCTATGCTCATATGCTTTTGCAAACAAAAATATTCATTAAAAAATTAAAAGACGCGTCCTAATAATAAGACGCGTCCATGTGAATGGAAAAATAGAATGCTTAAGTAAAAATATGCATGGATAAGGCAAAGAGGTTTTTATAAAAAGTGCAGGCGAATGAAGTTCAAGAATAGATACTACAACTTGCAAGGCTTCAAGGGGCCTGCACCCTTAAAATAGTTCAAGTAAATAAAAGATAAAGGACGCGTCCTAAGCAGGAGGCGCGTCCTATGGCTTGTCTTGGTCTTTCGCAGGGGGAGGATGAGTCTGAAGTGGAGCAGGATCAGGGGACGCGTCCTCTTCCTCTAAGCCCAGAAAAATCCTTTTGTTCTTGATGGAGTCTGCGACCCTGACCCTGAAATCATTTACCCATATCTGGGTATCTGCATGAAACTTTGAAAATGTATACTCTGGGTCGTTGGTAATGAATCCAGAGCACCATTCTTCAAACCCAGCCTGGAAGCCGTGTTGGTAAACTAGCTTCTTTTCCTCTGTCCATCCATGCAGCCTATCATCATTTAGGGTGTCAAGCTCCAGCTGCATAGTGGAACTAAGCACAATGACACTGTCAATTTGCTTCTCTATTGAGGAGACATTGCCTTCCAACACAGCTTTTTCCGTCTCTAGACGCGTCATCTCCCCCTCCAGATGTTTGATCTCAACATCTTTTTCTTGGACAAGCAGGGTAATGTATCTCTCTAGGGATTTGACCTTGTCTTCGGCCTGGCTCTTTGCAGTGTCTGTAGCAGCAAGACGTGCCCTAAGCCTTGCAGACATATTAGCGCTTTGCCTAGCGTGCAAGTGGAGCTCAGCTGCAACCCTCACCATGGCCTCCTCTGTTTGCTACTCTGTTCTGAAGGTCCAACCTCTGACTTCATCCTCTGTGAAATCCCCAACAGAGGACGTACCCAGGTATCTGAGAATGAAAGACTGGTCATCAGGAACTACCTTTTGACGCTTCGAGGGCGCGTCCTCCACCTTCTCAGGAATGTCGAACACGGTAGTGTCGATTATCTTTGGTGGAGGAGAAGGAGTTGCAACAGGAGGTGGGGTTTTTGCCTTTGGATCAACCTTTGTAGGGGCATTTTTTTGGCCCTTAGCTTTTTGGAGGCCCCAATTGCGAATCCTTTGGGAAGAGAGGCCATATCTGCGATATAAACATGAAAAGGGATTAGTTATGTACAAGAAGACGCGTCCTGGAAACAAGACGCGCCCATATCCTAATATAAAATTCTACATGCATGACGGATATAGACGAATGCAAAGATGTATAAATAAGTGTGAGAATGACACGTCTTAAAGAAGTGACGCGTCTTACCTAAGACGCTTTTTGTAATAAAGAGACGCGTCCGGGGGGTAGGGCACGCCCAAGGTGATAGCGCATATGTATAGTATCGTTTATAAATCAGGCACAAATTAAAGCAAAAAGGTGAGCATAAGTATGACGCGTCCTAAAGTAGTGACGCGTCTTACGTATAATAATTTCTTACCTTGCTCTAAATCCATTTTTTTGTTAACGTCTGGCTGAATAATTTCTGTGGCTTGGAGCCCTTTGGATTTTTCGGAAGCGGTGAGGATGGGTTTCCCATTATGGAAATCTCGAAATTTGCAGAGAGAACCCACCCGTGGGGACAAAGCTCCTATTTTCTTCAAATTATCTTCGGTAATCATGTCCTTGAGGTTGAAATGTTTCTCAGCATACTGTAATACCTTCTCTGCCCTCTTATTCTTCCTTCCTGCTAGCTCTTTCTGGGTCCTTTTGTCTAAGAGAAGGGAGAATAGGTTACAACAAGGAAAAAAGAAAAGCTTATAAAAGAAAAGGCGCGCCCTGATAGAGAGGACGCGTCCAAAACATTGAACTCACTTGGTTCCAAGTTGAAGCGAACGCGTGTCCTTTTGACGTCATAAATGTAGAAAAATGGCTCCTTCCAGTCTCTCTCGTGGCTGATTTTACCTTCATTAAATCCCTTATTGTTCAACCATTGTTGACAACCAGAAAATGGTACCCTGGAATTGATTTCCTGATGCTGTAAAAGAAGCTGAATTCTTTCATTGAGGCCTCAAGTTATGGTACATAATGTACAAAGCCCAGGCTAGCTTATATGAATTTGGTGATAGTTGGACTGGAGCCACGTCGTACCATTTCAAAATTCTCTTAATGTATGGATGCAAGGGCGCGCCCACACCCACGAAAATTAACTTTGGTGTAAGCACCATTCTTGGGATCCTTTGGTTCCCAATGTTGAATATGTGTGGCCTCATGGTTCGAAGAGGGCGCGCCCAGATGCCCTCCATGTCATAGTACTTCATGTGCCATTGGATTTCCCAGTCGGTTGCAGTCGAGTCAAGGGATACGCAGGCTAACTTACATTCTTTCTTCCTTCTGGCATTTTTCTCTGCTTCAGTTAGGGTACCAAGCCTGGTCCAGTCACAATCTATTTCAACGTCTGAAGGTTCCCAATGTTCCAGGGGAGAGTCAGATTTTTGGGGGGACACAGGATATGTCTCGGGGTCGGGTGCCCTCTTTTCAAATTCGCTTACACTAAGAGGGGACGCGTCCTGAGAAGGAGCCGCGCCTTGGGAATCTGACGCGTCCTGGGAACGGGACGCGTCCTCATCTGAAACAGCTGTTCCTCGGGGCTTTTGGCCTGTGATAGGAACAATTTCATCGTCCGTCCAATCTTCGATGGCGGCCCTAGTATGGAGAACTGCAGTTCTTTGCCTTTTAACTCCCTTCTTTTCCATTCTTGAGCTTATGGGAACATGGTCCATGGAATCGGAGCTGGAATCAGATATTATAGAGCTTTTTGATTTAAGGGAACCAAAGACGCGTCTTTCTGCTCTAAGGAAGGAATTCGTCCTGTGGATTTCGGGAAAGTCGGGTTTAAAAGAGATCAGGTGCGGGGAATAGATTCCAATACGTTTGTTGAGAGCCTTAAACAGGTGAAATGGTGAGAAAGAAGACGCGTCCTCCAGCTGCAAAATAAGGGAATAAACATTTGAGGACGCGTCCAAAAAAAAAGAAGAAAAAAGAAGATGGTGAATGAATGAACCATAAGGAAGATGCTAGAGATATTTGAGGACGCGTCCTAAGAATCTATCGTATGAAATTCACTATCAACACGCGTCCTAGTAAGGTGTTGCCCTTATATGACCTTTAGTTAAAATGGATTAAACATATGCCTTTAACAAAGGAAAATAAGACGCGCATTGACGGGAAGACGCGTCCTACGTGGTTATGATGCGGAGGAATATTAATCGACTGTTAGCAATTTGGGGGAAATATGATAAAATCCCAGAAACATGTAGTTGGGAGATCAGGGAAGCTAAATATGTTATATTTGCCTATACATACATATATACATATAAAAGAGCATGAAGAACAGTGCATGGAAACTCGGAGCATATGAACGGTTTTTTTTTGCTCATTAGAATCGATTTACTCAATTAAATAAGAAAGTAAAAGAAGATTTGTGTACCTTGTGAGTTGGCGGTTGGATTGAGCTAAAGAAATCAGGAAATGGCCGGCTAAATCGTCGGGGTTTTGAGCTCAAAGTTTAGAGGCGACGGTGATGGTGGTTTTCTGAGAAGGTGAAGGATGAAAATGACGGTTACGCCTCTGGGTATTTATAGGGGAAGATATAGCTGACGTGGAGGACAACTGTATGTTACGAGTACAGAGTAAAGGCAAGACGCGTCCTGTGCTTTGGACGCGTCCTGTGAACCAAATTTCATTGCTTGGATTGTAGGATAAAAATTCTAATTTTATTTTTAACTGCAAGTGGAATTTGGGGGTAGTTGTTATATCTGAAATTTGGCATTGAGTTGATTCGGGTCAAATACGGATTACGTACGGTCAAACCCGATGCTGCGTTGTGGAAGGATAGGACGCGTCCTGACACATAGGATGCGCGTATATTTAATTTGGTGCTTTATATTATGGTAATAGCGAAGCTTGGATATGAACGCGCCCACTTTTGGTTGACGCGTCAACATTAGGAAAATTACCTGGTAAACGTGATCTTGTGGCAATGAAAGAGGTAGGACGCGCTTGTCTCTACTAGGACGCGTCCTGTGGTTTTGCATGCTATAAGGAACGATTGATGAGGAAACATGGTTGGATTTATGAAGGTGAGGACGCACCCAAAGGGTTAGGACGCGTCCTGTTTTTGATCTATATACTTTTGATGAGTTCAGGACAGAGCTTGCATGGGGAGGAGCAATGGAAGTTATTTTTACTAATGTATTTGTTGCAGGTGCTCTTTGAAGAATTCCCTCCTTGAGACGGTCAAGGAGGGGGATGTCCGTGAAAAGGTAGAAGGCCTCCAGGGGTATGCCTGCTGATTGAAGGCCTCCTCCTGTATTCAACGAGTGTCCTCGTTGGGGATGCGAGGTTAACTTTGGTGTGTGCTTTGGGAGCTCTGTTCTTGTATTCAACGGGTGTCCTCGTTGGAGAACTTTGGAGTCATCCTGCACTTTGCACCCAAGAGTTTGGGATCACCTGTCCTGTTATCTGGTGGGTTATCCTCATTCGGGGGACAGGGACGCGTCTGGCACTTGGGGTGAACCGCGGCTATACCTGCGTTCGTAAATCAAGGGAGATAGTTGTAGCGGAGTGTTATCCTTGCGCAGGGAGATGCACTATCCGTGAAGTCCTACGATTACGGACGAGCCTTGGGCCTTCGCGGTTGGGCCTCATAGTTGGACATTCCTAAAGCTAGCGGAAGACGGATATTGGATGGGCTTCTACTGGGCTTAGGAGTAAGAAGTCTAAACTCATCAGACTTCTTGTTCTACGAGAACTACGTCAGGCTTGATCCCTATATAAAGGGTACGTAGGCACATTGAGAGGGTAAGAAGTTGAGAGCTGATAAGAGAGCCACCACTTACTCTGATCAATCTCAGCCTAAAACAACCACAATCAACCACACACCGCTTAAGTTTCCGGCAGAGAACCACCGTCACAGATCTTAGTTCCGGCGAGAAACCTCAATCTTTGTTGTTACCAGATTCCTCCGTCAACAGTTTTAATTTTGTCTTAAATGATTGGCAAATGGCATTTGTCTCAATTGTGTTGCATTTCATATATAAACAAAAATACTATAATATCTAATATATTTATCTAATATATTAAATCATCCATATTAATGTTTTTATAATCCATATTGATTGCATAATAATTATACTCACAATAATCATAATTATCGATAAGAAATAAGCCTTTAATCATGCCGTGATAATCGAACTCATAAATTGAGACAGTAAGATATAAGTTTTTAATTACCAGAGTTATCTCATCAAGCTTATCGTTTCTAAGATTTTGATTAAATTTAATATTTTTCTTTTTGAGAATTTGGATTGAATGCTATGGAGCTGTAGAATCCGTACTTATTGTCCTTTATACTACTCTCTCCGTCCCATATTACATTTTCCGTTTTGACTTGTTACACTGTTCATGATAAGCGATTGACTATTAATTTAGGTCTAACTTATAAAATCAAATATAGTCATGAGTGATTTTGTTGAATTCGTATTTATGAGTACTTTAATACAATAAAGTTTTTATATTTAATATTAATATAAAATTAAAGATATTAACAATCAAAAGTGTGCATTAACAAACGTGTCCACCACAAATAGAAAACGTTTTAAGGGACGGAAGGAGTAATAAATAATGACATTGACTTGAAGTCTCCTCGGCAATCATGTAAATATGTATTGTTCACGTGGATAGTTATATTAAAGTCAATTTCATGATCAATTGCATTTCGGTAGTGCGCAAAAAATGTCTTCTCATTGTTGGATTGTACTGCATTTTTTATTATTTTGACTTTTCTCATGTGTTGTAAACTCGAAAATATAACAACTATATGCTAAAAATAATACCATATGGTAATGGTACAGTTAAATCGCAAAATAATTATATCAAACTAATAATACATGAGTTTTTTCAAAATTATTCATGTTATATAAAATATTTTCACAAATACGATCTGCAATATTTGGAATCTTATATACAATTTCGAGTAACTTCTTCTGTAATATTTGCAATCTCATATATAATTTCGAGCAAACTACTATACACCCTCATATATAATATTAATCGTATTTATACAAATAAGTTCAAAAATATGAATATTTTTGATAAATTACCTAAAATAGGATATAATTTAGGTAAAGAATAAAACATATAAAAGAATAAACCAATTCCCAAGCTCATACTATTTAATATTAGGATACCGCTACACCTTTAATTAAGTTGGTGGTGAACCGTTATTTTTTGTGATAAATAAAAACTAATGATAAACCATTATTTTTTGTGATTAATGAAAACTAATGATAAAAATTTTAATAGTTTTAAATTGGGTACTTAGAACACTCAATTCTGATACCGCTACACCTCCGGTTAAGTTGGGAAAATATGATCTAGGAGAAAATGAAGGACGGATATATGATTTTATTTTTACAAAATTGGATCAAGTCGTAAATGAATATGATTAGGATTAGGTATTAATTTTTTGGGCGGTTCAAAATCTGATGTGATAGCAGATTTATCTAACTTAACGTTTTTCGTCCAAAGTCAGTCCTATTTATGAGCTATAATTTTTTTGTTTGTTTAGTGATTTGAATGAAATGTTTAAGATGTTAAATGACCTGATTGATTATTTTTTAAATTCTATTACCCAGCTGAAATTTACTAGTTTGTTAAGTGACAAATATGTCATCTAGCCCTATAAAAAATTAGGCGATTTCAAAAAACCATCTAAATAAGTATGAATTCGTTAATAAATTATTCTAATAATTTTTCTTGGGAAGCCATCTACAAACTTGTGAATATGAATTTATTTAGTTTTATTACGGTGATCCGTATCGAAATTTATCGTAAATAATTTATGTTTATAAAAATATTATAATTACTTATGCTTTAAATTTGTTTATGAAAATATTATCGCCAATCTAAATATAAAAAAATTATATTGTGAGCTCATGTATATATAATATGTACGAAAATTTATAATTTTTGAATTATTTTGATTTCTCTACTGGGCACATAATAAAAAAATCAATATAAAAAACATGAAAATCTACATAAAATTATAGCCAAAAAGGAGGAAAAAAAAAGACAACGCAAGCCATTACAAGTCCACAAAAAATATGTAAAAACCGAAACAGAGAGATAAATAAACAACACAAGAGAGGGTCCATAATAATAAATATGAGGACGCGTCTTAATAAAATTTCTATATTTTATCGACGTTACTTTCATTTTATTTTTTTTATTTAACACTGTTAATCGGTGAAGTAAAGACAAAGCTGCTGCTTACTCTAGATTCTCGCTTCTTTGTAAGTCCACATATACGTACACACATATCTGTATCTATATTTTTTACAGTTTTGAATCTGTTGTGTTCTGGTTGAATTGATTAGATCATGTTGTGTTGATTGATTTAGTGTAGATCAGTAGCTTAGTTGTTGTTTGTGTAGTTTGATTGAACTTGATGATTTGATGTTTATGTGTTTTGATTGTGATGTGTGTTAATGTGTGGAGAGAGAGAGAGAGGGAGGGAGGGAGAGAGATGACAGAGTTGCTAATTTGCTATTTATGTGTTTTAACTGTGATACGTGTTAATGTGTGTGTGAGAGAGAGAGAGAGAGGTGTTTAACTGTGATACGTGTTAATGTGCGTGTGTGTGCGAGAGAGAGAGAGAGGGAGGGG
The DNA here is from genome assembly GCF_009905375.1 of Apium graveolens. Classification (NCBI taxonomy): domain Eukaryota; kingdom Viridiplantae; phylum Streptophyta; class Magnoliopsida; order Apiales; family Apiaceae; genus Apium; species Apium graveolens. Next base: position 200,612,567 of record NC_133647.1, read on the forward strand.
GAGAGAGAGAGAGATGCTAATTTGCTATATATACTATGTGTTTTAATTGTGATATGTGTTAATGTGTGTGAGAGAGAGGGAGAGGGAGGGAGGGAGGGAGGGAGAGGGAGAGAGAGAGAGCGTGTTTGTGTGAGTAGGCATTGAAGTTGTTGATCTAGTTTTGTGGTAATACATGTCAATTTGAAAGCTCATTTTGCAGATTTGTATTGTTTAGTAATGTGTTGAGAGCGAGGTTGTGTTAGACTGTTGATTTTGCTTAATTTACTTGCGGTTTGTGTTTCGATTATGATTTTTATATGTTTGAATTGATATTGAGGTTGTTGACTTAATTTTTGAAAGTTACGAGTAATATATATCAATTGGAAATTGCATTTAGTAGAATTGGAATGTTTCGTACTATATTGAAAGTTTGCTTTTGTTGAGCTGTTGATTCTACTTGATCTGCCTGTTCTGCGTGACTTGTGGTTCACGTTTCAATTGTGATGTTATAAACATGTTTGCATTGTTGCTGAAGTTGTGGACTTAGTTTTTTTTTATGTTGCGTAGTGTTTGGTTGAATTGATATCGTTTTTGTACAGTATTAAACGGTTTGTTTTGATAGACTGCTAATAGCTATGACCGAAGTTGTGGAAATGGCTTAAGTTGTAATGTTTCGTCTAGAAGGGTGCTAATGTAAGAAAACCAAGATCTAGTTCCTTGTTTTGTCTTGTTGGTTGTCTTGTTGGTTGAGATGGAGTGATGTGAAAATGGAGGGGTAAGGAAATGACGACAGAGACGGTCAGATAGGAGTTGAGCAGATGAAATTTTTTAATGTGATGAAGTTGGAGAATTAAATGATTTAAGATGATGGATCAAATCTAATGTAATTTGTTTGTTGCAATTGAATGAGGGTAGGAACGAAGGTTGTGCTTAATAAATGTATGTATAGTAGTTCATTCCATCCCGTTTTTTCTAACAAGCCAGTTATTATGTAAGTGTAGCTGTAATTTTGATGGAGATGCTAAGGGTCCTATGACTCTATAAGGGTTAGTATAAGCATCATAAGCTTTAACAACGTGTTTTCATTTTAGTTGAAGGTAGTGTCATCTGCCCATCACAAAGTATACTTTAAAACAATCCCAGCCTTGCTATTCAATCTTAATATTTCTGCAAGTATATGAGCAACTAGATTATATTTAGGTTTTACATAATCATAGATATTATTAGGTGCAAGACATGATGATGCTAATTTGGATTAATGTTTAATTTGTTATGTCACCAAGAACATATCTGTCAATGTTTAGTAGTTACATTGGGAAGACAGAAGAGTGATGTGAGTTTAGTGGCATATTGTGATTTTTACTCGCTTTTTTTTTAAAAAAAAATCTTTCAGTATTTGTGAGCTGCTAGATTGTCGGCAAATCCGACATTTTACATTTGAAGTATATGCAATACATCTGTAATGTAGTATATGTCAATTTCTTCGTGTACTGTTTTTGACATTTGTGTGCAAATATATTTAGATTAACAACTGTATAAATCAGTTGAATACACTTTTTTGTCACATTGATATACAGCTTCACCATCACCATGGTTGCAGGTGGCTGCATGATTCCTGGTTACACGTACTAGGAACCATACTGTAACTGGCATTTGGTTGCAATGGGTTAAAAGTGTCCAGACCTTAATACAGAAGGGCAATATTGTGAAAGACATCATTAAGGAAAAATGATCAGCAAGTCACTTTTTTTGACTTATTTGTACCTACTAGTGTACATTTTGCTCTCATCTGGAGTTATATTGTACAACAAGGTAAGTCGCTTTAGTTTGAAATGTCAGTATGGACCACAAAATTATATTAAGTTGCTATTTCGCTTATCAGGCTTAAGCTAGAAAATCATTCTCTTCTGGATCTCTCTTTTGCTTGACTCGAGTGTACTTACATGCTTGTATCTTAAAGTATTATTATATCTGGAATAAACTAAGTGAAAAACTGAAGGCTTCATCAGCATCTTAATTTTTACCTTTTTTTAGATTTATATTCTGCATTTGCCCCACGTTTTTACTTGTATGTTTCCAAAGAACCTGGCATCAGTTAATAACTAAATCCAGTGATAAACCTAACGTCAGTGCGAATGGCCCATTGAACCACAGTTAAAGGTGTTCTTTCTTTTATGAACCATTTATGTGTGTGTGTACATTTGGATATAGACACATTACTGTTTTGCAGTTGTGTAGGCCTCTGCACAAATATCTTGTTGTTATGAACTTTATCTGTAACTTAAGCATACCTCCTTTGCATAAATGTTTAACATCCATTCATAATAATGGATTGATTTAATTGCAGTGGGTTCTCTCTCCAAAATACTTCAATTTTCCATTTCCTATTACACTTACAATGATACATATGGGATTTTCTGGAGCAGTGGCATTTTTTCTCATTCGTGTTTTGAAGGTATGTTTCTCTACTAAATCTTCTCAATATTACTTCACATAAAATTTTCTAATAGCCATTCACTACTTTAATGGATAGCTGTTGCAATCTATTTTTCAGATATGTTATTTATATTAATGTGATTCAAATTAACTAATTATCAGAGTTTCCTTCTGTTATTGTTTTATGCTTCTTTCTCCTGCTTTACTGCAACGTGAATCTTCCAAGCACACAATGGGTTGCGAAACATATTGAGCACGGCCTTTGGGGGCTGTACTACATATTGCATGTGTATCTTTGTATTATTATAAAAAGTGACTATCGAGATTTCTAATTATGTTTGCATTGTGTTTCCTGGGTATTCTAAAATAAAAGCTGGTTTGTAGGGAGCAGAGACTTTATTGTAACGTTTCCCCTAATTTGTTTTGCAGGTTGTAGCTCCTGTTAAAATGACATTTGAAATGTATGTAGTCAAATTTTGTTTGAAAAGATTAAAAACTTTGTATTGTTTCAGCATTTTTATTTTTAATTCTTATGTTCTTTTAATTGCTCTCGGCAGATATGCAACATGCGTGATACCAATAAGTGCCTTTTTTGCTTCAAGTCTTTGGTAAGCACTAAAACTATTCGTACATTCTGTAACTGTACTTAGTTTTGAGCACTGTTTTAGGTAACTCTACTTAGTTTTGCTTTAAATTTGATGCTGATGTTATGAGGAATCTTTTGGATGGTAATATTTAACGCACTGCTGTTTCTCATGGGATTGTTTATCCTTTTGGTTCTCATTCCTATTACTTTCCCTATGCTTTTGGGTACCAACTCTGCATGGTTATAGTTCATTAATATAGCTCTAGGTATTTGATTCTCTGTATCTGTTGAAACACACATGCCATCACGTGGATGCTACTTATTAGAGTTAGTTTCATGCGCAAGTTCACGATACCATTTGATGTATAAAGTTTCCCAGGGATCATTTTTCTTAAAATAATATTTGACGGAACTTAAAAACTCACGTCAAGTTGGGGTTCAATAGGCCAAAATAAAGAGCCCAGGTTTTTTTAATTTTTTTAAAGAAAAATTAATTCTCTTTAGGTAAAAAAAATTCCTCTGTAATAAATAAATATGCAAGTCCATGGTGATAGTTTTTTCTAGAAAAACTGAGAAGTGTTAAGTTTCGCTTTTTGAGTTGTTGACTTGTTTCTATTGTGTGTTTGTTGGAAACTTATCATGCATAGACCATAGTTTGCTTGAGTCCTTGTTAGATTTTTGTTTTTTTTGATGTAATATCATTAAGTATGTCTTCGAAGTTCCCTAATTGCTAATGAGGGCTTCTGGAAAGACAATTGGCATGTCATGCATTGTGTTTAAAATTCCATTTAATAATAACTCTACTTGCATTCTCTATATCTTCAGAAGTAACATCTATTAATTAATTCTATTGACACAGGTTTGGGAACACAGCCTACTTGCATATATCTGTGGCCTTTATTCAGATGCTTAAAGCCCTAAGTATGTTACTTAAAGTTAGTTCACTTTCTTTCTGATATACAGTGAAGACTTGCTTACCTCTAATTCTGCATTGCAGTGCCAGTGGCGACATTTCTCATGGCTGTTTTGTGCGGCACTGACAAATTAAGATGGGATGTCTTCTTAAATATGTTGCTGGTCAGTGTTGGGGTGGTTGTTTCCTCGTATGGGGAAATCCATTTTAATGTGATTGGTACAGCTTACCAAGTCACAGGCATATTTGCAGAAGCTTTGAGGCTAGTCTTAACGCAAGTCCTCCTGCAAAAGAAAGGCTTGACTCTCAACCCTATCACAAGCTTATATTACATAGCTCCATGCAGGTTTAACTTTATTGCTTTCCCAATATTTTCTTTGTTATTAACTTATTATGCGTGGACACTTGTCCACTTGTTCCTGAAAGTTTAGGATGACAAAAAAATTAATACACATAATTTTCTTCCCAAAAGTTTAGGATGATGAACTTAGAATTTAATACACGGAATTTTCTTTTCGAGACATTATTGCTTTACGTAGGTTTTGTTAGCTACTCTGTGACTGGGTATATTTTTCTGCATTGACTGTCTTCGTTTTTTCAGTTATAAAGCAAATATCGTTCAATCATTAGCTACCATCTTTTCTTAATTCCAATTAGTACATGCATATGGCATTATCGTCCCCTATTTCAGAATTTTGTTACAGATATTTCATGACACAAGTGTTGCTATATTTGTCATTCGCAGTTTTGCTTTCCTATTTGTACCTTGGTACTTCCTGGAGCAGCCTGGGATGGAAGTCTCACAGATTAAATTCAATTTCTGGATCTTTTTCTCCAATGCCATGTGTGCTCTAGCATTAAACTTCTCAATTTTCTTAGTAATTGCTAGAACTGGAGCTGTAACGATTCGAGTTGCCGGTGTTCTGAAAGATTGGATATTGATTGCTCTTTCGACTGTAATATTTCCAGAGTCCATTATTACTGGACTGAACATTACTGGCTATGCCATAGGTACGTAGTCATTTTTTTTTGTTAAAGCTAATAGTGCCCGGTCCCCCCCCCCCCCTGTTTTGACATAATTGGTTGATATAACATTTTTTCAGCACTCTGCGGTGTTGTCTTCTATAACTACATAAAAGTCAAGGATGTTCGTTTATCTCAACTTCCGGTTGAAAGTATTCCAGAAAGAATGACAAAGGTCAGTTTTTGCATTACCTCTTGTTTTTTCCGGACTAGCTAATTTATGACTTCTCTTGCTTCACTTTGTCGAGGCTTATTTTTTCCCTGAAACATTACAATGTTTTATAGAACATGCTCAGGTTATCACTTAACAATGATCAGGGATATTAAATAAGAACCTTTAACTGCAAAATAGTTCCAGTCTATTACAAAGGAACTTTAATTGCATATATGTGGATGTGTGTATGCTAAGAGTGTTAAGCCTTAGATCAATTCCTTGTGTTTGTTTTGTAAATGTATTTTCTTAAAATAAGCGTAATTCACTCTTCACATAGACTTGCTTCAAATGTTGCATGTGATTTTGAGATAAATCAGATGGTATTGAGACCATGACGCTTATAACAGTCTGAGTTAGACTAGAGAAGAAACCAGTTTAGGCCTCTTTCATGTTTTCTTATATGTTTTGCTCCAAAATCGTGGTAACATGATGACACACTTATCATTTTACTTCATCTATCCAAATTACATAGCATACTAGTTTTTTTTGGTCCTAATGATCAGAGCCGTGCCTAAGGGTGTGCGAGTGATGCCACGACACTGGGCCCTTTGATAAGAGGGGGCACATTTTTTTATATACATGTGTATATAGATGTATACTAAAGTAGAAAAAAGAATGTTTAGGATAAAAATATATTTTTTAATGTTGAAATTTGTAAATGAAAAATAATTGAAAAATATTGTACATTTAAATAATTTTAAATTATTATCTTGAATAAGTCACATTAATTCTAAAAAGACTAATATAAAAATTATTTAAAAACAAAAATTGCATTGTAAATCACGGTGAATGTTTTCGTTTGACGAGGTAAACTACTAGTTTTAATAAAAAAAATTATAGTTAACTATATAATTATACACACTTACTTTTTTTTACTAAATTATACACTTGCTTTTTATTGGTGACAATATATATATTATTATGTCATTTAAATAATAATTCAAATTTCAGGTATATTATTCATCTTAAATATATCCATTTTTAAAGTATATATTGTATCAAACAAATCAATTTAATATAAACTAAATTAAATAATGGGTCGAACAGATCTACATTACAAGTTTATGTATAAATTAGTTTTTATTTGACTATTTTTTTGTTTACCAATATTTTATATTATTTTTTTATAAAATAATACATCATAAGTCACATGTATAACTTATCTGTTTAAGAAAAATATTTAATTTCTAAAATATAGCATAACATATTAAAATTTACATATATAACTGTTTTATTGAGTTCATTTTGATTATGTAATAAAATTACTTTTGTACTTTAATTAATATATTTTGTTTATAAATTTTATTTTTTTTATTATTTCATGTAAAAAAATTAAAAAATTAGTAGGGCAGTTTTTTAGTTTTTGAATAGGGCACTTGAAATCTCAAGCACGGCTCTGCTAATGATGGGCAGAATGAATCATGACATGGCCTTCATGGACCTAGATTCGAGGATTTTAGCATATGACTAGACTACTATAGAAGCATGAATTCAAAGCTTATTTAATCTAGTAAGCTTATATAATGTCAGTCGCAAAGTGAAAACATATACACATTTAAATAAAAAGTTCAATATGCAAGCAAATGAAAAAGTATGTTAAGTAATCACTATCTAGCAAACCATATGAATCTATAGCCCAAAAGAATGGAGTTCCTAACATATAAAAGTATATACAGTTCTAGGAACCTGGCATGTTGTATCATAATCTTGAGTTTGGAATTCTGGTCACAGGAATGGAAGTTAGAGAAAAAATCATCTGATATATTCACACCTGATAGTGAAGATGATGGAAGTAATAGCAGAGTTGTCAGTTCTGCTTCCGATCAAAATGTAGACGAAGAGGCACCTCTAATTCCATCATCTAGGATCTCTCATATTGGACGTTCACAGCTAAGCAATCGGGATGTATAATTGTGTTAGTGCAAATATCGATTTACAGCTGAAAACCCTTTACTCGGCAAATATGAGGCAAAGACAAGCCACTGCTGGGAACTGTTGCATCTATCCTAAAGTCTAGTAAATATCCATTTTTTGTAGGGGATATGTAATTACTACGGAGAGCTGCAAAACTCAGTGTAGCATCTATTCATCCAGCAGCTGTTGTGCTCGGGTTCTTCATTTTATTAGCACTTTCATGTATTTATGTGATTTGCTTTGGATGGATGTGATGATAACATTTACTGTTAAAAGAGGGAGCATGATGATATAGTGTCTGTAATCAATTGATTTTCATTTAATTTATTCAATCATAATAGTAGTTATATTTGTTAAAAAATCTAGCAATGTTTATCCTAGTGGTATTTTGTTCCTCCCAAACAGTATAGGTAGCTAGAGTTGTCTTAGAGGAACTGCGGTTACCAGTCGTTCTTATTAATTTATTAGAGATATTGAATACCAAATATAAAAATCAGGATGTCTTTTCAAATTGTAAATTAAGGTTTTTTATAACTTGGCATATGAATATAAAAAATATAAATTCTTTAATTTTTACTTGCCAAAATTTTGCGTTTAATCGTTAATGATTTTGAGATGTACTGACTAATTTAATTCAAATAGCATTGTATGATCCCATTTTAATGTATGTGTGTTGGTATTTATCAACCTTAGAATTTCAAGTTTTTAGCTGTTTCACGCTTGGCAACAGAGTATCCTTCTAACATGGAATAGCAAGAATTGGTCTGCTCAAGTGTTTTACAACTTTAAAGCACTGCAAAAGACCCGCAATTTTGAGCAACATTCAGATATCGAAACAGGCATCATCACAACAGCCATATGGTTATAAGGCTCCAGTTAGACAATTTTATTTATACTTCATACTTCACAGTATCTCGAAAGGAATCTGCGAATTGTCTATTTCCATTCGACATGGTATTGATGGTATATTGGTGAACCACACATTTCGGGACTGTAAACGAATGACCCATTATACTATCATTGGTGCACCAAGTTACGAAATAAACATCATTATCTGAATGGTGAAGGCATGATACTGTACCTGAACTTAAAGTTCACCTGCAACTTTGGCTAACAATAATCATTTAGGCAAGAGAGTCATTCCTTTTTTTGCAGCCATCATCCATATCGTAAAAACTTTTAATCATACATTTAAAGCCAGTCTATTTGTGAAGGGCGCATCATTAGTAGTATCCACGACCATACAACAGTGAGGGGCTTGGGATTTGCCTATGCTTTGACACAACTAACTCTAGTTTGGTTCATCCTCACAGCTGGGAAAAAACAAAATTAAGCAAGATGGTGATGCAGGGCCTACATCCTCCCATCAGTGCCTTCTTTGCTTTGCACGTTTCCAGGACTCTTTGCCCTTTATCTTCCATTTATCAACCCCACCTGGTTGGTTTTTCTCTTCTATTTCTCGGACCTTCCGTTTTCTGCATGAAAAAGTTATATAAGACAGACAGCAGAATTGAGCCAAAAAAAAGGTTGAAAGAAACATAATCTTCTCCATTCATGATTCTTTCAAAGAGCAGGTTGTTTGAGGGGTCACGGAGAGTCATTTTAGAATCATACAATAACAAAAGAATCTTTGCGGTTCATCTTAGTTCATTAAATGAGTATGGCATCTAACTAAATATTAATACTCGTCAAAATCGAAATAAAATGGAACTACACATGCACTCTAGGACAAACCGGAATGAGGTACTTAACAATTATACAAGCCATTTAGCTCTTTAGCCAAAGTTACCTGTAACTCCCTAGAGAATGGTCACCAAGTATCTCATCTGCAAGGGATGCCTTTCTCTCCTTTTTAGTAAGTCTACCTGTGTAAAATTCTGTTGCCGACTCTATAACAGTGCCAACCTGATGAATTTATATGTTTTCAAACGTACACCATTAATAAGCAGCAAAATAATAAGCTAATAAAAATGGATTATATATGTTCAAAACATACATATGAAAGCCAACACATGGTCCTCGATTATCACCATAATTATCATTTTATTTTTGCAATGGGGGGGGGATCTGAATAGTGACTTGCCTGGAAGTATTTGGGAACTGATTTCGAATCACCCTTTTTGTAATGCCTCTTTGGATCCATGACAGTCCTCAACTGTAACCACCAAAAAGATCACAAATGCCAGTATTACATGATTATTACTCTTTGAAGAAATGAACTTTTCAAGAAAATATTTTCAGACTAATGTCAAGGTTACATCGAGGTGTATAACATTTATTAACTTAGGAGATTGATTCCTTTATTATGGTCCAACATTACTTTTAAACAACTTAAATTCAAAATTCCATCCTAGACATGTGGGTGTGGGTTAAATGAAGCTGTACAACGCTCTGACTCTACCAACAAGAAAATGCACACTTCGCATCTTAAACCTGGACTTACAGAATACCTAGAAGTCTATATAATGTGAAAGAGAAGGTATCTTATCAATAGACTTATGGGATGCTTAATACTATACAGAATTTTATTTTAGAATTTTCCCACTTCATTAGTTGGTATTTACTATTGGATAGCTTCAAGTCACAACCTATACACGTATGAAAAACATGACAAACACAATAAAGCCCCATAACAATATAACTTTAGTAGCTCAAAGTTGCAAAACAAATGATCCATTTACATAAAAAGGGATGTTAATAGGTAGGAATTAGGATGGAATGAAAGCGTGTACATTTTTGTGGGAACTCATTAATTTCATTCATCCCTCCATTCTATTTATACAAATCAAAGCTCAATTCTACCAATTTAAAGATAAATTCCTAATTCCTACTTACCACATCATTATAATTTAAAGTGTCAATCTTTTACTCTTTCATCTTACAGACTTTCTTTCCGTCTAGATTTGTTCACAATTATTTATTATAAATATTTACCTCACCCCGCTCATTCCAATCAAATGTAACATAAAATTAACACAAAAAACACAACACACCTAAAAATATGATAGTCACTCAAATAGCTAACAACAATTTAAAAAACCGACAAACAGAAATTTTTCCATCCATATTCCGAGCAAAACAATACAACAATAAACTCTACTAAAAACACCGAAAAATTCCTACACTAAAAAAAAACTCACCTTGAGCAACTGAAGATCTTTCTTCAACTCGGGCGTCATCGTAGGCGCAGGAATATCAAACCTACACACCAACACCAAAAAATCACCTGACATTACCACACACACCCTAAAACCACAAAACCCAAAAAACCGAAAAACAAAACCATACCAATTCTTCCCAGAAGTATCTTTAATTTGTTTCTTCAACAACTTATTAAACTTCTTAGGATCATTAGTTGGCACAAAAAGCCCATCAACTAGCTCACTATTAGGCTTATAAACACCACTTTTTTCAACCAAAGATTGGGTTTTTTGACCCGAGCCGGATTTATTTCCAGGTAAAAATGAATTGGGTAGCTTTGGTTCCCATGCTAATCCAATCTTTGGCTTGTTTTCAACCATTCTGAACACAATTTCACAGCACAATTAAATTAAAAAAAATAATAATTCACATTTATAAAAATCATAATAAAAAAAAGAGATTGTGTGCATATATGTATGTATAGATTTGTAAAGAAGAAGAAGCTTACGTGGATTCAGCGTTGAATGTATTGAATTGAGTGTTGATGAATTGTAAGGAGAAAAGAGGATTAGGGTTTTGTAGAGATCCGAAAACCGGGTAATGACCAGGGGTGCACATGGGTCGGGTCGGCTGGGTTAGAGCCATTTTAGCAACCCGGCCCAATTAAATCGGTTTGAAAATTTACAACCCGACCCATTAAAAATAAAAATGCAACCCAACCCTACTCTTTACTCATCTGTTTGGTTTGATTTGGGTTGGGTTGAACGGTTTGTTAAAAGTTATTCAAAATATATAGTTGATAAAAAATATATTTATGATATGAGACTACTTGTAAAGACATACGAATCCACAAACAAAATCATGTTATGTGTCATTCGAGAACATTTTTTAGATATCTTTCGATATACATAACATTACTCCATGATAAAATCTTAGGTTTATTTGTAGTAAAATATGTTTTATACACAAAAAAATACAAATGATCTCTAATGGTGTATGAAAAATAAATTATATAATTGACTATAATTGATATGCAACAAATTTAGTTTAAAATTGAACAACATATTAATACAAGAAGCATAGAATAGAGATATACATAGTATATATTTATACGAATAAATTAAAAATTCGGATTGGGTTGGGTTGGTTAAAAATAAGTTAAAACCCATACCCAACCCATTAAAGTCGGGTTGACATATTTTTAACCCAACCTAATATCGTATTATAACGGTTCGGTTTGATCGGTCGAAAATAGGGTTAGGTTGGGTCGGTTTGATCAGTTTTGTCAACCCGTGTGCACCCCTGGTAATGACTTGTAAGGTTTTATAACAGTTTTATCGTGTCTAATGTGGATGGGCCTGTAATTGGAGCCCAATGATTAATTGGAAGCCCAATGATATAGTGGAAGCCCAATGATAATTATTTTTGAGACTAAAAATTGGGTTGGGTTGATCCTCCTAATATTTCTAAATTAAAAATTGAGTTCGAATTTAATATCAATCAATCAATAAACCATATCCTGGGAAGCGGTGTCTGGGGAGTAAGAAAAGGAAGAAGAGGAATGAATGAAAAAGCAATTTCTGAGCCCATGATTGGATTTACATTAGACTTATCCACCAAGAAAATAACAAACATTCCAAACTTAAAATTCCACTTGACTCGCCGAGTTGACACGCCACCGTTTAGACGAGCTGATGCCACCATGAAATTATCCTTAATATGTAATTTCTGAAACTGTCATTGCCCGCATGAAATCATTATCATAAATCGCCGCCTTTAAGTGGAATCTCAAATCAAGAATTTGAGCCTTAAATCCGAAAAACAGATTAATGAAATAACACGATTAAGTTTTAGAATCATCAAATTGGAATTTAATATCCGGTTCATATATTAGTTCGAATTTAGGATCATACACTGTTTGTTATTGGAGCCAATGAAAAGTTACAAGCCCAAATCGAAATTTAGAATTTATTCGTTCCATTCCACAACAGTCTGTTTTCAATTTAATGCTTATATTAAAAAGATATTTAATGCATCTTACATTCATACTTGTAATTCGATTTTTACTCGCTTCTCATTATTTTTAATATTTTTATTCAGATTAGTAAGAAAAATAAAGAAATAATTTATGTAATTATGTGGTCAGTACACTTGATATATTTATTAATGTTGGTAGCAGTTAAACCTAGTCACGTAAAAATGACAAAAGCTAATGTATTAATTTCATTTTTTATCATATGAATGTGCATTGAGAGAGAGGTGAATACTTAAAATTAGACAACTGCCCGACAACTTGCTGATAAGATGATTAGGAGAATTTACCAAAATATCAACTTTTTTGTTTTTTTCGTGATTTTATTATTTTCTGATTTTTTTTGTAAAAATACGGAATCAATCATAATCAGTCAAAAATTAACCAGACATGCAACTAGTTGAATAAAGTTTTTTTGGTTAATTAGAGGTTGCATGTAATTGCAGCAACCCGTAAAAGTTGCATCCAGTTGATCCGGTTGCCAAAAAACGGTATTTTTGCAAAAATAATTGAAAAATAGTGTTTTTGTAAATTAAAAAGTATTTTAATAATATCAAATATTAAACACACATCAATCTTAACCAAGTTCGACCACTAATTTTTTAAAGTCTACGTTTCGACCCTTTATAATTTAATAAAATAATAGTAATATATTATTAATTATTAAAATAATATGATTACAAGATTAAATAATATATTTCTATTTATCCCCGAAACTAGTTGGCTGAGAATCTCGTTTTCAGAGTTAAATGCTCTCCAAGATCTATACCAACCTAATGTACATCATTTTCTAACCTAACTAATTTACTGAAACCTATTTATCCAAGGTCTAATAATATATACTGTACAGTAAAAACTCTATAAATTAATAATGTCGGGACCGGAGAAATTTATTAATTTATTGATAAATTAATAATTATTAATTTAAAGAGTTTTTAACTTATTATAATGTACATACATCTTAGAATCAACGAATCTTGAGATTCAACGTAATTACTAATTTTGGGAAATTAATAATGACTTTTGAAGTTGTACGTAAACAAGATTAATGAATGTGTTCAATGTATTCTCAAACAAGTTTGGCATATATAAATTACATGAACGTGTTAGAATATTCAAAACATACAGTACAATACAAAAATACAACACCTGAGTTATTGGATGTAATAAGAAAAGTTAGAGATGAGTTTCAAATAGACTTGAACTTTACAATAAAACAGACAACTATTGAATCATATTTCAATAAGGTGTAATATATTTTTTCAGTTCCTATGAATTATTAATTTATGATTTTCTTGGGACTCAAAACTATAAAGGAATTTCCCGAAAAATTATTATCTTATTATTTTATCAAGTTTATCAATTTTTTACATTACCCCAAGTCGAGACCGGACAAATTTATTATTTTAGAGAGTTTATTAATTTAACGAGTATTAATTTAAAGAATTTATACTATATATTGTATATAGATGTACTAGAGTCGTTAAAATTAAGTCCTCTGAAATCTTCTTATAAATGGAATTTGACTTGATCTACAACAACTTGGGGGCAAAGGATTTCATCTTACCTCTACCTTTATATTGTTAACTTGCTTACGGATCTATGCTATAATCCTCAAAACGAAATATTAAAAGTTTGATAGTCAGTCGGTACTTACTAAAATTACTTATTTAACCTTTATTCAAATTCTAATGGGCCTGTCTATTAGTTAATTTCAATTATAAATGATATTGAAGTCAATTTCTCCCGTTTAAATTATATTTCATATCCAACTCTATGTCATTATTAATTGATATTAAAGTCAACTTTTTCTACCAATTTTAAATTTTAATTCTTATCTAGTTTTATATTATTCTTCTTGATATTTCGGACTAAAATCAATTTAAACAAACTAAATATAATTAGTTGAATTTAGTTTGATATAATGTGCCTCAGATTAAGACAAAATAATAAATACTACTCATACGACTAAAAAATTATATCATTAAACTAGGATGAAAAATAATATATATTAGTCATCCAAGTTAAAAAAATAATATTATACAATTGATTCAAACTAATACAAAATTATACTCCCTCTGTCCCATTGAATTCTATACGTTACTTTTCAGCACGCTTTTCAATGCTTATTTAAAACATAATTCCACAATATTTTTTAATTTTTTTTTTCTGAATAAAAGTTTCATGTTTAAACTTTTATTCAAAAAAAAAATTTGAAAAAAATATTACGGAACTATATTTTATGGAGGCCTCGAAATGCGTTCAATTAGTAAACGTATAGAAATTAACGGGACAGAGAGAGTAATCAAAATATAATTCAACCAATTAAAATAAAATCATATATAATAATTATCCGTGCTAAAACAAAATTAACTTATTGATGCAGACATAAAAAGTTAAAATTAAACAAAAAATAATTAGTTGAATTTGGTCGTAGAAATGAGCCTCGAGATAAAATAAAATAATGTAAACACTTATACGGGATAAATCAAACTAATATTAAATTAAGCATAATTCGCACTCGTTGGTACTTGCTGAAATTATTTAATCACCCTTTATTAATTATCCTAATTCTAATTTGTGAGTTGGTCGATCGGTCAATTCAAATTCAAATTAATATTTGAGTCAACTTTCTTTACCAATTTAAATTATATTCACATCCAACTCTATATCATTATTAATTGATATTAAAGTCAACTTTTTTTACCAATTTTAAATTCTAATTCATATTTAATTTTATATTAGTTTAATTTAAATTTCAGGCTAAAATTATTTTAAGCAAACTAAATACAATTAGTTGAATTTAGTTGATACAATGTGACTCGGGTTAAGAGAAAATAATAAATACTACTGATCCAGCTTAAAAATTATACCATTGAACTAAGATAAATAAAATAATCTATACTATTATATTAAAGATAAAATAATGAAAGTAATTATTAGTATGACAAATATTATGTCATCACACCAAAATAAAATTATACATATTATCAATTCGGTTTAAAACATAATAATATTCATTGCGGGCTAAAATGAATTAAACAAAAAACTAAATATAATTAGCTAGATTTGGTTGACATAACGGGTCTGAAACTAAAACAAAGATTTGCTAACTCGGGGTAATACAATATAAAAATTACTACTGATCTAACTAAAAAGTATTTTATCAAATCGGGTTACAACATAATGCGTTGGTCGATATAATAACATCAGATAAAATAAAATATGTTATCTATTTGGCTTAAAACAAAATAATATTTAACAGATCTAAAATAAAATTAAAAACAAACTAAATGTAATTAAATGGTTGATATAACTGGTCTAAGGCTAAAACAAAATAATGTATTTTATTGATTTACGCTAATACTAAAATTAAATTCAAAATAAAGGTAATTCTTATATTATTAATTTGTGTTAAAAATAAAATTAAAGTTCACCTAATTTGTTGTTAGGTATAATGATTGTGGGATACTGGGATCCGACCCTAAGACATTAAAAATTTAATTACAGATCTGTTTGTAAAATGTTTGGGTTTATATAACTACGGGGTTTTTTCAATTTCTATAATATCTAAAACTATTTTAATAAAATGAAAATAGAGATGATTCATTAGTTAGTATAATTGCGTCAGACTAAAATAAATCAATACATGCTATTTATTCGGGCTAAAAAAATAAAATAATTAATTCATTATAAATAAAAATTAAAATAAGAAATCTGTACCAGCTAAAATAAAACAATATGTAGTTTTGTTCGGCTTAACATAATTTTTTTATAATTGATACATAAACTTTTTATCATTGATCGGGGTTTAAACAAATTAAACCAAAATAAATTTGAATATAATTAGTTAGATTTGTTCGGTATACCAAAATAAAGATAATTCGTTTACTATTGATGTGAGCTAAAATTAATCTTTTAATTAAAACATAGTTATCTTTTATAAATACACCTATGAATTTAATCAAAATTAAATCTTTCAATCTGTGATATTTATTTAAAAACTAAAATTTCACTAAATTATACACACATATTTAAAATAATTATCAAATCATATTATCAAAAATTTCTAATAAATAAATTTCAGAAATTAAAATTTTCGCTTCAAATTAAATTCAAATATATAATATTAAAAATAATTTTTGCATTGCACGAGTTTTAGGCCAATATATATAGCTATCTGCATTACTAACATGTCTCGTAAAACGCTATAAAGAGAAAAGCGCAAAAAAGTTTATCAATTGTATCGTACGAGCTTGACGATATAGTCAAATCAACATTACAATGTGATCATAAGATATATTCAAAAAATCCGAAATCCGATCCGATCAGAATAAAAGTCTGAAAAATCCGATTCAGAAAAAAACTCGACCGACCCGTGAGCCTTAAATGGGCCTTTTTTTTCTCGAAAATCCGGCCCGGCCCAAAACCCGAAAAGCCCGGATTAAAAAAACCCGGATAAAAGCCCGGATCGAAAAAAGCCCGGATAAAAGCCCGGTTCGGCCCGGATAAAAACCCGGGCTTTTTGAAAAGCCCGATTAAAGAACCGAATTTTTTATATAAAATTTGAAAATATACAATACTTTTTATTATTTTTAAAATATTATATTATAATATTAGAAGCAATTAAGTTATATATGATTATTTATATATTATATTAAAATAATTATTTATTTCGGTGTCTAAACTACTTTATATGATATATCAAGATATAATTTTCTCCGCTATTTAAACTACTCATAATTCGAGTTATAAAATATTTTTTTAATATATAAATAAAAAGCCCAGATAAAGTCCGAGTCGGCCAGATCCGGCCCGGCCTGCGGGCCTAAAACGGGCCTTTTAATTCTTAGGAAGCCCGACCCGGCCCGATTTTTAAAAAAGCCCGGCCCAATCCCTTTTAAAAAAAACCGGATTTTTTAAAGTCCGGATAAAACCCGGCCCGATGGTCTATTTGTGCATCTCTGGTTATCATCAATATAACATATGTTCATTTAGTAAAGTACGAAATTTAACCAATGTCCATATCACTCAATTTTTTATATTAGGTTTGAATACGAAATTTAATAAAAATATATATTAGTGATGAAAAAAAGAAAAAAAAAGAAAGTTGATAAAGTGGTGAAATCCATTAATATTTAATGTATTACATGAGTATAGTGGATGATATTAGTGAATGTAACTGATTTTTATATTATAATTCTTTTTTTTTTTACTTTTGAAAAGAAATGTAAATTTACTACTTTTGAAAAAAATTGTTATATAAAAAATGAGAGAATATATCAAAAAAGAAGTGTAAAAAAATGGATAGTACGGAGTAAATATTATATAGTAAGCTTATATCTCGAGAAGTACTGTCTTGTGTAACGGAGGGGACAGTTTAAATAATAATTTTAAATAGTATATGATTGTAATCAGTGTTTTAAAAATTTCTGATCAATTCTCGATTAATTCTTAAATAAATGTGGTCGATTTGATTTTTAGAATGCGAGTAAAAGTTGACTTATCTTTAAATTGTATATTGTTATAGATAAGATTATTATATTAAATTTTTAATTTTGCTTATTTTAATTCTGATTTACTAATAAATTTCTAATCAGTAGCTTAATCGATTAATATAATGATATTTTACACCGGAAATATAATTCAAATTAAGTCTATGGTATAACCGTATAAGTTTTTTTTGCAAGGGTCTATGTTATTAGTTGTGGTTACTAGTTACCATGTTATAGTTGTTTTTGTCATTTGATTTAAAATTATAAAGTCAACCTCTCTCAAAAGGGGACATAGAGTAAGCTTTGATCGGCTTTTTATTTGGTCAATTTTATTTTTAAACTGACTATCACATTTGACAGTCAATTTTAGCCTCGAACTTTAAACGTTCGAATAAGTGACTGTTACATCCAGTAGTAAAAACAAGATTGTTCACAGTAACAATGAGACTCCAGCTAGTGCTCATTGTGGTCTCCACTGACAGTACCGTTATCTTTTGTTTGTTATTTTTAATGAGCTGTACTCAATCCCCATATTGATTCACTACTGCTATTTATTCAACCTGTACCCATCTTTTCCATTATCAGTTTTTACATTATCAATAATAAACAATGTTCTCTCCTCTTCAATGTTCTTTCTTCTCTTACTTTATCTTACATTTATAAAATTGTCATGGTATCAGAGTTAGGTTCCAAAACCATGTGCTTGTCTCTATTGATAATCTAGTTCTATTGTTAATCATACCCATACCCCAACCCTTATCTACCTAGCTGATATGGCAAGCTCATACGCAGCTGCTGTTACCGGAAATTTGTCGGCGACAAACTTAACATTTACAGGCTCAACATCATCAGGAGCTGTAGCTGTAACTATTGATGCAAATCACCCATACTATATTCAAAACTCTGATAATCCATGTATTCCTTTGGTAACTCAACTGCTTACAGGACAAAACTACCATCAGTGGAGTAGATCTGTATCCATTGCTTTATCTAAAAAAATGAAACTAGGTATGATAGATGGTTCTCTTGTTAAACCCAGTAGTGATTCTCCTCATTATGCTTTGTAGATTAGATGCAATGATATGGTTATATCTTGGTTGTTAAACTCTATATCCACTGAAATAAGAAACATTGTTACTTATTTTTCTACTGCCAAACAGATCTGGGAAGACTTAGCCATTAGGTTTTCTCAAATAAATCTCCCTAGAATCTTTCAACTTAGGAAATAACTTGCCTCTATGAATCAGGGAAATATGTCTATCATCTCATATTTTACCAAATACAGAACTCTTATGGCTGAAATTGATATTCTATCACCCATTCCCAAATGTGTTTGTGTCAATAGTAACTGTGCTTGTGGAAATACTTTGAAATTGGAAAAATATGAAGACATGGTCAAGTTGAGTCAATTCTTGATGGGTCTTGGTGACCAGTATACTGCTGTGAGAGGTCAACTTTTGATGATGAGGCCAACACCCACTTTGAACAATGTTTTTTCACTTCTTCTTCAAGAAGAATCTCAAAGGGAATTTTCATCTAGCCTGCCCCCTGTTACTGAGAATATGGCTATGAATGTGAGGTTCAACAAGTCCAAGATGCCCAATGTTCCTACAACTGTACCAAAAAGAAACACTGTTGATCCTAACCTTGTGTGTGAGTTCTGTCAAAATACAAGGCATCTTAAGGACAAATGCTTTTATCTTCATGGGTATCCTGAGTGGCAGAAGCTTTATGGAAAGCCAAAACCAAAGCTGAAGAAATTCACAAACTCTGGCTTCAGATCTGCAGCTCAAGTATCTGTTAAAGCAATTACTGGTGACAATATGAAAGATCAGTTGATGACTGCTGAGAGTAGCAAGGATAACTTTAATCTATCTGAGGCACAATGTCAGCAAATTGTGAGAATGCTGCAGGAAAAGATGACACCTGCAAACAATTGGACAGCTGCATCTTCAAATTCTCAATTATATGGTACATTTCAATACTCTAGCTCAACTATTATTGCTCTAATACAACACATGTTATTAATAAATCAGACCCAAATTTATGGATACTTGGTTCTGGTGCCAATAATCACATCGCTTTCCAGTTACAACTTATGCACAATGTCAAACCTCTAAACTCTGTCTCGCACTTACCTAATGGAGAAACTGAATACATTACTCACATTGGTAGTATTAAGTTCTCTTCCAATTTAACTCTGGATGAGGTTCTTTTTGTACCAACATTTTATTGTAATCTGGCTTCCATCTCCAAGCTAACTAATCACTCTCCATCTGTGATTTCCTTCTCCAATTCTAAATATTTTATACAGGAACTTATCTCGATGAATGAGAGAGAGATTGGTGATTGTCATGAGAGACTTTACAAGCTAAATTCAACCTTTCTCAAGCCTCATGTCAATAATTTAGTTCAAACAAGATCTGTATCAAACTCTAAGTATTCTATGTCTGGTGCAATTTCTTGTAATAAGTCTGATACTTGTCTTTGGCATCTTAGGATGTGTCATCCTTCTATAGCTATTTTGCAACAACTGCAGTTTATTGACATTAAACCTGATTTTTCTCAGCCTTGTGATATATG
The DNA here is from genome assembly GCF_009905375.1 of Apium graveolens. Lineage (NCBI taxonomy): Eukaryota > Viridiplantae > Streptophyta > Magnoliopsida > Apiales > Apiaceae > Apium > Apium graveolens. The sequence continues at coordinate 200,632,883 of NC_133647.1, forward strand.
TCATTTCTCTAAGCAAAAAATGATAACTTTCACAGATAGCACCTCTTATAGTATTCATATTTTTGATCTTGTTCACATAGACGTACGGGGACCTTATAAACAGGTGACTCACAACAAATGTTCTTATTTTTTGACCATTGTGGATGACCATTCCAGAGCTACTTGGATTTTTCTGTTTGCTCATAAAACTCAAGTACCTAACTTAATCAAACACTTTGTTTCCTATGTTCAAAATCATTTTAAAACCACTGTGAAAACTATAAGAAGAGACAATGGTACATAATTCACCAACCATGATGTTTCTACATTTCTGTCTTCCTCTGGTATTATTCATCAAATCAGTGTCCCTTACTCTCCCCAACAAAATGGGAGAGCATAAAGAAAACACAAACACCTATTAAACATTGCCAGATCCCTAAAATTTCAGTCACATATGCCTAACAATTTTTGGGGTAATTTTATTCTCACAACTGCTCATATTGTCAACCTTCTACCAGTCAAACACCTTAACTATAAATGTCCTTCTGAACTTTTGTTCAAAACCCTTCCTAAATATCAACACCTTAAAGTGTTTGGCTGTTTGTGCTATGCCACTGTTACTGATCCCAACTCAGACAAATTCAGTCATAGGTGTATTAAAGGTGTCTTTATAGGATACCCCTTTGGCAAAAAGGGATATAAAGTCCTTGATCTAGTCACTAGAAAGTGTATTGTGTCCAGAGATGTTCACTTTGTTGAGTCTGAGTTTCCTTTCAAAACTAGAACACCCTCTCCTTTTGATAAAACCTTTCTCTTTCCTATCCACAATGACTTACCTCCTAATTTTGAAACTCCTGAACACACTGAACATGAGTCATCCTTTCCTACCACTGATCATGACAACATTGATACCACTACAAGTCCTCATTCCATTCCTCATAATGACCCTGAAATTGCTCTCTCTAATACTGAGATTCATGTTAGGCCAACCAGAACTAAACAACTTCCCAGTAAGTTTAAAGACTTTGTTGGTTTGCCTACTAGCTTGCCTCAGTACAATACTCATCTCTTTCACTTTACATCTGATCAAGGTATGTGTTCTACAAACTCATGTCCTTATCCTCTTCAAGATTATTTATCTTATGATAAATTCACTCCTAAATATCAAGCTTTTGTTCAAGCTACCTCTCAAGTCTCTGTACCATACACATTTGTTCAAGCTGTTAGTAATCCTCATTGGTGTAAAGAAATGAAGGATTAAATTGATGTTTTAGAAAAGAACAAAACATGGACAATTGTTCCTCAAAAACCTGATCAATATATTGTGGATTGTAAGTGGATCTTCAAAGTTAAATACAATCCTGATGGATCAGTGGAAATGTACAAGGCCAGATTGGTGGCCAAAGGATTCACTTAGACAGTTGGGCTTGATTACTTTGAGACCTTTGCTCCAGTGGATTAAATGGTTACAGTCAGACTTTTCTTGGCAATGGCAGCTCACAAGCAATGGTCACTCACTCAGCTGGATGTTGCAAATGCATTTCTCAATGGTGATCTCAAAGAGACTGTTTATATGAAGTTTGCCACATGGTTTTAGAGCCTTGTCTTCCCAAAATCAGCCACACCAATCCACTCCTATGGTATATTTACTGAAGAAGTCTATCTATGGCCTCAGACAAGCCCCTAGAGATTGGTATAATAAATTGTCTTCTGCTCTTCTAGCATTTGGCTTCCATATGTCTCACAGTGATAATAGTCTGTTCACTTTGAACAAAGACGCAAGTTTTGTAGCTGTTCTTGTCTATGTAGATGATATGCTTATTACAGGCTCTTCAACTTCATTGATCACTGATGTCAAAAGGTTTCTGCACTCTCAATTCCAAATCAAAGATCTTGGTCCTCTAAAATACTTTCTTGGAATTGAAGTTTCTAGGTCAAGTCATGGTTTCTATTTGAATCAAAGAAAGTATACTCTGGATTTACTAAGAGATACAGGCTTGTCTGCAGCAAAACCATCATTAGTACATATTGAGCAAAACCCATCAACTACTAAAGAATGAATCTCCTCTTCTATCTCCAGCCAGTGTTACAACCTACAGAAAACTGGTAGGAAGACTGATCTACCTGACCATAACGAGGCCTAATCTGTCCTATTCAGTACATGTCCTATCTCAGTTTATTTCTTCTCCTAGAACTGATCACCTGCAAGCTGTATACAAAGTTTTGAGATACTTAAAGCAATCTCCAGGACAATGAATTGTAATTTCAGCATCTGATCATCTTCAACTCACTGCATATAGTGATTTTGACTGGGGAGGTTGTCCTTCCACTCGACATTCTCTCACTGGTTTCTGTATAATGCTAGGATCATCTCTGATTTTTTGGAGGTGCAAGAAATAACACACCATCTCTATATCATCTGCAGAAGCAGAGTACATAGCTATGACTGACACATGCTGTGAAGTCACCTGGTTACTAGCTGTTCTTAAGGATTTGCACCTACCTCAATTACTTCCAATCCCATTCTACTGTGACAGTAAATCAGCCCTCTATATTGCAGATAACCTTGTCTTTCACGAGAGAACAAAACACATAAAAATTGACTGTCATCTAATTCGTGAAAAGTTGCAGCAAGAAATTATCAACACATTCCATTTATTCTCTTCGATGCAACCTGCAGACATGTTCACTAAGGCAGTTGGCTCAACTCAGTTAGCTTATTTCAATTCCAAGTTAAATGTTTGTAACCTTTTCCAACCATCCAACTTGAGGGGGAATGTTACATCGAGCAGTAAAAACAAGATTGTTACTCTTCAGAGTAATAATGAGACTCCAGCTAGTGCTTATTGTGGTCCCAACTGACAGTACCGTTATCTTTTGTTTGTTGTTTTTAATGAAATGTCCTCAATTCCCATGTTAATTCACTACTGCTATTTATTCAGCCTGTACCCATCTTTTCCATTATCAGTTTTTACGTTATCAATAATAAACAACGTTCTCTCCTATTCAATGTTCTTTCTTCTCTTACTTTATCTTATATTTATAAAATTGTCAGTGACGGTCGGAAAAAACTCTATTTTTTTAGTATTTGAGGCCAAATTTGAACTACTTGAAATCTATTATATATCTAATACAGTAACAGGGGGGTTCGCTGAGCAAATTTAATCATAAATACAGTAATTAATATCCATACATAATTTGTTTTAACCATTAATGCTCATTCATTATTATAAAATTAATACCGATTCATTCATGTAATTTTTATTACCTCAATTAAAATATCATTAATATGCAACTCATTCATTATTATATATATTTAATACGGATTTATTCATGTAATTTTTATTATCTCAATTAAAACATCATTAATATGCAAGTCAGTAAAAATAATTTCTTCATAAAATTTACATACTCTATTAAAAAAAATTAGTATAAAAAATTTAAATGATAACCCTTGCATAAGAATTCATATAATACATAATTGACTTACTAATATCGATTAGTTGTTGCATACTTAGTATATATATTTATTTATAACTAATTATTATAGAGATACATGCATGCATCATATAATACATAAACTATCCCATAAGTGACTTACTAATATCGATTAATTATTACATACTTAATATATATATATATATATAACTAATTATTATATAAATACATGCACCCATGCATGTATCCATATATATATACATACATACATACATATATCCATACAAACATATGTACGTATGTTCGTACATGTGTATATATATAATAATTTAGTTAAAGATGTTATATTTTCAGAGCAGTTTCTTAATTATCAGAGTAAAACAATAAAAATATTATATTACCCTGAGTTTGTTTTTCTATTTGGCATGTGCCAGTCATGTCTTGTACTTTTTATTTGCTTCGAAAATTAAAAACATAATATTCAAATGAAATTTCTCTTTTAGTTAATGATTCAATTTTGTTTGTCTACAAAAAATAAAATTGTACTTATTTTTAACGTAAGTTAAATTCTAAAGAAGAGAATACATAAATTATTAATTATCAAATTAATAATATAAATAAGTGAATTTTAAATATAAAGTAAAAATAGTAATAGTAATAATTTTAAATTTTATTAAAAAATAAAAAATATTTAATTTGAATAGCAGGTCTATAAAACATATATATTAAAAATTATAATAATAATAATAATTATTATTATTATAGTAATAATAATAATAATAATAATTATTAATATTATTATTATAAAAAAATAAATAATATTAATACATGAGAAACTTGAGTACAAAATGATGTTATTTATAAAAAAAAGTGGTCGTACATTTAAATTATAATAAAATTTATTTTTACAAAATATTATTGTTCGTGGTTAATCTTAATGACAAAAAAAATATATAAATATAAAAAGATATGCGAAAATCGCACAAAATCTTACTATTAAAATAAAATTTATTTATTTATATTAATTAGTCAAACTTGAGTAAAGAATATTTCGTCTCTCTTCGCCCCCTCATCTCTCACTTCACACCCACCTTCAATCACACGGCATATACCATATCTATCACATTATAGTCTACTATAAATATTTACGAATTAAATATTAAAAACAAATCAACTAGAGAAACTTATATATTAAATATGATTATGTGCATCACAACCATTTATACCTTTAACTGAATAAATATTTATATTTAATCATGTCATACTTTAAGTGTTATATTCTTATATTTACACAAAAAAAATCCAGGACTTTCATATATATATATATATAGACACACACACATATATATGTATATATAATATATATACATATATATATATTCTTATATTTACACAAAAAAATTAAATTCAGGACTTTCATATATATATATATATAGACACACACATATATATGTATATGTATATATAATATATATATATATATATATTCTTATATTTACACAAAAAAAATTAAATTCAGGACTTTTATATATATATATATATATATATATATAGACACACATATATATGTATATAATATATATATGTATATCTATGTGTTAATTTATGCAAAAAAACCTTTAACTTATGGTCTTCATAAAATATATGATTATGTTGGTTTACAATGGTATTTTACGGCGTCATCATGGCGTGAACGAATAATATTAACTAAAATAAATAATCTTGGTAAAGTTTACATATGAAATACAACCAAGAAGCGCCTAGTATGTCGAGAGATGTGAATTTATTAATATTTTTCGAGAGAGGGGAAAGAGTTACTAAGGTCGGAAATTAAAATTGAAGAATAATAAAATTCAAGTAACAATTATAAAATAAAATTTTATATAAACAAACAACTATATCGTGCAGTAGTTTAGGCAATTACTAAAATTTCTAAAAAAACTTCCATAGATCGTCCTTAACGGTGGAACTCTACGTCAATTGTAGATAAACACTATTGCACCAATACCATCACAATAAAAATCTACTCATATACACAAATAAATTCATCAACATTCGGAGGGGATAACATGAAATATTATCATAAAGTATAACTAAAATAATATCAATTCGTTCAATGTAGAACATGCCCATGCATTGCACGGGCTATAAGGTAGTTTCAATTAATTTATCAAGATAGTAAATGTGAGATAAAATATTGAGGGGTTTATCAAGATCGTTACAAATATTTATTGTAGATGATAAATGTGAAATAAAACGTCCAGGATTCATTAATTCCAAATGTGGTACAAAATTTACTGTTAATAAGTTTTTTTAGACATAAATTGTCCAGTTGTCCAAAATAATAACAAACTTTGTATGGCAGTTCACTAGAATAGTAAACCAAAACAAAGAAGAAAGAAGAAACCAAAGAGGAAAAGAAAAGAGAAAATATAGATTTAAACCTCAAACTTAAACAAAACAATGGTTTGATAGTAACCTCAATTATTTTTTTTTATTTTTTTTATTTTTTTGCTAAATGTAACCTCAATTATTTTAGTGGTTACTTTCCTCAGAACACTACTAATAATGATTAATCACCTTCCCTTAAACCTTGTTTAAAGGACGTACACTCAAATGATAATATTTAATCCATAAGCTTGCATGCATGCATGTGTTTAATTTTGGCATTTCATCAGAGCCAATTTTTCAATCTTAAACATGTTTTCAAGGAACATTGAAGCATAAGTATTAGGATAGTCAACGTAATATACATAGAAACAAGATGAAAGGAAAACTGGTACTGTTTGCAGTTGCAGGTGTTGCAGTTGTAGGTGCAGTTATAGGCCTTATTGGCTCTGATGTTGTGCATAAGAAATCATCCGGTGATGGAAAAGATCCTCTGGCCACCACGACGAAACCGGTTGCCTCAGTTTGCTCTCCAACTGATTACAAGGAGGCTTGTGTTAATACCATGAGTGCTTTGGCTAATAATCAATCTGCATCTCCAAAGGAATTTATTCAAGCTGCTATTGATATTGCACAAAAAGAAATAAAAGCTGCATTAGATAAATCAGGAACACTGTCGAAAGCTGTGAATAAACCGCGAGAAAAAATGGCTGTTGAAGATTGCCAAGATTTGTTACAATTTGCTGTTGAGGAGCTGCAAGCCTCATTTTCATCTGTTGGAGATAGCAATTTGCATAGCATGTCAGACAGAGAAGCTGAGTTGAGGAACTGGTTGAGTGCAGTTATTTCGTATCAGCAAAGTTGCATTGACGGATGTGCTGATCATCATGAACTAAATGCCACAATGTCAAATGGACTTTTGAATGCAACACAGCTGACAAGCAATGCATTAGCTATTGTGTCGACAATGTCTGATATTTTTAAGTCGTTTAACATTCCTGTAAATGCAACTTCAAGTAATAGACGCCTTCTTAATGTAGCTCGTGAGGATAAGCATGGTTATCCCAGGTGGCTTTCGTCTGCAGATAGAAAGCTGTTAGCCAGTAACAACGCGGGGGTGACACCAAATGCCGTTGTAGCACAAGATGGAAGTGGACAGTACAAAACTATCGGTGCTGCTCTTGCTGCATATCCGAAGGGTAATAAAGGGAAATATACCATATATGTAAAAGCAGGAGTTTATGATGAGTACATAACTGTTACCAAGGATCAGGTAAATGTGTTTATGTACGGAGATGGACCTCGCAAGACAATGGTCACTGGAAGTAAATGCAATGCCAAAGGAATTTCAACCATGCAGAGTGCATCTTTTGGCAAGTTTATAAAGTTACTTTCCTATATGAATTCACAATCATCATTCAAAAATTGATAATACTAACTAGATGATTGTTGCAGCTGCTGTTGGAGCCGGATTCGTGGCCAAGGGAATGGGATTCCAGAACACAGCAGGTCCTGATGGACATCAGGCAGTGGCTCTCAGAGTCCAATCAGACATGTCTGCATTTTATAACTGCAGAATTGATGGATATCAAGACAGCTTATATACACAAACACATCGCCAATTTTATCGCAACTGTGTCATTTCAGGCACTGTTGATTTCATATTTGGCGATGGAGCAGTCATTATTCAGAACAGTTTGATTATTGTCAGAATGCCAGGTCCTAGTCAGAAAAATACAGTAACTGCACAGGGGAGATCAGACAGACGCGAACCTACTGGTATAGTCATCCAAAATTGCCGCATTGTTCCTGAGCAAAAACTTTTCCCACAGAGATTCCAAGTCCAAACTTTCTTGGGAAGACCTTGGAAAGAATACTCCATGACAGTGATCATGGAATCGCAACTGGCTGACTTCATACAGCCAGCCGGATGGATGCCATGGGAAGGAAACTTTGCACTTGATACATTGTTTTATAGAGAGTATGCAAATGGCGGTCCAGGAGCAAATACTGCTCAGAGGGTGAAATGGGGAGGCTACAAAGTTATTACCAACAGGAATGAGGCTCTACCTTTCACTGCTGGGCCATTTATCCAAGGTGATCAATGGCTCAAAGGAACTGGAGCACCTTTTCTCCTGGGCTTGAAAGGCTAAAACATTCGGCATAGTTCTTAAATTACAAATTTAGTGCAGCAGTTTGATTAACACTTAGATTACTTAGGAGAAGGCTGCTTTGTAACACCAATTAGTCTTGTCTATATGTAGATATTTCTTTGTAGAGAACAACTTCATATCGATAACAAAAGTTATACAGTGCCAGTAGGTATAACAATTAATCCAACATACGGAAGAAAATTATCATAAAATTACAGCAAAATTCTTGCTTTTTCCACCATCCTTAACTTTCTTGCTCAGATGAACTTCTAGACCTGAATGCTAGTTCTAATTATTGACCATAACTAAATAAAATTATATCCTACTCTGTGGGTTATGCCAGCTATATAAAGAAAGAAAATTGTTTTTTTTCAGAACAGCAGCTGCTCAAACTCTAACAAAAAAAATGGATGTCAGCATTTGCTTTGCTAGAGAAAGAATTTTGTTTTGAATATCTCTTCGCAATCACAACTAACGCGGTAGATGTAAGAACTAAGACCTTGCAGGATTAGCAAGGCTAATAGGAAAATACTAGGGTCAATTAATCTTTTAAGTACTAATGCATATCCGTCTGAATTTATATTATGAATCAAATAAATATGGCAAATTATTCCCAGCCAACTTGGCTGGGATACACCAGCAATGAAAATGCTAAACTCATTACTAAACTCATTAAAAAACAATGCATATGTTTTTGTATATTCAGTTACTGACTTTTGGAACCTTGATATCGAGAAAGTTTGAATGCATTGAGAAAAATAGTATATGAGATAATTTTGATGAAATCGGATAGATAGGAGACCTTGAACACATCAATATAAATGTTTTTCGCTCAAACTAAATTATTATGGGAGATGTTCACTAGCATACATTGCAGCATAGGAGTTACGTACCAAAATATACAGCACGAACTTTCAATGATATGGTATGCTGCAACAATCGTTTGCCCCTAACCGGGTCATTATTAATAACTTAAGAGTAGCATAGTTTTAGATTGAGACTAAATCTTGTATTATTATTGAACTAAAGCAGACAGTAGTAGCAACTAATGTTGTATGAACATTACCTCAAGTCCGATGACAGACGTTTACCAGTCCTATACAACACCAGAGCACTAAATCAACATTACTATCAAATATCAAACTGTAATTTACAGTAAACACACACAGATTACAACACTACAGCTCAAAAGGGGAGAAGTTAAGTAATGCAATCTAAAGAATGTTAATTAGATAAACAACTCAAAGTTCTTCCTCAAGCTGGCTTGCAAGAGTGTCCTTAACTTTTTGAGACTTCTGCTTAGCAGCTTCTGCATTTGATGAGAGACCCTCCTTAGCTGATTCTATAGTTTCCCCAGCTTTGGCCTTTGCAGCTTCATACCCCTCCTTGGCCTTTTCTTTGGACCGTTCCACGTTCTTATCTGTCGCCTTCTCCTCTGTACACACACACTCGCACACCTTGTCTTTTGCCTTTACTGTAATGTCAAAGGACTCATTTCCCTTAATTGCTGCTTTTTGTTTTGCAGCCTCCGCTAATTCATAAACCTTCTCTTTTGCTCTCCCTGTCAGATCATATGCCTCACTTCCTTTCTCAGCTGCCTTCTGTTTTGCAGCACCAGCTGTCTCGTAGGCCATATCTTTCGCTTTCCCTGCCATGGCATATGCCTCGTTTCCTTTCTCTGTTGCCTTCTGTTTCACATTCTCAGCTATCTCGTTGGCCATCTCTTTCGCTTTCCCTGTCATATCATTGGCCTCATCTCCTTTCTCTGTTGCCTTCTTTTTCGCATTCGCAGCTGTCTCATTTGCCATCTCTTTCACTCTCCCCGTCATATCCTTGGCCTCATCTCCTTTCTCTGTTGCCTTTTTTTTCGCATTCTCAGCTGTCTCACTGGCCATCTCTTTCATTCTCCCCGTCAAATCCTTGGCCTCATCTCCTTTCTCTGTTGCTTTTTGTTTAGCTGCCCCAGCTGTTTCGTAAGCCATATCTTTTGTTCGCCCTGTCATGTCATACGTCTCCTTTCCTTTCTCCACTGCAATCTGTTTTGCACCCTCAGCTGTCTCGAAGGCCATATCTTTAGCTTGTTGTTTCATGTTATAGGCCTCGTTTCCTTTTTCTGCAGCCATCTGTTTTGCACCCTCAGCTGTCTCCAAGGCCATATCTTTAGCTCGCCCTGTCATGTTATAGGCCTCGTTTCCTTTTTCTGCAGCCATCTGTTTTGCACCCTCAGCTGCCCCAGAGGCCATCTCCTTTGCATTCACTGTCATGTTATAAGCCTCATTGCCTTTCTCTGTTGCTTTCTGTTTCACACCCTCGCTAGCCTCGTAGGCCTTGTCTTTTGCTTTCTTTGTCATGTCAGAAGCCTCGTTTCCTTTTTCTACTATATTCTGTTTTCCCTCTTCGGCTGTCTCATAAGCCTTGTCCTTGGCATTCCCCATCATATTAGACGCTTGTTCTCCTTTCTCCATTGCCAAATTCTTCGCTCCCTCAGCTGTCCCGTAAGCCATCTCCTTTGCTTTCCCTGTCATGTTATAAGCCTCATTGCCTTTCTCTGTTGCTTTCTCCTTCACAGCCTCGCTAGCCTCAGAGGCCTTGTCTTTTGCTTTCTTTGTCATGTCAGAAACCTCGTTTCCTTTTTCTGCTACCTTCTGTTTTCCCTGTTCGGCTGTCTCATAAGCCTTGTCCTTGGCATTAGCCATCATGTTAGATGCTTGTTCTCCTTTCTCCATTGCCATTTTCTTCGCTCCCTCTGCTATTCGATAAGTGCTCTCCTTGGCCTTTTCAGTAGAACGGCCAACTTCATCAGCCTTCTCTCCCGCCATTCTCTTAGCCTCAGAGGCCGTGTCATATGCCCTATCGATACCCTGAGAGACCTTCTCCACCACTGAATTCTTTACGTCCCCAGCTTTATCATACCCATACTGTCCTGCTTCTGCCAATTCACCCAAAAAAATACATTAAAACAGTCAAATCTTATTGATGATCCAGAGACTCATTCAGGGGATGCAAGTATTAGTTACTACTCTGCAAAGACATATGTTGCTTAATCATTCAAGCACTATCAAGGCCTACAGAATATGCTGACAATATTTGAGGCCTGCAAATTCGTCGAGGTGATTCAACAGATGCAATTGTATGATTGTATCCAAAAAGATGGAATGGATGATTAGACTAAGGTCTGCATACATTCCACTCGCGGATTCAACCCCATACTTGCGATACGTATAGCTAGACACTAGGCTAAATATGTTTGGTTGGTTTCTGGGTCATACTCTACGGAGAACACATTTTTTAGGTTGTGAATAACTAGAACAATTTTTATGCAGTACTTTTGTAAAAGTTAAGAACATCTGCACATTTTTGACATCATGTTATTCTGCATTCACTGTCTCAGAAAATCACACAGGCATATCAATTTCAAGATATAAAAAGGAAAAACAGACTAACTAACCAGAAGCAGCATCACTAATCTTATCTTTGGTATTTTTAGAAGCACCAATGAATTTATTTTCGGATATCAAGGCCATGTTTTCAGATAATTTGTTCGTTACCCATCCAGTCCATGACTTTGTAGCCTCCTTTGCATCATCAACATACTTCTCGGGCGGTGGCTCCACCGCATTGCTCTTCTGATATCCCCAGATTTCTCCGGCAGTGGCACCTCTGCATGAGGTTACAACAAATGCCACCAACACCATAATCATAAACACAACAGAGTTTCTCGAATCCATTTTACTTATACTTAAACATGTACCTGCATGTAAATATGTATCTTTGATTAATTTAGGCTTCTATGAGGAGATTTTATTAATAGCAAACAATCAAACAAATATATGTATTTCATACATGCATGGAACATTTGAGAATCTGGGTAATTGCAGTTGAAGAGGAGATTTGTTGGTTGAACAAATTTAAGTGTCCAAAATGCATGGGAACCTGCACACGTGTATGTTTTTTTTGTAATAAGGTGGAAGATGTTACTTGAAAAAAAAATGAGAATTGTTTTCCATTTCACAAGCAAATAGTTGCAAAGTGTTTATAAGAAAATAGTAAATTTTAATTATGAAACTCATAGTAAAAAAAAAGGGAAATTTGATAAGAAATATACTTTAATAAAGTTACCACCCTTTTTTCAATATCAAACTTTTATTTCAATCTAACAAAATTCACTAATCTTTAAAATGCTTGTTTGATATTATTATAAGTTTTTCCTCTTCATAATAAATAACTGGGTAACAGGGAATTTGAACTTGATGATAAATTGAGTACGATATCATGTTAAGTTACCGATTCTTCGGAAAAGTTTAGAGGACTTAATAAATAATATCTTATATTATTCCCCGGATTTCATAGATCTAATATTTTATGTTGTTGGTTCACAAAAAAAGGCCAGCAACAAAATTATTTACTACTTGTAACTCAGAAATGACCAACAGAATTATTGACACCACACTGTACACCATTTGGTACAAGTAGTATCATGTACTTCACAAATGGTATCTCATATGTGCAAATGTGAAGAGAGTGATCATAATTAACTAAAGAAAAATAGATCAATGGTTTGGTCATAATCAAGTTGTCCGATGAATCAAACAAAAAGTTTGAATCACCTCATTAAACTAGATTTATACATCTATCAATCTATATGCATCTAGTTTGTGGTCCATATTACATTATTGTAGTAATGATTACAAGTCAACTCACCTTGCTTAGGAGTAATAATTAGACATTATTTGCAAAACCATTTTAGCTAATGTACAAGACTTCCGCAAACCTATGGTATGAGAGCCTTGGTTCCGATATATGCAACCTTCTAATTAATTTTCATAAAGAAGTTAATCCGACCATGGCCTAGCTTATAAAAAATTGAGATGTGATCATCGCGTTAAGTACGACCTTAAGTTTCAGAGCTTAATGACTACAAGTCTATAGTTGTTTATGTTTTATAATAATAATATAGCTGCTCGACTGATTGCAGGTTCCTGATTGTAAAATTCTAGTCACACTGCAACCGTTAACAGGCACTACAAGTCTATAACTGTGATTTAAGTTGGTTTTTGTTATTAGAATGTCATCTATTTGAAGCACCATTGATGTAAATTCTACAGCACTAATCTTTATGTGGATGATACATTAGCCTGTGTTTTAAGATAAAATGGTTATCGATCTTAAGAACTTTTAGTTGTTCAACTTCTTAACAGTGTTCCATCAGTTCTTTTGGAGCCGAATTAGTGAAAATATTGTTTGGTACTTGATTGACCATTGAGATTGGAATGGAGAGAAATTTTCAGTCAGGAGAAACTGCAACAACAGTAAACGATTTACTAGTGACAAAAGAAGCACTAAAACTACCGGAAAGGTCTTCTGACATGGAAGATTCAGATACGCGCAAAAAGAAGGAAGTTGCTAAGTCAGTTCCATTTCTCAAGTTATTCTTGTTTGCAGACAGGATTGACAATGCATTGATGTTTGTTGGCACAATCGCAGCAGTAGGAAGTGGGATCTCCTTCATCTTCATCACTTTGATATTAGGGGAGCTAATTGATACTTTTGGAGGAACCGTAGATAGCACAAAAGTTGTTCATGCAATTTCTAAGGTAATGTTTAAGTTTAAACCTTTAGTAAAATTCATTCTGATGATTGCATAGTTACTGGACTAAACTTGTCTTACTGCGTCGATCTTTTTTATCATTGGAGCTGCAGATGAGTTTTCACTCAATCGAGATTCCTTTTTTATTTCTTGTGCTTTGGTAGTTCAGTGTAACTCATTCCTGATTTTTTTTCTCAATGTTTAACGAATCATCATTCTTCACCTCGTGTATGTTGAGGTTTTGAGGAATAGACGAAATTGAGAAGTCCACTTTGTACTTATCTAATGGATAATTGTATCATCAGGTTTCTCTTAAGTATGTGTACTTGGCTCTGGGGTCTGGCACTTCAGCTTTTCTACGTAAGTTTTATGGCTAGCTAGCTCCTTGTTGAGTACTGAATACTATCCTAAAGTAGAAACGACTGAGAATCATAATTTCATTTTATAGAGGTGATCTGCTGGAATATCACAGGGGAGAGACAGACTGCCAAGATTAGATATTTATACTTGAAGGCTATACTGAGGCAAGATGTTGCATTCTTTGATATTGAAACTAGAACAGGCGAAGTTGTTGAGAGATTGTCAGCTGACACTATGATCATTCAAGGTGTTCTGACTGAAAAGGTACATTTATCTATAAATGTAGACCATATATACTTGCAGCCAAAATTTTATTTTGAATTTATGATGATACTCATTTTATTGACTACAAACTTCAGGTTGCAAAATTCATACAGTTAGTATCTACATTTCTGGGTGGTTTTGTGATAGCTTATGTTAAGGGTTGGCTCCTTGCTCTTGTCTTAATGTCTTCGATACCTTGTATTGTCATTGCTTCTGGTATTATGACCACCTTCGTGGGCAAGCTTATGGCTCGAGGACAAGCATCTTATATTGAAGCAGCAAACATAGTTGAACAGGCAGTTGGCTCAATTAGAACAGTATGCACTACTTTTTGTCTTAGAGTATAATCTTACTTTAGCATTGAGCATGTACGTGCTCATGAAATTTGCGTTTGGGTTCAGGTTGCATCTTTCACAGGGGAGAAGCAAGCCATCTCTAAATTTGATAAGTCCCTTGACGCAGCTTACTTATCTGGTGTGAAAGAGGGCTTGGCAGCTGGGTTAGGTGCTGGCATATATATGTTGGTCCTTTACAATAGTTATGCTTTGGCTGTGTGGTTCGGTGGAAGATTGATCTTACACAAAAATTATACTGCTGGAGAAACCATAAATGTGATCATTGCTGTGTTAACCGGCTCTATGTAAGTTGCCACTTCTTCTTTTTTTTTCCGTCTAAATTATCCACTCTGGTGATTTGAATTAACTGATATGTGTACATTTTGTTCCAAATGCATATATAGATGTAATGTGTGGCATGGACTAATGTATAGTATTATTTTTCTAGTTCGCTAGGACAAACATCTCCATGCTTGACTGCATTTACCGGTGGACAAGTTGCTGCATATAAGATATATAAAACTCTCAGTAGAACGCCAGAGATTGATTCTTCCAATACCAAGGGTCGGAAGCTGGATGACATAGATGGCGACGTTGAACTAAGAGATGTCTACTTCAGTTATCCATCAAGGCCAAATGAGCTAATTTTAAATGGATTTCATCTTGTAGTAGCAAGTGGAACAACTACGGCTCTAGTAGGATATAGTGGAAGTGGGAAATCAACAGTGATCAGTTTGATAGAGAGGTTTTATGATCCACAAGGAGGTGAAGTTCTTATAGACCATATTAATCTCAAAGATTTTCAGCTCGGATGGATCAGAGGGAAAATAGGTCTTGTTAGCCAGGAACCAGTACTGTTTGCTTTGAGCATTAAGGAAAATATAGCTTATGGGAAGGATGGTGCAACTCTTGAAGAAATTAAAGCTGCTGCTGAGCTTTCCAATGCTGCTAAGTTCATAGATGATCTTCCTCAGGTTAACTTTTAAACATTATATGTTTTTCCAAAATTCTGCAAATTTTGTAGATTGACATTTTCTGTAAGGATTCAACAAAGAGTCATTTACAAGACTTGCATATATTCAAAAATGTACCTACTTATGTTTCTCAGTAGATTTCATAAAGCACTTTAACTCATCTCTTCAGGGACTAGATACGTTGGTCGGTGTGCATGGAACTCAGATGTCTGGCGGCCAAAAGCAGAGAATTGCAATAGCTAGGGCTATTATAAAGAACCCTAAAATTTTACTTTTAGATGAAGCTACAAGTGCTCTTGATGTCGAATCTGAAAGGACCGTGCAAGAGGCATTGGACAGGCTCATGGTCAGCAGAACAACGCTTGTTGTAGCCCATCGTTTGAGTACAGTAAAGACTGCTGATACCATTGCTGTAATTTATAAAGGAAACATTGTTGAAAGAGGTTAAAATTCTAAAACTAGTTTCCATAAGAGCCAACAACAGCAACAACATGTGTATAGATAACTAGAAACAAACAAGAACTGTAATGTTTTATAATTGTAATAAATCTCAAGATTTGTAACTTTATTTTGGTTAACATGATTTATCTTAAATATCAGGTCCTCATGCAGAGCTGCTACAAGATCCTGAAGGAGCATACAGCCAGCTTGTAAGACTACAACAAGTAAGCAAAGTTCCCGGACAACATGTTGCAGCATATCAGGATATGCCAGATACTACTACTACTACAAATTCAGGAAGACACTCCAGGCACCAGATTTCTGTAATCGGAACTACAAGCAATAAATTATCAGAAACCGCAGATGGTCACTCACTTTCAGGTCGATTAGGTGCACCTTGTTCAACAAATGTTTCAGACATATCTGCTGCAGATTCACCCTCAAATAAATCAGAGAAATTTACACTACGTCGCTTGGCCTACTTGAACAAACCAGAAATTCCTGTTTTAGCAGTAGGTTTTCTAGCTGCAATGTCCAATGGTCTAATACTTCCAACTTTTGGCTTAATTCTTTCCAGTGTCATTAAAACCTTCTACGAGTCAGATCATAAGCTCCAGAAGGATTCAGAGTTTTGGGCTTTAATGTTCGTTGTTTTCGGTGTGACAAGTTTTTTTACAATGCCGCTAAGAACGTACTGTTTTGCCGTGGCAGGATGTAAACTGATCAGAAGACTTAGATTAATGTGCTTTGAAAAAGTGATTCATATGGAGATAAGTTGGTTTGACAAATTGGAAAACTCGAGTGGTGCAATAGGTGCAAGGCTTTCTGCTGATGCATCCGCAGTCAGAGGTATCGTCGGGGATGCATTAGGTTATTTGGTTCAAATTGCTGCAACTGCCATTGCTGGTTTAGTTATTAGTTTCCAAGCAAGTTGGCAGTTGAGTATTGTAGTCCTTGCCATGCTACCTCTAGTAGGACTAAATGCGTATTTTCAGATAACATCCTTTGTTGGATTCCATGCTAACTCAAAGGTTACATTATTCTGCAGACCGTAAATTACTTTCTTTTTCCTTCTATAAAATCCACCATATGTACATTTTGAATGTGTCTAATTTAGTTAATTTATATGAAAATGGTTGCAGAAGCTGTATGAAGATGCTAGTCAATTTGCAAATGATGCAGTAGGGAGTATCAGGACAGTTTCTTCTTTTTGTGCCGAGGATAAGATATTACAACTCTATAAAAAGAAATCAGAAGGCCCTTTGAGAGCAGGTATAAGACAAGGATTTATAACTGGAGCAGGTATAGGAATATCCACGCTCTTTCTGTACTTGGTTTATGCAACCTGTTTCTATGCTGGAGCTCGATTTCTCGAGGCTGGAATGATCACAGTTCCTGAAATATTTCGGGTTTGTGTCAAAACTTTCTTTCCCTAATTACCTGGCTAGATAATTAATAATGAGAAGTTCCTTGCCTATTTTCTTAACCTGCAGCCATGTCCTTATCAATATCATGAATTGCAGGTTTTCTTTGGTCTCACTATGACTGCTATCGGGATTTCTCAGACAGGTGCCCTTGCACCTGACACTGGTAAAGCCAGAAGTGCAGCAGCCTCTATATTTGCATTGCTAGACCAGAAGTCAACAATAGAATCAAAAGATGACAATGGATTAACGGTTGAAAATCTGATGGGTGATATTGAGTTTCAGCATGTCGAATTTGTCTATCGTACAAGACCTGATTTTCATGTTCTTAGGGATTTCTGCTTGGTCATTCCCCGTGGCCAGGTACACAACTCGTTAAAAAATATTGAGGTTATTCGTATTCAAACTCACGATCATTAGGCCAAGAGTGCCCAGACTGACAATATTTAGGTTTTAAGGCATTTGAAGAAGTGTTCAATGCACTTAATTTTAATCCATTTAGTAGCAGCATATAATTGTGACATAATGTGACTATGACAAGAAATTTTACGGTGCAGACTGTTGCTCTAGTCGGAGAAAGTGGGAGTGGAAAATCAACAGTGCTCTCCTTGTTGCAAAGATTTTATGATCCTGACTCTGGCAACATTACAATAGATGGTATCAACATTCAAAACTTCAAGTTAAAATGGCTAAGGCAGCAGATGGGCCTAGTGAGCCAGGAGCCTGTCTTGTTCAACGATTCAATAAATTTCAACATTACCTATGGAGTAGAAGGAAATGCCACTGAGTCTGAAATTTTAGCTGCAGCAAAACTGGCAAATGCTCACAACTTCATCAGTACCTTGCAACAGGTTCTTGTAATAAATCTCGGAAATTATAAAACATGTTGTAATCACTAAATCTTAGCTTGTAAAAATGTGGAAAAACTGCAGGGCTATGAGACAAGAGTGGGAGAGAGGGGAATTCAGTTGTCTGGTGGACAGAAACAACGTGTGGCGATTGCCAGAGCTATACTAAAAAACCCGAAAATATTATTACTAGACGAGGCAACTAGTGCACTGGATTCAGAGTCCGAAAAAGTGGTCCAGGAGGCCCTGGACAGAATTATGGTTGAGAGAAGAACAACCACACTTGTGGTGGCTCATAGATTGTCAACCGTAAAAAATGCTGATTTGATTGCTGTGGTTAAAAATGGAGTTGTTGCAGAGAAAGGAAAGCATCAAGAATTGATCAATGTTAAAGATGGCATATATGCCTCTCTTGTAAGTTGCAGCTCTACTTAGTATACATTAGTGTTCATTCCTTGTAAACAACTGATGAACTGATCATTTTCGTATTGGAAACTCCAAAGTCCAAAGCATCAAATTGGCCTTATCCTTTTGTATCAACTAAGTTCTTGTTGTTAATTATCATTTAGAATCTTTATCATACAACAGTGAAACTCTATCATTTTTACAGTTTGTTTTGATGTTTTAAATCTGTTATCTGCACATACAATTAATAGAAGCGGTGATTTCTACTGCGTGATTGGTATTTCAGAATCAGGGAGTGTCACGAGGAAAGTGTCATGGAATTTATTTATTTTGCATAATAAGATCATAGGCAATATTCCTGTGAATATTTAAATTTCATCATTATAGTCGTGGTTATAGAAATCAGTCATTTTTTTAAAAATCGCCGATAAATCGATTAAAAAATATTTATCCAATTCCTGATAAATCGTCAATAAATTATCCAATTTTTTAAAAATCTCCCGATAAATCACAGCCCGATACCTTAGCCGAATCGTTTCGTTTTCAAAATCTGTAATCATGATTGTAATACTTAAAAAAATTAATTGTGCTAAGGTAGTTATCACGTTCCTACCTTAGTATTACTTGAGGGGTAAATGAGCTAATTTGTCACTGTACAACACCAAAACTTTCACTTGTGTTATCAGCCCAAAAAAAATTTCATTCGCATTACTGAATTACATAAAATATTCAATCATATTACTAAACTTCTAAAATTCATTACGTGAGTCTGTAGGGTTTACCCATTGCGCACCCGAAGGGTAGCGGCTGTAGGTTACCTGCGATTAAAAAAAAAAACTCTAAAATTCTTGCACGACCGTTAAAAGGCTTTAGACTATTAACAGAGATTCGTTAAATAATCTCAAAACTTTCAAATTGGTCACTGAGTCGAAAAAAAAATTAATTTTTTTTAACCAAAACATTTATTTTTTAAAAAACAAATTATTATTATATTTTATTGAATTAATTGGAATATACTCACACAAAAATATAAAAAATTATTTTATTACAAATTTAAGAGGTATATTTTATTTTAAAATTTTCTTATATAATTTTTTTGGGTAGATTTTTTTATTCTCAATAAGTTTAGTACTTTAAGTTTGTCCAGAAAATATCATTTTTATGGATAAAAAATTTTAAAACAGATCTTAGCCTTTCCTGAAATAAAATCGATTATTTAATAATAGGTATATCTTGTTTTATTTTTTTTTAAATCAAATCGTAAAAAAAAATATCGTAAACCAAAATTTATTGATTGTGAATTTTTTGAAAATATTTTTTCATTCTCCGTAAGTTTTCAGCTTTAAGTTTGTAACAAAATTTACTGTTTGTTAGATCAAGCATGTTCAAACAAATTTGTAAGGTCAAAAAATTGATTATATCGATTTTCAAACATATTAAAAAAATAAGTATGTAAAATTTTTAATTAAGGTGTTATTATTCGGGAAAAAAATAAACATTCAAAAAATTTATCCGTTAGATACAATTATCGATGTTAAAAAAAATATCAATAAAAATATGTTATTTAATCAATTTGGATTTTTGAAAAAAATATCTGAATTTCTCTTTTAAAAAAAGAAATAACTTTTTGAAAAAAATAGTCGGTAACCTAATTGAAAATGATACAAAGTTCAGTGATGAATTCTATAGTAAACTTGATGCTACACGTCACTTTTCCGTTAGTCAACTTAACCGCACTAACAACAGTAACTTATTTCAAATATTTTTATTATTTAAGTGTTTGACTTAAAACTTTTTTGGGCTGGTGATCTAAGTGAAAATTTTGATATTGTACAGTGGCGCTCAGACGCGGACTCTCTTATATCCTCGATTTTTAAAATATAGGAATCAAAATTAATCAATAAAAACAGATTGTAGATTCTAAAAATATACAATTCCGAACTAGTCAATAAAGACACGTTGTAGTGATTATTCAGATAATCAAAATATTAAATATTTATAATCGAAGTATTAATGAGATGAATTAATCTCTCGATCCCATTTTGCACTATATACTTGAAATTTCATCCTTCAAAATTGCAAAGACCAACAAAAAACCTACCCTACAGGTCCCTTTTCAATGCAAAGAAAAGTGGATGTGTATGTCAAAAAAGAAAGAAAGAATATTCGAATAAGAAACTTGTATAACAAGCATTAAAAATTGGATAATGCATATCCTTTACATGACAAAGACAAGTAGAACAGTAGGACTTGTAGTGCCGTTACATGCATGACTCTATGTGACTTTGCAGTCAATCCAAGTCTTGCTAAATTTAGGTTTCGTGTGGACAATGTGTCCAGCACATGAAATAGAAAAAACAGGGGCATTTGTGACATACAGAATTGAAGGTTATCACTTATCAGGAAGTAACATCAATATGGATGGATATGGAGGACCATTGCTTGTTCTTTTTATGGCCATGCATACATATTACATACATAGGCTCATACTCATTATCCCCTTCGGCCAAAATACACACACAAACTCTTTTTTGTGATGATGAGGTGAACCAAATAGCTCTCTCTCTCTCTCTCTTTTAAATGTACACCTTATTTGTAACGATATAATTATAATTTTTCCTTCGAATTCTTGAAAAAATTCATGAATATAAATAATAAGTCTTTATAATATATAATTTATTTTTATGTTACAACCATAATTGATACTAGGTTGCGTAAAAAATAGATATGGATTATTCGTAAGTGATTATAATATAAATATTGAATACCATATTAAAAAATTATATACTCTGCCATTATCCCCTTGCCAAAACACACAAATGAGTTTGTGTGATAATGAGGTGAACCAGGCCGGTAGGTCATGTTTATTTATTTAGGTAGATTATATTATGGGTAATGGCCAAAAATAATGATTTTTTGAAAAATTGTAAAAAGAATACCATTTTTTAAAGATTATGGCCAAAAATAATGTCTAATACACATTTGAAAAATGAGTAAGTCTGATACACATTTGAGAAATGGGTATTATATAAAAAAAACAAAAAAAAACAAAAAAAAACCACAACACAAGATACGCATTTCCCAAATGCGTATCACCAATAATCAAAGGGTGATACGCATTTCTGAAATGCGTATCTCCATTATATATATTTTTTAATTTTTTAAACATTTTTTTACACAAATTACACGTTTATTAAATGCGTATTAGTGATACCCAACTTAAAAATGCGTATTAGAAAAGTATTTTTGACCAAAATTTTCAAAAGAGGTATTTTTGTCACAAACTCTAAAAAAAATGTATTTTTGTCATTTTTTCTTATATTCTCTAAATTATTATTTTAAATTTGACAAAAATATCCCTAGATATGTATTTAAAATATTATATATAATATATTTTAGTGATATGCTGTAATTTTTTTTAATCAAATTATGTAATTACAAATTTATTGTGTATTCACATAAAAAAATATGTATATCTCAAATAAGTTATGTGAGTATGTGCCTAAAGAGAATTAAGTTCTTTAAAATTTTAAAATTATATTATTTATGAATTTATTTTAATCATTTTCAAAATCACACCAAAGTATAAATTAAAAGGGGACAAGGAAATCGAAGCAGCGATCTTTTGTACACAAAATCTGAGTTTTCGCAATCGGAACATATAACCTTTTGTACACAAAAAAGTTAGTTTTCGTGGTTCGTTAATCTGTGTAAAAAATTTAAAAATTTGAGTATGTGGTGACATTATTGTAAAAAGCGGGAATCGGATTAGTCGATAAAATTACAGTTCAGATATTAATTTATTAATCGGAGATTAATCAGAATGATTAATTTGGAACTAATTTAATATTATATATGTATTAGTATATGTGATTATTTTATTATTTTGATTGTACATATATAATTACTATATATAATTATAAAAATAAATTTAAAATATGTTATATTATTGAAGTAAATATAATTTTTAAGATCTAACTTAAGAATTGAGGTAAATTTTAGATGAAAAATATAGAAAGTTCATTATTTATTTAAATTAGTACTTATGCATACGATAATGATATTTGTTTTAAATCTTTTTTACAAATTTTATTTTTGATTTTTCTATATATTTTTAAAATTTTACCAACGAGTCCGATTTTTAACCGGTTAACCCAATTTTTGACCGATCAATTCAAAATTTTCCGATTTTGACTTATTTCCATAAAAACTAATTTTTGATCTAATTTTTGCATAATCAATTTCTTTTATACTGAATAATGATTAATTATCGATTAATCGCGGTGAAAGATGATATTAGAAAGTCTCCATAGTAAACTCAGAAATGACTAAACTTGCTTACAAATTTCTTAATGGCAAAGAGTCCTTAAAAAATGGTATGTTAAATAAGTGATCAAATCTCACATGAAATATTTTAATTTTCCCGGACTAAAAACTTGTTTCCTAGTTCTCTTGTATGACCTCATTGATCCTTATTTTTTATTGTAACACAATCTTATATTTTAATCCTCCAACTGATTCTTTTCTTCATCGTTAACCTACCGTGCTTGAAAAATTATCTATCTGGTTCTGGTTAGTAGGAAATTTAACTAAAAAATGATCATATATGTTGGAATATTTTTTAATGTTTATGTATTTAGCTTTAAATATTATTTTATTAATACTTATGTTATATATGATCCGTATTTATTTATCAAACTTTTTATCAAATTATGTAATATTTTATATTATTATTAAAAAATTTACTAATTATAGGCTTTATCATCGCTATTTGGAAAAAAATTAAAAAAAAATTAGTATCTGTAATATTATCTTTAATAAAATTCTTAAAACACAAAATTAAACAATCATTTTTTCAATATAACATTTTTGCACCTCAAAATAGTCAACAATATTACTACAAAAAATACTAAATAAAATTTATTATGTTAAAAAACGTGGTCAACTATGTGACACTTGACTAAATGTCCAAATCATCCTCCTATCTTGACCACCCCGCCAGCCAGTCAAGGGGTAATCCCGTCTTTTCACAATATCACTCCCCAAAAGCCTCCTAAACTAATCTACATGTCATCTTATGTGTCACCTACGTGGCTCAATCCTAGCCGTTGAAAACCCCACCGAACAATCTAACAACACAGATCAAATATTAAAGCATGTAATGAAACATAAAGAGCGTGCTGTCACAAGCGCGCGTACGCTGAGCCCAATCACCTGCCACGTCAGACATTTCAAACCATCATTCAATCTCAACTGTACACGTGTCCAACATGAAACTAAAAGCATCATCTTCTTGCCTTGTACATATAAACATCCTCAAACGTAAATTACAAACATCAATACATACAATCTACATACATCTATATATATAGAGATTATAGATACACACATATAGACACAGATAACAAGATGGAAGTCTCCGGCGTGATTTTCCAGTCAATGCCGTGCTTAAACCGGAGCTTTATAACAAAATCTTGTTTTTTCGCCGGAGACGCCGGAATTGCGTTTTCCGGAGAGACGGGCAAGATGGGCCACCAAGATTTGAGGGTTTCAGTAAAACCCAGAAAGGGTTTTGAGTTTGGTGATGATGGTCATGTGGAGTACTATAACAAGTCATTGAAGATGATAAGATGTGGTGGAGTTAAAGAGAAGGAGAAAGAGTTGGAATCTAAAGAGAAGAAGATGAAGAAGAAGTTGAAGTTGTTGAAAGGATTGTCGAAAAATATATCTGTTTTTTCGGGTATGGGGTTTGGTTTGGATTCTGATGTTGGATTGGCTGGTGAAGTTAAAGGCCAGATGATCTCTGTAAGTACTATTTATTTTTGTTTTTTTTAAGATTTTTGGTTATATATTGATTGTTTTTGTGTTTTTGTGTTTTTGTGTGTGTTTTGTAGTGATTTTTGGTTGGTTGTTAAGTTGGATTGTTATAGATATTATAGAAGTTGTTGGGCTAATGAAAATTAGTACTAGTATTAGAGTAAGTTTAGTTGGTGATTATGTATTGTTATTGAAGTTGTTGGACTAATGAAAGTTAGTAGTAGAGTATTGTAGTTGAAGTACAGTATCTGATCACATGATTTTGGTTGTGGAATTATATATTTTATGTGAACGTTTATGTTTTTTCGACTTAGTTTTTGAAAGATTGAATTTAAGTGTAACTTAACCAATTAAACTTAGCATGTGCCACTAATACGGAGAAGTAGGGTCCTAAGGTGGGTCGAGGAGAGGGTGCAATGGTGATTAGATGTTTACTTAAGGTTTTTTCCTGTGGTGTGCCCATAAGCACACAAACACAAACTTCTACAATTTTGGATTGTTTTGATTGACCGGTACTTCTTAATAAGGGTGGATCCCTGCATTCACAACCACCACACCAATCAAAACACTCTAAACTTATACGTTTTAGTGATAGAATTTGTGATATGTATAATAAATTTGTTAATATATGCTATTTTTTTGGTGATTTGACTTTATAATTGTTACTGGGATTTTGTAGGGTAGTTTGCAAAAAAATGATTCTGTAGGGTTGTTATTATATGTGGATTGTTGTTTTAGAGTATTATATCTGATCAGATGTATATTGTATCATGTACAGGAAGCTGCAGACATGTTACTTGCACAACTGCAACAATTAAAAGCAGAGAAAAAGGAAATTAAGCGACAAAGGAAAGAAGAGAAGTCCAAATTAAAAGCTTTGAGGATGAAAAATAAGATGGAATGTAAAGGCGATTCAAGCTCTTCTTCAGAATCGAGTGATGATGAATGTGGAGAAGTTATTGACATGAATCGCTTGAAAATTGAATCTGGCACAATGAATGACCAGAAACAAGTGAATCTAGAATCCGCATTAACAGTCCTGAGCACACCAAACGTGGCCGAGGAAATGAATATTGGAGTTTGCAGTTCTCAAATGACAAGCACTAGTGGTGTTAGCACCGCGGATAATCTATATTCTTTCCAAGAAAATAGTGTAGCTACAGAATCAGTGAGTCGGAAGATTGAGGTGTGTATGGGCGGAAAATGTAAGAAATTAGGTGCAGCGACTTTGATGGATGAGTTTCAGAAGGCAGTGGGAGTAGAAGGGTCAGTTGTCGGATGCAAGTGCATGGGCAAATGCAAGAGTGCTCCGAATGTTAAAGTATTGAATTCCATTGATGGGATTCAAGGTGAAGTAGAAGAAGATTCTGCGAGAAAGCCAGCAAATCCATTGTGTATAGGGGTTGGTTTGGAAGATGTTGGAACTATCGTTTCGAACTTCCTTGGAGCAAATCAGAATGAGTTTGGGCTTGCTGCTGCATCTTAGCAATTTTTATCTTGGTTTGTCACAAAGATATTTGATCCTGTAATGTAGTATGCATCCTGTGTCACATAGGTCCTTTTTTAGCTTGCTAAATGACTTGTAGTTTTGTTTTGATATTACACAATTGGTTGAATAAACCATGTATGTAAATTTACAAGTGTTAGTATCAATTCAATCCCAAGTTCTTATTGCAAGTTAAATTTTGTAAAGAGTTGAAACCCCTACAGAAGATAAATGTTTTGCAGGATCATGTGTTGGTTGAGTACTATGTTTGAAACATTGATCTGATATGAAGCATTGAGGCACAGTACAAATTGTTGCTCTTAAGGATGATTATTGTGCTGACAATCTCAGGACAGTGAAAACAAAATACAGACCAATTCAAAGGCGTCCAAGTTTTCTTCACACTCTTAGCAGGTAGTTTCAAAACAATTTCTTACTGAGTTATAGAAGTTGATGATAAAACAGACGATGCAAGAGAAACCTTTGGAGTGCAGAATGCTGATGAACTTTAATGCCAAATTCCCAGAGGAAACAAGTAGAACATCTGCAGTGTATTAGACCTCTGGGATCAAGAAGGAACGTTAGAGATCATTACTCGTTATTAGTGTGCAGTGTATTAGACCTCCGGGATCAAGAAGGAATGTTAGAGATCGTTACTTGTTATTAGTGCGCAGAGTATTAGACCTCCGGGATGAAGAAGGAACGCTAGAGATCATTACTCGTTATTAGTGCGCAGTGTATTAGACCTCCGGGGCCAAGAAGGAACGTTAGAGATCATTACTTGTTATCAGTGGGCAGAGTATTAGACCTCTGGGATGAAGAAGGAACTAGACCTCCGGGGCCCAGAAGGAATGTTAGAGATCATTACTTGTTATCGGTGCGCAGAGTATTAGACCTCTGGGATGAAGAAGGAACGCTAAAGATCATTACTCGTTATTAGTACAAACCAGTTTTTCTATGCACTAATTATATACTTCCTAAGGTGATCTTTAGCAACTCCAAGTCATATGTGCATTGGCCTACTTGTACATTGCTTAAAAGAAGTAAGAAGTTTCATAGATAATATCAGTTCCAAAAAGCATACCAAATTGTCTACAACATCAGCTTGGTTCATGAATATGAAATATCAAAAACTTAAGAAAATTTACCACTAAACGTGGGGCATTAAGTATATGCCTTACTAAGCGAATTGATATTGCTTCACTACCTGTATAATTCAGATATACCAAAGTGGAGGGGAAATAAAATGGATTGATTTCCCTGGAAAATGAGGTTCTATTGTGCGATCCTCCATGTTGAAGATCCCCATATCATGGCCGCCTCCTGCACGACGATATAAATCATCCCTGTCATCTGTGAAGTAAATGCAGTTTGGCCTTATTGTCTCTGATGGTGATACAGATACTGATGAAGTTCTGCCAACAAATATCGCCTGGTTCCCTAAGTTATTCTCTTTTTTCAAAGTACATTGTTGACGGAGGAATCTGGTAACAACAAAAATTGAGGTTTCTCGTCGGAATTAAGATCAATGATGGTGGTTCTTCGCCGGAAAATCAAGCGGTGTGTGGTGGTTTGTGATTGTTTTAGGCTGAGATTGATCAGAATAAGTGGTGACTCTCTTATCAGCTCTTAACTTCTTACTCTCTCAATTTGCCTACGTACCCTTGATTTACGAACGCAGGTACGGTTCACCCCAAGTGCCGGACGCATCCCTGTCCCCCGAATGAGGATAACCCACCAGATAACAAGACAGATGATTCCAAGCTCTTGGGTGCAAAGTGCAGGATGACTCCAAAGTTCTCCAACGAGGACACCTGTTGAATACAAGAACAGAGTTCCCAAAGCACACACCAATGTTAACCCCGCATCCCCAACGAGGACACCCGTTGAATACAAGAAGAGGCCTTCAATCATAAGGCATACCCCTGGAGGCCTTCAAGCTTTTCACGGACATCCCCCTCCTTGACCGTATCAAGGAGAGAATTCTTCAAAGAGTACCTGCAATAAATACGTTAGTAAAAATAATCTCCATTGCTCCTCTCCATGCAAGTTTTGTCCTGAAGTCACCATTAAGAATACATAGACTAAGCACATGACGCGTCCTAAGACACTGGACGCGTCCCTACCTCTATGAAACCTGTATTGTCTCTTTAGAAACCGTTACACACAACATTCCAATACTCGGGGCGCGTCCTCAGCAAGACAGGCGCGTCCTTCAACTTCTATTGCCACAAAACCACAATTATCAAGTACTTTCACCAAGACTGACGCGTCTACCACGATTGGGCGCGTCCTTCCTTAATCATGCACTCCCAAACTTCACCATCACTAGACCATTAAACATCTCCTCAAAGGTAGGCGCGTCCTACGTGCCTGGACGCGTCCTCACCATCCACGATGCAATACCGGTTTTGACTGTACTTAATCCGCATTTGACCCGAGTCACTCCAATGTCAAATTTTGGGTATAACAACTACCCCCCAAATTCCATTTGCAGTTGAAAACAAAATTGGAATTTTACTCGCAACCATAAGACAAATTTGGATTACCCCATTGCAGTACGTTAGGACGCGTCCTAAGATCTAGACGCGCCCAGGGCTTCTATTCACAACTAACCGTTGCGCGACAGCTGGCGCACACGTCATCCACCCACTTTTCTATAAATACCTCGGTCACATTACATCATTATCACTTTCCTCTTTTCTCTTTCTCCAAAAACCGCCATTACCGTCGCTGCAAGAAGTTAAGTCCAAGAATCCGACGATTTTACCGGCCATTAATCGATTTCCTTAGCTTAATCCAACCCCCAACTTACGAGGTACACAAATCTCCTCTTATTTCTTTATTTGGCCGAGTAAATCGGTTTTAATGAGCAAGAAACCGTTCATATGCTTCATTTTTACTTTGACTGTTCTTCATTTTTGTCGTGTATATATATGTGTGTATATAACAAATCTCCATATGTTGCTCTTTTGGTTCTTGAATTATATGTTTTTAGGGTTTTATTATATTTTCCCCAAATTGCTAACAGTCGGTTAGAATTCCACTGCATTGCAACCACATAGGACGCGTCTACCCGTCAGGGCGCGTCTTATATTCCCTTATTTAAGACGTATGTTTAAGTCGTTTTAACCAGAGGTCACACAGGGGAAATACTTTACTAGGACGCGTCTTCGTAGTGCATCTCACGCGATAGATTCTTAGGACACGTCCTCGCATGTTTCCAGTATCTTCCTTCTTCTTTTTTCTTTTTATGTGGACGCGTCCTCAAAATTTTCTTACTTCTTTTGCAGCTGGAGGATGCGTCATCTTCATCACCTTTCCATCCATTCAAAGTTCTCAATAAACGCCTTGAGATTTACTCCCCACACTTAATCTCTTTCAAACCCGATTTTCCTGAATTTCACATGACGAGTTCCTTGAAGCAGAAAGACGCGTCTTCGATTCCCTCAAATCAAAGATCTCTATAATGTCTGATTTCAGTTCTGATTCTATGGATCATGTCCCCATAAGCTCTATAATGAAAATGAAAGAACTCAAACAGAAAAGAACTCCAATTTTTCATGCTAGGGTCGCCATCGAAGATTGGACGGATGATGAAATTGTACCCATCACAGCCAACAGCCCCTACGCATGACTGTTTCAAACGAGGACGCGTCTCCTTCTCAGGACGCGTCCCCTCTTAGTGTAAGTGAATATGAAAAGAGGGTTCCAGACCCTGAGGCATATCCTGTGTCCCCCCAGAAATCTGATCCTCCCCTGGAACATTGGGAACCTTCAGATGTTGAAGTGGATTGTGACTGGACAAGGCTTGGTGCTCTAACTGAGGCAGAGAAAAATGCCAGAAGGAAAAAAGAAGGTAAGCTAGCCTGTGTAGCTCTTGACTCTACTGCAACTGACTGGGAAATCCAATGGCATATGAAGTACTATGACATGGAGGGCATCTGGGCGCGCCCTCTTCGTATAATGAGGCCACACATTTTTAATATTGGGAATCAAAGGATCCCCAGAATGGTTCTCACACCAAAACTAATTTCTTTGGGTGTGGGCGCTCCCTTACATCCATACATCAAGAAAATTTTGAAGTGGTATGATGTGGCTCCAGTCCAACTATCCCCAAACTCGTACAAGCTAGCTTGGGCTCTGTACATTATATACCATAACCTGGGATTGGGCGCGCCCTCAATGAAAGAGTTTAGCTTTTTCTACAGCATCAGGAAATCCATTCCCGGGTACCACTTCCTGGTTGTCAACAAATGGCTGAACAATAAGGGATTTAATGAAGGCAAGATTAGTCATGAACGAGACTGGAAGGAGCCATTTTTCTACATTTATGATGTCAAAAGGACGCGCGTTCGTTTCAACCTAGAGCCGAGTAAGCACAATGTCTAGGACGCGTCTTTTCCCTCAGGGCGCGTCTTCCATTTTGTAACCCTTTCTCTCTTTTCTTTTTGTAACCTATGGATTTCTTCTCTAGATAAAAGGACTCAGAGAGAGCTAACAGGAAGGAAGAAAAAGAGAGCAGTGAAGGTATTGCAATATGCTGAGAAGCATTTCAACCTCAAGGATATGATCACTGAGGAGAACTTGAAGAAAATAAGAGCTTTGTCCCCACGAGTGGGTTCTCTCTGCAAATTTTGAGATTTTCATAATGGGAAGCCCATTCTCACTGCCTCTGAGAAATCCAAAGGGCTCCATGCCACATAAATTATTCAGCCAGACATTAATAAAAAGGTGGACTTAGAGCAAGGTAAGGAATTATTATGTATAGGACGCGTCATGACTCTATGACGCGCCATTTTTATGCTTACCTTTTCCCTTTTACTTAACCTGACTTATAGACGTTCCTCTACATCTGCGCTTTCACCTTGGGCGCGCCTTATTTTCAGGGCGCGTCTCTTTATAAAATTCTAGGACTGCTATTAACATGTTACTTATATCTTTCCCATATATCCAATATGCTCCTAGGTAGGACGCGTCATATCTATAAGGCGCGTCATATTCGCACATGCATTTTTCATATCTTTGCATTCATTTTGCTTGACATCTCTTCATGCACTTACATGTCTTTAAATGCATGCATTTTCAATCTTTAAATTATACTATGGGCGCGTCCTTTTATCTAGACGCGTCTTCTTTATTCGACTAACACTTTTCCATGTTCATGTCACATATATGGCTTCTCTTCCAAAAGGATTTGCTATTGGAGCTTCCAAAAAGCTAAGGGCCAGGAAACAGGCCCCTACAAAGTCTGATCCAAAGGTTAAAGACCCCACTCCTGCTGTAACTCCTTCTCCTCCACCAAAAATAATTGACACTACTGTGCTTGACATCCCTGAGAAGGAGGAGGACGCGCCCTCAAAGCGTCAGAAAGTAGTGCCAGATGATCAATCCTTTGTGCTTCGATATATGGGCGCGTCCTCAGCTGGCGACTTCACTGAAGACGAAGTTAGAGGCTGGACTTTCAGGACAGAGCGACAGACAGAGGAGACAATGGTGAGGGCTGTAGCTGAGCTTCATTTGCACGCCAGACAAAGTGCTAACATGTCTGCAAGACTCAGAGCGCGTCTTGTTGCCACCGACACTGCAAAGAGCCAAGCTGAAGATAAGATAAAATCTCTGGAAAAGTATATTAATCTGCTTGCCCAAGAAAAGGATGCCGAGATCAAACGCCTGGAGGAGGACAAGACGCGTCTTGAGACGGAGAAAACTATGTTGGAAGGTAATGTCTCCTCTATGGAGAAAACGATGGAGAGTGTTATCACACTGAATTCCACCATGCAGCTAGAGCTTGACATTTTTTAAACGATGACAAACTGCATGGGTGGAAAGAGGAGAAAAAGATGGTTTATCAAAATGGCTTCGCAGCTAGGTTCGAAGAGTGGTGCTCTGGGTTTATTGCAAATGACCTAGAGTATACTTTTTCAAAGTTCGATGTAGACACCCAAACATGGGTAAATGACTTCAGAGTTAGGGCTGCAGATTCCATTAAGAGCAAAAGGATCTTTCTAGGCTTGGAGGAAGAGGACGCGTCCCCTGCTCCTTCTCCGCTTCAGACTCAACCTCCTCCTGTAGACAACCAAGACAAGCCACAGGACGCGCCTCCTGCCTAGGACGCGTCCTTTCTCCATCTTCGAAATTTTATTCTAGAACGACTTTAAGGGTGCGGGCCCCTTCAAGCCTTGCAAATTGTAATGATCACTTTTGACTTCATTTGTCTACACATTTTATGATGCTTTTTCTGCCTTAAACATGCAAACTTTTACTCACTTGATTATTTTGTTTGTCATATATTTGGGCGCGTCCTACTATGAGGATGCGTCGCCTTTTGAATCTTGCTGTATATGAGCATGATACCATGCTGTACTTGTGTATTTAGGCAAGGCATAAAGCAAAAAGGGGCGCGTCCTTAGAGCATCAACCAAGATAACTTGGGCGCGTCCTTAGCAACAGTACGCGTCTTTGTTCCATTTTTACCTTGACTTTGTTGTTCCCTCTAACCGAATTACCACTCAGGGCGCATCCTATGATTAGGATGCGTCATACAACTAAGTAAATCAACAAACAAACATCCATTTGGAAAATTTTCAAATTTTTCATTAATAATGCGCTCTGGTGTCAAAACTGCACCAGTCCCACGGCTACTATGCTCTGTGGGGAAATTATTTCGAAAAAATGACCTTTCAACTAGTTCTAAGGTAAGTAGTACATGCACTACCCCCCTAGGCTAGGAGGAATTTATTTAATTCGAGTATATAGTCTGGGCATAGCCCTAAGTAAAAAAAATATATATAAGGGGCCAAAGCCGCGCCTTACTGATAATACTTTCGGAGATGTTCAACGTTCCAAGCTCGCGGAACCAGCTTCCCTTCCATGTCCTCAAGGTGATAAGTCCCTTTTCACAAAATTGCTTTTATCGTATATGGTCCTTCCCAATTAACTCCAAATACTCCATGCTAGGGATTCTTCGTGTTCGGCATCACCTTCCTGAGCACCAAATCCCCTACCTTTAATAGCTGTCCTTTTACCTTCTTGTTATAATACCTTGCGGCACGTTGCTGATACGCCGCAAGCCTCAGCTGAGAATTCTCCCTTGTTTCTTCCAAAAGATCCAAATGAAGCCTTTGATTAACCTCTGCATCCTCCTCCATGTATCGATCTCTGCGAAGCGACCCCGAACCAACTTTCACGGGGACCATAGCTTCGTAGCCGTAAGTCAGCATAAATGGAGTTTCTCCCGTTCTAGATCGTGGAGTAGTGTTGTAAGACCACATCACTTTTGGGATTTCTTCAGGCCAATTCCCTTTACGCTCTTCCAGTTTGGTCCTAAGGGTGTGCTTTATTATTTTATTCACGACTTCTGTCTGTCCATTACTTTGAGGATGATAGATCGCTGCAAACTCCTTCTTAATTTTCAGGTCCTCACACAATTGCCGCAATTCCTTGCTGTCGAACTGCTTCCCGTTGTCAGAGAAACGTTTGTAAGGAATACCAAACCCTGCAAACAATGGAATTGAAAACGAAATCTCTGATTTTCTTTACCATGATATTTGCCAATGGCATAGCCTCTGCCCACTTAGTAAAGTAGTCAACTGCGACCACCACATACTTGACATCCCCTTTAGCCTTGGGCAACTCCCCAATTAGATCTATCCCTCACATGGCAAACGGCCACGGGCTTATCATAGTCGTCAAGAGCGTCGCTGACATAGACGAGTAGTTTGCAAAGCGCTGGCAGCGATGACATGCCCTGACAAAATTTGTAGCATCCTCTTTTATTGTAGGCCAATAATACCCTTGGCGCAAAACTTTCATCGCCAACGAGCCACCCCCGAGTGATTGCCACAGATTTTTTCATGTACTTCCCTTAAGATGTAATTTCCTTCTTCTTCGTCAACACATCTAAGAAGCGGTTGATTGAACCCCCTCTTGTATAGAACTTCGTCGTATATCACATACCTTGCAGCCTGATAGTGGAGTAGACGAGCCTTAAACTTATCCTCGGGGAGTGTTCCCTTGTGAATGTAGGCCAGAATGGGCGTCATCCATGTTTTCTTGGGAGCCTTATCCACTTGCATAATTTCTATCTCTGGGATACTAGGAATCTCCTGGATTTCAAGGGGTATGGATCCTAATAACACAGCCTCTTGTTGCGACCCCATCTTTGCTAGAGCATATGCGTTACTGTTCTTCTCCCGCGGCACACATTCCAACCTAACCTCTTTGAACATTCCAATCAGGCGCTGCGTGCATCTCAAGTACAATTCCGTTCGTGGACCTCGCGCTTGAAATCCCCCATTCACCTAATTCACCACCAACTCAGAGTAACTTCTTGCAATTAGGTTTCGCACTCCCATTTCCAAATCGATCTTTAGGCCATTAATCAATGCTTCATATTCCACATCATTATTTGTTGCATAAAACTTGAAATAAATTGCGCTCATCAGATGATGGCCTTCTGGAGATACGAGTACTATACCCGCACCTGGTCCTCCATTGTTAACTGCCCCATCCATATGCAAGATCCACCAGGGATGTGGAAATTCCTCCAAAGACTCCTTAACGTGAGGTGGGTGTAGCATCACTAAAGCTTTGTCGTCAACTGCGGAGTCAAATTCCAACAAGAAATCAGCTAAGGCTTGTCCTTTAATCGCCGTCCGGGGCATATATTCCAAATCAAATTGTCCCAACTCCACGACCCACTTCAGCATTCTCCCTGATGACTCTGGTTTGTGAAGGACTTGTCATAGTGGGTATGCCGTACGGACTTCAACTCTATGGGCCTGGAAATACGGCCGTAATTTTCTTGATGCAAGAATCAGGGCGTAAACCAGCTTCTCCATGCTTGTGTAGCGAGTTTCAGCGTTGTGCAATCGCTTGCTCACATAATACACTGGTGACTGCTGTCCGTCTTCCTCTCTTACCAGAACTGCACTGATTGAATACTCAGACACTGCGAGGTACAGTATTAGAGATTCCCCATCCAATGGTTTTGATAACATGGGAGGGTTCCCCAGTTGTTCCTTGATCTTCCTAAAGGCCTCTTCACATTCTGGCGGCCATATGAAATCCTTCCCCTCCAGCTTAATGGCTTTGAAGAATTCCTTGCATCTATCGGACGACTTTGAAACAAATCGATTTAGCGCGGCAATCCTCCCAGTTAAACTCCGCATCTCTTTTATATTGGCAGGTGACTTCATATCCAACAATGCCTTGATCTTTGCGGGGTTGGCCTCAATTCCCCTATGGTTGATGATGAACCCGAGAAACTTGTCCGACTCCACGCCGAACACACACTTTTGTGGGTTTAACTTCATGCGAAACCTCCTTAGAATGTTAAACATTCCCATCAGGTGCTTGATATGGTCATTTGCCGCCTTGGACTTTACCAGCATATTATCCACATAACCGCTGGTAGGTTGCGCCAGCGTTAATCAAACCAAACAGCATTCCTATGTAACAGTATAACCCCCTCTCAGTGATGAAGGATGTATGCTCTTGATCGGGACCGTACATCGGAATTTGATTGTAACCAGAGTATGCATCCATAAAACTCAGCAAAGCATGCCCTGCTCTCGCGTCAGCCAACTGATCAGTTCGTGGGAGCGAGAAGCTATCCTTTGGACATGCCTTATTGAGATCTGTGAAATCCACACACGTCCTCCACTTCCCGTTCGGCTTTTTCACAAGCATTGGATTTGCAAGCCATTCGGGGTAGAAAGATTCTTTGATTAGTCCCACCTCCAACAACCGATCTACTTCTTCTTTTAATGCTATCGCCCTTTCCCCGCTGACACATTACTTCTGGGTCGATTCCTACCATGTCTGAATGACTTCATGCGAAGACATCAAGGTTTGCAATTAAGAAGTGGGTAAGACTTCCCTTCATTTCATCACCTAACTGGGATCCCACTTTCAAAACCTTGTTCGGGTCATCTTTGTCAACCGGAATAGATATTGTGTCTTTGGCTGGTCCCGTCTTTTCGGCGGGCATAGGGATCCTGGGATCCAAATCGAAATCAAAGTCTCGGGGGTCCTCAACTTCCACTCTTGCATCTGAGGGGATGTCCCCATGAGTGGGAGCATCTACCTCAGGACAAGGCATGAGGTTGTGCAACGCAGGTGTGGAAGGCGCGTCCTCATTTGGAGGAGCATCAACCTCAATTTCATTTTTACTTTTCAAGGGCGCGTCCTCTCTTTCGAGAGCATCCACCTTGAGGTTATTTTCGAGACTTTGCAAAATCTCCCTTCTTCCTTCCCATTTTTCTCCGTTAAACTCCGTCTGCATGATCTCCTCTGCACGGCCCATCATAACTTCTTCCACACTACGGATCCTCGAAATATTCCCCAACGTCGAAATAGAAGTCCCGGTGATATGGGTTTCTTCCTTCTCTAGGCCTTCTACGAAATAGTGGGCATGAACCTCTCCACTTGGTTTTGTATGAATGTCCTCCGCACCCTCAAATGCAAGACCCTTTCCCTCGTATCTTCTCCTGCAGAATTCCTTAACAGCCTTGTAATAGCAGTCACGCGACTCGTACTGCGACCCTCTCAGACTGCCTACTCCGTTGGGTGTTGGAAATTTGATCATCAAGTGGTGTATCGAGGTTATCACCCTGAATGCTCTCAGCCAAGGTCTGCCTACCAACACATTGTGCGCGGATTCCTGGTCCAGCACCTTGAAGTCTATCATTTGGGTAACCGAAAGAGTTCCTTCCCCAAGTGTGACAGGGAGTCTAACCGAACCCATAACTCTTACCGCTTCTCCCGTGAAGCCATAGACGTGTGCGTCCTCAAAATACATATCACTATCCGGGAAACCCAGTTTCTTGTATGTGCTGTAGTACAGGATGTTTGCAGAACTCCCATTGTCCAATAAAACTCGTTGTACGTTCATTGCCCCAATAAGTATGGTAATCACCAGCGCATCGTTGTGGGGATGATGCACCCATCTTGATTCTTTTTCCTTTAATGTAATGTCACCAGACTCTCCTTTAAAGATCTTTGGAGGTCTGTCTTCTAAGCTGTGAATGTTGGTGAGCGGCGGATGTCGTGCCTCTCTCGCATTTCTTTCCAATGCTCGATTACTATCACCAACAAAATGGTGTCCTCCAAAAATTGCCCTGATACTGCCAGCACTCTGAAACTTAACTTTCGCTATTTTTTCAACATCTTCCACCCGTGGGGGCTGTCTTTCATCTTTACCCTTGTCGTCGCTTCCCCTGCGTCATTTCACCTTGTCAATCCATTCTCCCAGGTACCCAGCCTTGATCAATTCCTCAATTTCATCTTTTAGGTGACGACACTCGTGGGTGTCATGGCCGGTAGACTAATCACAATACTTCTTCTTGTCTCCACTCTGCCATGAAGTTAGACGGTCTGGTTTCTTGAAGATTCCTCTATCCTTATTTACCTCGAAAATATGATCAATGTATGCTGCCAGTGGGGTATAATTGTTGACCCTTCTCTCATAGTTCGATGGCGGGCTCCATTCTCTCCGCGTGTTCACGGTGTTCAACCTATTAGGGCTTCTGGCATTCCGTCGATAATCTGGGCTCAAGAATCTATCTCTTCTCTTGGCTCGCCCCTTGGAGTTATGGGTGTTATCATTCTTTTTTGTCTCTGCAAGCGACTGCTCAATCGCTTCGAATGATTCCGCTTGCGCAAGCACATCAGCTAACGACACAGGGTCCTTCCCTTGCAGGTGCTTCCAGAAATCTGTTCCCACATGTAGTCCAGCTATAAGAAGTATTTTCAGCATTTCATCAGTCGCGCCCCTTACCAAAGTGGATTCTGCATTGAACCTTTTGAAGTATGAGGTCAAACTTTCTCCTTCCTTCTGTTTCACATTAGCCAGTGTGGTAACTGGTTGTGTGTACTTCACTGCAACTTGGAATTGAGTTAAAAATAAAGTTTTCATCTGTTCCCAGGATGTGCACACCCGGACCAAGTTTCTGGAACCACTGCTGAGCGCCTTCTCTAAAAGTGGCCGCCAAGAGACGGCATCGAGCCAAATCAGGTACTTGATACACATCCATTTCAATGTTGAAACGCCCCAGGAATTCCACAGGGTCAGAGTTCCCATAAAAACGCAAGTCATTGGTTGTGTTCCTGTATCCTGCCGGCAATTGCGCCTCCCTCACAACAGCAGCAAAAGGAGAAGGAGCTTGCGCAGTTGCCGTTACTCTTCCTCCTTCAAGATGGTTGAGAAACCTTTTGAGATCGTTCACATTAAACGTCCATACTCCAGGAATGGTTTGAACATTAGGCTGTTGGGGTTGCTCCGCGACTTGTTATGGTTCCCCTTGATTACCCCCGGGTGTAGCGGTGGATCTCGCCGCCCCTCGCCCTGAGGCTGCGGCTGTGGTATGTTACCATCTTGGTTTTGAACGTTTTCCCGCACGCGAGGTTCCTCTTGACCGCATCGCGGAATTTCATCATTATTTTGCACTCTTACTTGAATTCGACCGCCGTCCTGGTCATGAGGACGCGCCCTGGACCCATTACCCGTAGCACTGTGGGAAGCTACAGGAATAACGACAGGAGCTTCTTCAGTGAAGGGTGCGCTATCTCTCCTACCATTGTAGGGTGTTCTTTCATATTGGTATCCCATCCTTCCTTGTCCATTCCTATGATATCCCCGGTAGTAATTCCCGGGCCTTCCTCGCGGAGGGGCATGCTCGTGCTCGCGGTGCCGCACCATGTCATCCCTTTGGAATGTAGGGGGCACACGCGTTGTATCACGGGGCCTCGCTTCTCCAACGTTTCTTTCCTTTTGCCATTCTACCAGCAGCATCCTCAAATCGTCATCCTCCAACCTTATGCCAAGCCTTCTTTTCAAGGTTGAAATATCTTTTCCTTCCTCATCTTGATTCTGAGTGTTCTCCGCACGACGACGCTCATCTATCGTACGCCCACACTTATGCGGGTGTGGCACCACCTGGCTACCAAGGTGAGGCCTTTCCCTACCATCAGTATCCTCATCGACAAGCTCCACAATAGGCTCTACATCATCAGAATATTCCAAGCGCCGCAGAGTGATTCACGGGTTTTCTCCGCTGCCCTGGGTATCTCCTTCAACTACTGGCGCCTTCCCCACGGCGTGGCCGTGACGGGGAAAACGACGACCTCTCCTCGTTCTCCGACGCTCCACCGTATTCAGTCTTGAGTGAAAACTATTAAGAGTATCCCCCATGCGGTACAACTGCTCCAGGATATCAGCATAGCTGATGAGAACCGGAGGTGTCCC
This sequence comes from Apium graveolens, assembly GCF_009905375.1. Lineage (NCBI taxonomy): Eukaryota > Viridiplantae > Streptophyta > Magnoliopsida > Apiales > Apiaceae > Apium > Apium graveolens. Next base: position 200,672,031 of record NC_133647.1, read on the forward strand.
CCCCACATCCGGAGCTCTCGGTGGATCTGCCATGTTTCTGGGAACGTAGGGTTCATGGCGAGTGTAGCCTCCCCCGCCTTCTTCTTCAGATCTGCTATCACTTCCATCATAAGAACTTCCATCACGATTGTAAGACATCTTTTCCTCCTAAGATTACGATCTTAATCAGTACCCCTCCTTCTAGCGTTAATTTGTTGACGGAGGAATCTGGTAACAACAAAGATTGAGGTTTCTCGCCGGAATTAAGATCTATGATGGTGGTTCTTCGCCGGAAAATCAAGCGGTGTGTGGTGGTTTATGGTTGTTTTAGGCTGAGATTGATCAGAGTAAGTGGTGGCTCTCTTATCAGCTCTCAACTTCTTAGCCTCTCAATGTACCTACGTACCCTTTATATAGGGATCAAGCCTGACGTAGTTCTTATAGAACAAGAAATCTAATGGGCTTAGACTTGTTATTCCTAGGCCCGGTAGAAACCCATCCAAAGTCCGTCTTCTGCTAGCTTTAGGAATGTCCAACTATGAGGCCCAATCGCGAAGGCCCAAGGCTCGTCCGTAATCGCAGGACTTCACGGATAGTGCATCTCCCTGCGCAAGGATAACACTCCGCTACAGCTATCTCCCTTGATTTACGGATGCAGGTATAGCCACGGTTCACCCCAAGTGTCGGACGCATCCCTGTCCCCCGAATGAGGATAACCCACCAGATAAAAGGACAGGCAATCCCAAGCTCTTGGGTGCAAAGTGCAGGATGACTCCAAAGTTCTCCAACGAGGACACCCGTTGAATACAAGAACAGAGTTCCCAAAGCACACACCAATGTTAACCCCGCATCCCCAACGAGGACACTCGTTGAATACAGGAGGAGGCCTTCAATCATCAGGCATACCCCTGGAGGCTTTCAAGCTTTTCACGAACATCCCCCTCCTTGACCGTCTCAAGGAGGTAATTCTTCAAAGAGTACCTGCAACAAATACGTTAGTAAAAACAATCTTCATTGCTCCTCTCCATGCAAGTTTTGTCCTGAAGTCACCATTAAGGATACATAGACCAAGCACATGACGCGTCCCTACCTCTATGAAACCTTTATTGTCTCTTTAGAAACTGTTACACACAATATTCCAATACTCAGGGCGCGTCCTCAGCAAGACAGGCGCGTCCTTCAACTTCTATTGCCACAAAACCACAATTATCAAGTACTTTCACCAAGACTGACGCGTCCACCACGATTGGGCGCGTCCTTCCTTAATCATGCACTCCCAAGCTTCACCATCACTAGACCATTAAACATCTCCTCAAAGGTAGGCGCGTCCTACGTGCCTGGACGCGTCCTCACCATCCACGATGCAATACCGGTTTTGACTGTACTTAATCCGCATTTGACCCGAGTCAATCCAATGCCAAATTTTGGATATAACATACACGAAGGAATTTGAAGAGAATTATCAGAATATTGTAGCTCCAGTTTCCATACTAAGAAATCAGTTTTACGATATCTATCCGGCCTGACAGCTAGAGATAATATCCACATTCTTCATAATTGACCATTAGTATTGGATGAGTTAGACTACTAGTATTACATATGTTGTCTGCATCTTTGGTTGTTACTTCTAATTATGGATAAAAATGTCAGAGCGTTCTTCAGCCCAGAATCCGCTGGCATCGTAGTCATACTGAATAGGTAAGGTAGGCATGGGTGGTAGTGTAATCTGGTACCTTAACAAGGGATGCAAAAGATGAATTTGTAAATCTCTGCCTAGAGTTAGCAACCATCCATAATTAGCTCTTAATATTAGTCTTCCCGAGGCTTCAGGTAACTCAAGTACATATGTTTTTCCTGTTAAAAGACTGTACAGACCACGGCTACTACCAACTGAATTGTTTCGACGATCATATCTATCGAAAGCACATAAAGATCTTTTTCAACTTCATTGTGTGAATACAATCTGCGATTAATACATATAAATCAAATAAGTGTGTGCGTGAGTAAACGAAATCAAACAGAGAAAGGAAGAATATAACCAAATGGAAATCCTCGAGTCCAGTTGAAACTGTCTCCTTAAAGCTATTTCGCCTCTCACCGTATGTGCGAGTCGATAGCCTCCCAGGATAAAACGAGATACCAGTATAATCGATAGATCGAATATACTCTCAGCGAACTTGAACTAAGCCCGAGAACTATCACCGGAGTATTGGAAAATTTAAGACTAAAGAGACTGAGAATGAAAGATAGGACTCTTATTCCCTTGACTTAATAAAACTGATGCCCTAAGACTCTATTTATAAAGAGAGGCTTGAAAGGACTTGTTTTTTCTTTTCGATGTGGTACATGGTATTTATAAGAAAAACTAAGGAATAGGTTTGTGCTACTCTCGATGTGGTACAAAACCACTTTTCATATTAAAAGGTAAAACTTTGGAACATCAGTTCTCATTCACCTTTTACTCATTTTGAGCGTGTAAATATGTGTTGGAATCCCCTCGAAGAGGAGAATACGTTCCAATAAATACACACCACTAACACATAATGTGTCTCACTCATATAGAGTCTCAAAATGATTCACAACTTAGTCTAAAATACTAAGTTTGTCCAACAATCCCCCATAAATGAGATTGATGGTCCAGTAGCATGCACCACATAGACAGACAGACGCGGAGCTTGACTTGGTGATAGTTTCGGCGGTCAGATATAACATACGATAGGTAGAGAATGCTCCTTGAACCTTCGCTCGAATAAGTATATCGACTTTACTGGTAGACAGTATGACGCGATGTCCTTGAACTGTTCGACCGTTTGTGTAAACGATGACATACTCATCACTATATCTTTCCTGACTCATTCAGTTCTCATGATTATGTCCATTTTGGCCATGGAACATCGTCCTGGTTCTGCAGGAGTTTTTAAAGAATTGTGCCTCGCAATTCTCCTTTGAAGCGGCCCCACTTCTCTCCCATATAGGTGATCTTTATCTTATAGAGTAACCCGCGTTTACTCAACTGAATTCCATGCGTTCACTCCTGAACTCCATGTATTCATCAAAGATCATTAAAAGCTCAAAGCTTAACCTCGTACCTTACGGGTCTCACTGTTTCCTCATCATAGGAACAGGCCAGGGGTTACCCCCACAGTAATTTGGTCATCATGATTTAGTTGTCCCATTGAACCAAGTTCTTGGGATCTCCAGTCAGCAATGGTTGGGTGTCCACCATGATGCCGTTAAGCAATAGGCTTAAGGCCCATCCCTCTCGATGATTTCTCAACCACTTCTTTTGATAACCCTTTGGTTAGTGGATCCGCGATATTATCTTTTGACGGTATATAGTCAATAGTTATAATTCCGGTTGAGATCAATTATCTAATGGAACTGTGTCGTCGTCGTATATGACGAGACTTTCCATTATACATCGTGCTCTGCGCTCTGCCAATAGCGGATTGACTATCACAATAAATCCCTATTGTAGTTACAGGCTTTGGCCATCTTGGAATATCCTCCAGAAACTGACGTAGATATTTAGCCTCTTCGGCGTATTTATCTAGTGCCACAAACTCAGCTTCCATCGTGGAATAAGTTATCACCGTTTGTTTTGAGGATTTCCATGATATTGCCGCTCCAGCTAATGTAAACACATAGCCACTCGTAGACTTAAGTGCTTTCTTGCTAGATATCCAATTTGCGTCAGTATATCCTTCTAATACTGCTGGGTATCTACCATAGTGCAGTCCATAGTCTCGAGTTCCCCTCAAGTACCTTAGTACCCTTATGATCGCTTTCCAGTGATCAACTCCCGGATTACTCGTAAACCTACTCAACTTGCTAATTGAGTATGCAATGTCTGGTCTTGTACAGCTCATGAGGTACATCAGACTACCAATTATCCTCGAGTATTCCAATTGGGAAACAGCTACACCTTTGTTCTTGGATAGGTGCAAAGTCATATCCACAGGTGTCCTAGCTTTCTCAAAGTCATCCTTAAGAAACTTCTCAAGGATCTTGTTAATATAATATGGTTGACTTAATGCGAGACCCTCTGATGTTCTAGAAATTTGAATTCCCAGAATTACATTTGCTAGTCCCATGTCTTTCATGTCGAATCTTGATTTCAACATGTCCTTGGTAGATTTGATCACTTTATCATTGCTTCCGGCAATAAGTAGATCATCTACATATAGCGTCATCATGACATAGCCACTCTCGTTATCCTTGTAATAGGCACAACTATCACATTCATTGATTTTGAAGCCATTAGCCAGCACGACCTCGTCAAATTTTTCATGCCATTTCATAGGCGCTTACTTCAAACCATACAATAATTTCACCAATCTACAAACTTTCCTTTCTTGTCCTGGGACAACAAACCCTTCGGGTTGTTCCATATAGATTTCCTCATCTATGTCCCCATTTAGGAAGGCTGTTTTCACATCCATTTGATGTACAGTTAGATTACGCATTGCAGCAATAGCAAACATCATCCTTATGAACGTTATTCTCGTTACAGGAGAATATGTATCAAAATAATCAAGGCCTTTTTGTTGCTTGTATCCTTTAATCACAAGTCTGGCCTTATACTTATCAATAGTGCCATCAGTTTTCAACTTCTTCTTGAAAACTCACTTGCTACCTAATGGTTTGCAACCAGTTGGCAAGTCCACTAGTTCCCAAGTATGATTCTGTATAATTGAATCAACTTCATTCTTGATGGCCTCTTTCCACATAGGTCCATCAGGTGAGGTAACCGCCTCCTTATAGGTTTTTGGGTCACCTTCTTCGAGCAAATAGGTCATAAAATCAGACTCATAGGATTTCTCCGTTCGTTGTCTTTTGCTCCTTCTCACTACCCCCACATTTTCGTCTTCACTTTCGTCACTCTCATTATCGTCATCTACAGTATCATGAGATCGTTTAGACGTCGTAGGTTGTTGGTGAAAGGAATATGTCCTAAGTCCAATCATGTATGAGGATTTAGGAATAACTTTTATGTAATCTGTTTTGATTTCATTGATATTAATAAAAGACTTGTTTTGTTTTTATTACGGGCTCTATCTATTTAAGTGTTTAAATAAGATATACCATAGTTTAGAGTAAAGCTTTTTATGGATTATGATGAGATCATAATAGTGAGACCTAAAAAGATGATAACTCTAAACTTAAATAGTTCCTGGTCATAGGATTACTAACTGGTAATTAATAATCCGCAAAGATCGGTACATACTATGCTTGCTTCATTATGAAGGATGTCTGTTCTCATAGACATTTGTGTGGTGACACTATAACTAGTATGTAGGTGCTTATTATAGAATAAGTTCACTGAACATGACTCGCACAACTGAACAACTGATGGAGTTCACTCACGTGTCAGCAGTTGTTCACATAGTGATAGTTGTACAAGTATCCTTAGACTTGAGGTCATCATAGTCATCTTGTGTACACTGAACTATGCTTTGGTTTAGTTCTTAGTCTCCAGGGACAATTATTAGGGCTCTTCTGGGTATAGGAATTTGTACACGAAGATAGTGTATGATCAATAAAGGATCTACCCCTTCCAGTGAAGGAAGCGAATGTTCAAGGCTGATCCACTTATGCTAGTTCAGGAATCTCTGGCCAGAGTGAATGAAATTAGAAAGGAGTTTCTAATTTGCATAGAACTACGCATAGTAAATGGTAAGCAAGTGATTGAATTAGATAGGCTTGACAGGAGATCCATGCCTTGTATTTAATCGGAACATTGTAGGGTAGAAGGAGTTTATTGTACGGTAACTATTCACTGAATAGGTTCTAGGTATTCTAAGAAGTGAATTCATATTATCCGGATAGTCGCGATATGCTGAGAAGTATCCCTCACGATGTAGAATAAATGTGATTAATTAATTAATCATATTTAATAAATTAGAGAATTTATATAAATAATGATAAAATAATTTTATTATTATTTATTTCTACTACCGGCTTAATATTGAACCTACATGGTCACACCATAAAAAGAGAATGATTTAATGGTGGAGGAATTAATTAATAATGGCTAATAATTATTTATTTATGAAATAAATAATTAATTGGAAAATTTAATAATTGATTAAATGAGATTTAATTGATTATAAATTAATTAAGAAAAGTTCTTAATATTATTAATTAAAAGATTTAATTTTTGGAAATTAAATCAAGAGAGAGAATTATTTCTAAAGTGTTTAGAAAAAGAATTAATGATTAAAAGGTATTTTAATTATTAATGAGAATAATAAATGGGATAATAATAATAATAATATTTATGGGAAAATTTCAGCTAAAAATTTTGCCTATAAATACACTATTATAGACCCTAATTTTATTCTAACCCCATCGAAACCCGAAAACCCAAAAAGTTTGGAAAACTCAATTCTCTCCACCTCCTTCCTCCTCCTTAACATCGTTTTCTTGGTGGATACCGGTGGAGTGCTTCACACTTGAGGAGCAACTGCTAAGGATCTCTGATCGTTGTCTCCGAATTATTTTAAAAGGTTAGATTCGATCCCTCGAATTTTTATTCACGATTTATATGCTTTTATTTGGATTTTATATGTTTAAAAGTGTTTTGCCATACCCCCGCTACGTTTAAAATCCAACATTGGTATCAGAGCATAGGTTATATGCATATAGATCTGTGGTAAAAATTTCAGAATTTTATATGCTTGTATGAATTAATTATGATTTTTACAAGTTATATCATGGTTTAATTTTGTCTGATGAGAAATCGTTTCTCAGAATAATTTTGAATGTTGATCTGGGTTCTAAAAGTGTTGTAGATCGTCTGGGTATTTTTTTCATAATTTTATGATGTATAGATTTTTTATTATGAATTTTTGAAGTTCTTGTAATTAAATTCGTAATTAAATAATTATATATATATATGAATTGTTTGTATGTATATATCTGTTATCAATCTGTACATCTGCTGTACTATCTGACTGGCTGCACGGAAGCAAAGAGACAGAGAAAAGTCAGGTGTCAGGCGGCTCGTTTTCCGAGGAAAGCAAAAGGCGGCTGCTGAAAAACAAAAAAAAAATAGGGGTGTAACGCATTCCGGGAATGCGTTACACACCTGTGGCGCATTCACGGGATGCGTTACACCCTTTAATGGCTTAATAGGGGTGTAACGCATCACCGGAATGCGTTACCGGGCTTGTAACGCGTTCCTGTAATGCGTTACAGCCCGTCTGTTGATTTTAAAATTGATTTTCTGGGAGTTTCGTAACTCCGTTTTGGGCGTGCAATATACCGTTGGATTCGTTTTTCCGAGACGGATCTAATGGAGTGATCAATTTTAGTTTATATAAAAGTTTTGAACTGTTTATATTCCATGAAGTGTTTTAAAGCTGTTTTTGATCGTTTGAATTGATTTTAAATGCTTCATATGATACATAGAGATGTATAATGCTTAGACTAATGTGCTAGATGATATAACATGCCTACCTTGATGTTTATTCATGTTGATATATATGATATATGCTTAGTTTATCATGCGATGATAGATTTAGGTGAACTTAAATGAACATAAGGCGTTTGTTAGATAACCTAGTATAGTGAAATTGTTTCATAACCTTAATAACAATATTATGAATACAATCATGAGATTCTTGTGTTTGTGAAACACGTAATTGAATATGAATTTTCGATATGAGAGAAAGGATGATTCTGTCAACAACAAATTTCTATCTGTAAGAAAGGGTTATTAAGTGACGCCTCTTGACAATGCTCCACCCGATCTGGGAATCATCTGATTATTGATTATTGATTTGAAATATTTAATTTAAAAGGAAGAATTTCTTTATAATATGATTATGATTGTAACATAATATAATCCCTCTAAAATTAAATAATATCAAGTAGTAATTGGCCAATGACACAACGGGCTTGTGTCGGTCATAGCCTTCCAACATGATAGAAAAGTAGTTCTTATTTTTGAATCATTGTCGGTTCGTGCTACAGCCGAGGGCTTTGATTTCGAAATAAGAAATACTTGTCTATTACATAGAGATGTGTACATTGAATAAGAATCTAAAGGTCAGTACGTGCTACAGCCGTGGGCCTTTGGGGACTGATTCAACTGTACGGAATGTTGGGTTAGACTTGACTTAGAATATTGAGTTTGTCGTGCTACAGCCGAGACTCAATTATTCAAGAGGCTAAAGTTTGATTAGGGAATAACATGAGATGTAATTGACAAGAGTTGTCTGCCTATTGAACATTACATGGCGGTTCGTGCTACAGCCGGGGTCGTGTAATGGAATGTAGGATCCCTATTCCCACTAGCATTATGAATGCTTAATTTTTCACGTAGGGGGTTGAATAAATTAGATAAACTAGTGGGAGCCACTTATGAATAAAGACCCGATTCATATAGTGTTTTAAAATGAAATCGAATATTTGCTGAGTGTTGTTATGTGTTTATCATTTACAGATTTACTTTGTACGTTATGTCTTCTGCACTATCACTCAGGAGATACTAGATGCTCACAAATTGACTGGTCCTAATTATGCTGACTGGCTTCGAAACTTGAGAATTGTTCTCAGGATTGAGAAGCTGGAATACGTGATTGACTCACCTAAGCCTACTGAACCTGCTAGTGATGCACATAATGATGAACATGTTGTATATCGTAGGTGGATAGATGATGCAAATGTTGCTCAATGTATCATGCTAGCTTCCATGAACATTGAGCTACAGAAGCAACATGAGCATATGGATGCTCACACTATCCTCATGCATCTGCAAGAGTTGTATGATGTGGCGGGGAGGACAGCTCGATATAAGATATCGAAGGAGCTGTTCGGTTGTAGGATGTCTGATGGATCATCTGTGAATGACCATGTACTTAAGATGATCAATTTGATTGAACGTCTTGGACAACTTGGTTTTGCCATGGATGGGGAGCTGAGCCAAGACTTGGTCTTGCAATCGCTTCCGAGTTCGTTCTCGCAGTTTGTTGTGAACTTTCACATGAATAAGTTGGATGTCAGCCTGCCTGAACTCCACAACATGTTGAAGACCGCGGAATCGAATTTTCCCCCTAAGAAGAGTTCTGTTCTTCTAATTGGTGAAGGTTCCAATCCTAAGAAAAGGAAGAGGAACTCTTCCAAAAAGAAGAAAGTAGGTGAGAAAATGCCGGTTCCACCAAAAGCTGAAGACCCCAAGAGCAAAGTTGTTTGCTTTCACTGTAACAAGGTGGGGCACTGGAAGAGGAACTGCAAGGTTTACCTTGCAGAATTGAAGAAGAAGAAGGATAGTGAGACTACCGCTTCTGATTCAGGTATATTCAGGATAGAAGTGAATATATCATTTCTACTTGGGTATTAGATACCGCCTGTGGTTCTCATATCTGCAATTTATTGCAGGGACCAAGGAGAAGTAGGACTCTTGAGGAAGATGAGGTGATTCTACTGATGGAAATGGAGCAAGAGTTGCTGCTGAAGATGTAGAATCGTTTCATTTACATAGGACTACGGGCAAGACTATTGTTTGAAATAATTGTTATTTTGTTCCCTCGATTGTGAGGAATATTATTCCCATATTAGACTTGGGTGGATTTTTCATTTATTATTGAGAATAATGAATGTTCTATTCTTAGAGATAATATTCTTTATGGACGTGGTACTTTAAATAATGGTCTGTATATATGTGACATAATTTACTTCAGATTGAACAAACTAATAAAAGAAAAGGGATGATGAAAATCTCACTTTATAGTGGCACTGCAGTCTCCATTTAGTGGACATGGAGAGAGGGCTGCAGATTTGCTAGGAATGGTACACACAATTGTATGTGGACCAATGTCTACGCAAGCCATGGGTGGATTTTCATACTTCATTACATTCATAGATGATAGATCTGGATTCCGATATGTGTTTGATGAAACACAAGTCCGAGGCCTTTGAAAAGTTCAAAGAATATAAGTATGAAGTGGAGAAATAACCAAACATAGTATTATAACTCTTCGATCAGATCGAGGTGGTGAATACTTTAATGGAGTGTTTCTAGATTATCTCAAAGTAAATGGTATAGTCTCCCAGTGGACTCCTCCAGATTAGTATCTGAAAGGAGAAATCGAACTTTGTTAGACATAGTTCGGTCCATGATGAGCTATGCAAATCTTCCAGTATTCCTATAGGGTTATGCATTGGAAAGCTCAGCATATTTACTGAATAAGGTGCCTTCCAAAATCTGTTCCTCAAACTTCGTATGAGATATGGAAAGAAAGGAAACCGAGTCTTAAACACGTTAAGATTTGGGGATGTCCAGCTTATGTCAAGAAAGTTGACCCAGATAAGCTGGAATATCGATCCGTAAAATGTAGTTATGTGGGATATCCTAAAGAGACTTTAGGGTATTACTTTTACACCAATCATCAGGTGTTTGTCTCCAGACATGCTACCTTCTTGGAAAAGGAGTTTATCCTTGAAGGAAACAGTGGGAGCAAAATTGAACTTGATGAAGTTCAAGAAGCACAAACTACTACGGATCAAGAGGAAACACCTGTTCTGACTGAACAACCTTTTGTGGAACAGCCCATTCATAGAACAGGGAGAGTGTCTCGCCAACCTGAGAGGTATTATGGCCTTGTCATTGAGAATGACAATGAGTTGTCGATCATTGATGATGACGACCCTATGACCTATAATGAGGCTATGAGTAGTGTTGACTCAGAGAAATGGCATAGTGCCATGAAATCCGGAATGGAATCTATGTATACGGTATACGTAAGAATGATTAGAGCAGATGGCCAGGTGGAGACCTTTAAGGCCAGGCTTTTGGCAAAAGGATTCAAACAAAGGCAATGGATTGACTTTGATGAAACCTTTTACCTGTAGCCCTGTTAAAATAAGTTCGGATTTCGCTTGCGATTGCTGCTTACTACGACTATGAGATCTGGCAATTAGCCAGATGGTTTTCTTTCCAAGAGAAATGAAAACCTAGTGTGTAAGCTACTGCGAACCATATGTGGTTTAAAGCAAGCTTCTCGAAAGATGGAACATTCGTTTTGATGAGACAATCAAAGAGTTTGATTTTATCAAAAACGCAGATGAACCATGCGTCTACAAAAGGGTTAGTGGGAGCGTGGTAACATTTCTTGTATTGTATTGAATTAGAGTTGACACACATAACAATATAGCAGACCCACTCACAAAGCTACTTTATGAAAGTCACTTTGATCGTCATGAAGACAAGATGGGTATTAGATACCAGAGTGATTGGCTTTAGTACAAGTGGGAGATTGAAAGGAATATGTCCTAAGTCCAAACATGTATGAGGATTTATGAATAACTTTTATGTAATCTGTTTTGATTTCATTGATATTAATAAAAGACTTGTTTTGTTTTTATTACGGGCTCTATCTATTTAAGTGTTTAAATAAGATATACCATAGTTTAGAGTAAAGCTTTTTATGGATTATGATGAGATCATAATAGTGAGACCTAAAAAGATGATAACTCTAAACTTAAATAGTTCCTGGTCATAGGATTACTAACTGGTAATTAATAATCCGCAAAGATCGGTACATACTATGCTTGCTTCATTATGAAGGATGTCTGTTCTCATAGACATTTGTGTGGTGACACTATAGCTAGTATGTAGGTGCTTATTATAGAATAAGTTCACTGAACATGACTCGCACAGCTGAACAACTGATGGAGTTCACTCACGTGTCAGCAGTTGTTCACATAGTGATAGTTGTACAAGTATCCTTAGACTTGAGGTCATCATAGTCATCTTGTGTACACTGAACTATGCTTTGGTTTAGTTCTTAGTCTCCAGGGACAATTATTAGGGCTCTTCTGGGTATAGGAATTTGTACACGAAGATAGTGTATGATCAATAAAGGATCTACCCCTTCCAGTGAAGGAAGCGAATGTTCAAGGCTGATCCACTTATGCTAGTTCAGGAATCTCTGACCAGAGTGAATGAAATTAGAAAGGAGTTTCTAATTTGCATAGAACTACACATAGTAAATGGTAAGCAAGTGATTGAATTAGATAGGCTTGACAGGAGATCCATGCCTTGTATTTAATCGGAACATTGTAGGGTAGAAGGAGTTTATTGTACGGTAACTATTCACTGAATAGGTTCTAGGTATTCTAAGCAGTGAATTCATATTATCCGGATAGTCGCGATATGCTGAGAAGTATCCCTCACGATGTAGAATAAATGTGATTAATTAATTAATCATATTTAATAAATTAGAGAATTTATATAAATAATGATAAAATAGTTTTATTATTATTTATTTCTACTACCGGCTTAATATTGAACCTACAGGATCACACCATAAAAAGAGAATGATTTAATGGTGGAGGAATTAATTAATAATGGCTAATAATTATTTATTTATGAAATAAATAATTAATTGGCAAATTTAATAATTGATTAAATGAGATTTAATTGGTTATAAATTAATTAAGAAAAGTTCTTAATATTATTAATTAAAGGATTTAATTTTTGGAAATTAAATCAAGAGAGAGAATTATTTCTAAAGTGTTTAGAAGAAGAATTAATGATTAAAAGGTGTTTTAATTATTAATGAGAATAATAAATGGGATAATAATAATAATATTTATGGGAAAATTTCAGCTGAAAATTTTGCCTATAAATACACTATTATAGACCCTAATTTTATTCTAACCCCATCGAAACCCGAAAACCCAAAAAGTTTGGAAAACCCAATTCTCTCCACCTCCTTCCTCCTCCTTAACATCGTTTTCTTGGTGGATACCGGTGGAGTGCTTCACACTTGAGGAGCAACTGCTAAGGATCTCTGATCGTTATCTCCGAATTATTTTAAAAGGTTAGATTCGATCCCTCAAATTTTTATTCACGATTTATATGCTTTTATTTGGATTTTATATGTGTAAAAGTGTTTTGCCATGCCCCCGCTGCGTTTAAAATCCAACAGTTGGTTTCCTGGATTACAGGGAAACATCGTCTCAAAGAATGAGGCATTTCTTGATTCCATAATGGTATTCTTTTGAATATCAGGAATCTTGGATTCATGAACAAGAAACCGATATGCAGTACTATGTGGAGGATATCCGATGAAAATACAATCCACAGTCTTAGGACCTATCTTCACCTTCTTCGGTGTAGGGATCAGTACCTTTGCAAGGCACCCCCACACTTTCAGGTGTTGGTAACTTGGTTTCTTTTTCTTCCACATTTCATAAGGACTTACATCCTTATTCTTGCGCATCGTAATATTTAAAATATTATTTGCGCTTAAGATGGCTTCTCCCCACATCGATTGTGGAAGCCCAGAGCTTAACAATATCGCATTCATCATTTCTTTCAGAGTGCGATTCTTCCTTTCAGCCACACCATTTGACTGAGGGGAGTATGGTGCAGTAACCTCATGGATTATACCATGTTGTGAACAGAATTCTCCAAATGGTTCAACATATTCACCTCCACGATCACTTCATATCGTTTTGATTTTCTCAGTCTGTTGTGTCTCAACTTCTTCCTTATAGATTTTAAATTTATCTATAGCTTCGTCTTTGCTTTTCAATAAATATACATAACAGTATTTTGTACAATCATCAATGAATGTAATAAAATACTTGTTTCCTCCTCTTGTTGGAGCGAATTTTAAATCACATATGTCGCTATGTATTAGGTCTAGCACTTTGGTGTTCCTTTCCACACGTTTAAATGATGATCTCGTTAATTTTGCCTCAACACAAGTCTCACACTTATGTTTTGAATCGATAGTAAGTTTAGGTATGTATTCTTTTGCACTTAAACGTCGTAAAGTGTCATAATTTACATGTCCTAATCTAGCATGCCATAAATTAGGAGACTCAAGCAAGTAAGCAGAAGAATTCTTCATTTCATTATCGTCCTTAACGGACATTACAATGAGCTTAAAAAGCCCATCGGTTAAATAACCCTTGCCTACAAACATACCACTCTTAGAAAAAATTACTTTATCTGACTCTATTACAATGCGAAAGCCATGCTTACTCAACAGAGAACCAGACACAAGGTTCTTGCGAATATCAGGCACATAAAGTACATTCTTCAAAGTCAGATTCTTCCCAGAGGTCATCTTCAGGATCACCGTGCCTTCACCCTCAATGGTAGAAGTTGCTGAATTCCCCATGTAGAGCTTCTCACCAGCATCAGAAGTTTTGAGGCTAGAGAAAATCGCCTTGTCTGAGCAAACATGCCTAGTAGCACCAGTATCAATCCACCATTCACGTGGATTAGAACCGACCAGGTTCACTTCAGAGACCGTAGCACAGAGGTCTATATCACCCATATCCTTGGAGATATTCTCTACCATGTTTGCTTCTTTCTTCTTGTTGGACTTCTTGGGCTTCTTGCAGTCAGAAGACCTATGACCAACTTTATCACAGTTGTAGCACTTCCCCTGAAATTTCGACTTCGAAATCCCTCCTTTGGGTGCCAGCTTTGCCCCTTTACTAGAATTAGTCTTCTTGGGCTTGGAGCTTTGAGCGTACTCCACCATGTTTGCCTTCTCAGTGGCAACATTAACTTTCTTCTCGGACCCTCTGTTGTCTTCTTCAATACGAAGTCTAACAACAAGATCCTCCATAGACATCTCCTTTCGCTTGTACTTAAGGTAGTTCTTAAAATCTTTCCATCCAGGTGGAAGCTTTTCAATAACAGCAGCAACTTGGAAAGACTCACTTATGACCATTCACTCATCCCTCAGCATGAATGTCATGAATGATCACCTGCAGTTCCTGCACCTGACTGACCACAGTCTTAGAGTCTGCCATCTTATAATCAAGAAAGCGGCCAACAATCCACTTCTTTGCCCCAGCGTCCTCGGTTTTATACTTATGGTCAAGTGACTCCCATAAGACCTTAGCTGTTGGCTTCGCGCTGTATACGTTATACAACGAGTCAGACAAACAATTTAACACATAGTTCCGACAGATGTAGTCGGAGTGCTTCCAAGCATCAGCAGCATACACAGTCTGCATGTTACTCTCAGCAGTGAGCAATGGTGGTTCTTCCTTAAGGAAGCGATCCATATGCAACGTGGTCAGATAAAAGTGCATCTTTTGTTGCCAACGTTTGAAGTTCGTTCCGTTGAAGTTCTCAGGTTTTTCAGCATGTGCAGCAGGCACAGTTGGCATAACAGGTGCAGCAGGCACCACAGGTGGAACAGATGGTACGTGCGTCTGTACTACAGGTGTATGCACAACAGTAGGCACTGCAGGTATGATCGGAGGAGTGAATCATGCCGATATCTGTCCAAGAGGAACACTAAACTGTCCAATGACAGTGTGTCCCACAGGCACATGTCCCGAAGGCACATGTCCAACAGGCGTTTGACCCCCATCAGATCGTACGATCCGTGCGTTAGGGTTAATCGGCTGCTGGTGAACCCCATCAGATCCAGTGATCTGTGCGTTGGGATCAGCCGTCATGTTCATCGAATCGTTCACAGTTTGGTTCTCCATCGATCTGTTACTCAACAAAACAAGCAGATACACATGTATCAGTCACAAATATATATAAAATAAATAGCTTTAAGATTGTGAATACAATCTGCGATTAATACATATAAATCAAATAAGTGTGTGCGTGAGTAAACGAAATCAAACAGAGAAAGGAAGAATATAACCAAATGGAAATCCTCGAGTCCAGTTGAAACTGTCTCCTTAAAGCTATTTCGCCTCTCACTGTATGTGCGAGTCGATAGCCTCCCAGGATAAAACGAGATACCAGTATAATCGATAGATCGAATATACTCTTAGCGAACTTGAACTAAGCCCGAGAACTATCACCGGAGTATTGGAAAATTTAAGACTAAAGAGACTGAGAATGAAAGATAGGACTCTTATTCCCTTGACTTAATAAAACTGATACCCTAAGACTCTATTTATAAAGAGAGGCTTGAAAGAACTTGTTTTTTCTTTTCGATGTGGTACATGAAATTTATAAGAA
Source organism: Apium graveolens (assembly GCF_009905375.1). Taxonomy (NCBI): domain Eukaryota; kingdom Viridiplantae; phylum Streptophyta; class Magnoliopsida; order Apiales; family Apiaceae; genus Apium; species Apium graveolens. The sequence goes on from NC_133647.1 coordinate 200,687,971, forward strand.
AAACTAAGGAATATGTTTGTGCTACTCTCGATGTGGTACAAAACCACTTTTCATATTAAAAGGTAAAACTTTGGAACATCAGTTCTCATTCACCTTTTACTCATTTTGAGCGTGTAAATATGCGTTGGAATCCCCTCAAAGAGGAGAATACGTTCCAATAAATACACACCACTAACACATAATGTGTCTCACTCATATAAAGTCTCAAAATGATTCACAACTTAGTCTAAAATACTAAGTTTGTCCAACACATTGTCACGAGGATCGTTACAGAGAGGGCATAGAGCTTCTTTATCTTAATCTCGATCATGATCATCATCACTATCGACGCCATCACAATAACTACGATCAGAATCATATTCAGCATCACTAGTAATAGAACCGGGCACAACATCTTCAGCAAGAAGAAGGAACAGATCCTTGAGAGGCAGCCAAGGCTTATAATCTTTTGTGGCTGATTTCCATGATTTACATACTGCTCTAAATCAAAAATAATCTTGCAAATAACTTAACTTGTCCACAATAACTAGCAAAATATCAGCTGGAAGATCAGGCCAGTTATGATCATCGTCCATGGTTCTACAATAACAACATAAAAAAGTTGCACAGCCACAACAATTACAGAATTCAATATACAGGAAGCTTATTAATTTCATAAGAACCCTTTTCTGATTTGAAATTGATTTTTTTATTTACTTTTTTTTTGTAAATCCAAAATATCTCTGTATAAATTCGAATTCTTTTTCTATTTCAAAAAATATCAAAAACAAGTTTTAATTATATTTTTCAGCTATAAATTCAAATTTCGTTTTCAATAAATTTGAATACCTTTTCTGTACTTCTGCCAAAAGTTTTGCCTGATTCCCTAAGTTTTTCTCTTCTAAGTTCTATCAAACATGAAGAAATTCGAGGAGATTCATCAGCGTATTGTAGCTACATTCATTCATACCGAATTTATGCTATTTGGGTGATCCTAGACTATCCTTCCCTTGTGGTTACAATCCTTTGTGGAGCCTTTCGAAAAGTCCACATTAGTCCAACCTTTTGTCGAGCCACAGTCGAGCCACATAAAAAAGTTTCAATTATATTTTTCAGCTATAAATTCAAATTTTCGTTTTCTATAAATTTGAATACCTATTTTGTCTGATTCCCTAACCTACAGCTTAAACAAGCATTCTAATCACTTTCATATAATCATGAAGGTCTAATATTAAAATTTTAATTTTTATGCCTTTGCTGCAGGACATTCGAAGTCCCAGTTGGTTTGGTAATTGAAAACGAAATTTGAAGAGAATCATCAGCATTTTGTAGCTCCAGTTTCCATAATAAGAAATCAGTTTTACGATATCTATCCGGCCTGACAGCTAGAGGTAAAATCTTTGTCTTGCAGATGTGTACAAGTAGAAATACAGTACCAGATATTGATTCAACCAAGTGCCTGCGATTCTGAAAATAATGATCGGGATGACATGCAATTCCTATGGCCCTTAAAAAAATTTATTTTGGCAGATATCACTGTAACTTAACACAATTCTTCCATCACTTTCAACTAATTTAGTATTGCAATAGTCTTCTCAACTTAAATGGTTAACAATCTCAAAGATTTCTCAACTTAAAATACAAAATTTTATTGTCAATTTGAGAGATAACATATTATGTTTCAAAACATATTTGGTTACGCCCATCAATAAATCAATTTGTGCCCCTGAATCAATATTTTTCCGCTTGTGCTCAGGGCCGGCTCTACATGTAACTATTTGAGTTGCATTAGGTGCAGGACATTTGAGTTGCAGTCGGTTTTGTAATTGAATTGAACATAGAGTTTTAAACTCAAACCGAGTCCGTGGTTTGGTTGTGGTTCTGGATTATATTAAGGTCTCTACTGATCTGTAGAAAAAATTGAAGGAAATATAGGATTTTAACATTCTCCCCCAAACAACCAACCTACAACCACAACAATTTAAGAATTTTAAACCAGAGAAAGGACCTGCACACAAAAAGCTAACCAACAATTTGAGGTACACGACACGAATAATTTGCCAGGTCTAATAATAATGCAATCGAGAAACAGTGAAGTGAATAAAATACATTTTAAAACATCCAAGGATGAAATGAAATTAGAGCATCTCCAATAGAGGGTGCCAAAAGGAGTTTCAACGTCAATTACAACGGGAACTTTGTTGAGCCCAGTACAAGGAAATTACATGCAAATCTTAAAACCTAGAAAAAGCGTCTCTTATATAATTTTGTGCTGATTTAGAAGAAAGAAGCATATTATCAAAGAGGCTGAATCCCATATCATAACTTCCTTCTTTTTATTATTCCTGCAATGATTCAATTTAAAGCATTAGGAACTATAGAGAATAAATTAACCACATGTATTTTATTATGCAATAGTGTTAGTACTTCTAAAGAATTTTGCCATATGTATTGGCTCTTTCTAGGGCATCTTAAAATAACTCGTACTGCAAACAGAAAAAATTACTATAATTCCCAACATAATATGACTTAAGCTGATTCTGATGATAACAAAATGTCGAAATGATAACTTACTTTACTACTGATCCATGCTATCCCAATGGAAGAAACCACTGTTGCCGCTGTCATTAGTGAACTTATACACCGGACCAGAAACTGGATACAAGAAATTATGAAGAGTTACTAGTTTGACTGTGTCTGAAACTAAGAAATCTGAAATACAAAACTCAAGTGTGTTTTAAGTATTTTAAATGTAATTTTTGTAAACGACAACACAATTTTTACCTTCATAACCATTAACAACGGGATCTTCAGACAGATGAAGTGGTCCATCTAGGTCAATGAATCTGTATGAGTAAAATATCATTACATCTGATGATTAACTTTAGATGAAAAATCTTAACTTCAAAGAGTTATGCACAGACAAATTTGTCAAGTAAAAGCAATAGAGCATGTGAGCATGTATATTCAAATTCCTGAAATGCAACATCATCAGCTTACTTGAAACATCCAAGTCCTGCGACAAGGTGACCAGCAAAACCCATGGAAAGCCTAGTCTCGATCATACCACCAATCATCAAATGCAATCCAGATGCCTGTGCCAACTCAATAATTTCAAGGGCTCCAACTACCCCGTGTTTGGCGAACTTAATGTTAAGGACATCTGCTAGATTGCCTTCAACTATCTTCTTTGCATCAGTTAAAAGGCGGCAACTTTCATCAGCAGCAACAGATACCCCATATTTTTCTTTTGCGATCTGAGTAACACGACCAAGACCTTCCCAGTCATCCCTATGAACTGGTTGTTCAAAGAGAACAGGAGTCACCTTCATTTCTGCATATTAGTCCCAATTCGTAAAAAAAAAACTTGTTAGAAAAGCAAACGTAATTGGTCAAGTTATAATAACAAGGCATTTAGATCTTGAGTAAGAACATATGTATAACAGTTTGTTAGACAAACTTGTAGATTCTTTACCATGCAATGTCTGAAGAACATGAATAGCTTCCGAATAGGTGTACCCTTCATTGGCATCTAAGATAAACAAGCAATCAGGATGGACCTCACGTATCGCTTGAAGCACTTCAATGTCTCCATTCAAATTCTTACCCACCTTGAGCTTCAAGGTTTTGAATCCATTTTTGCAATAGTTTGAAGCCAAATGAGCAGCTTGGGAAGGAGAAACCATCGGAATCTATAGATTATATTGGTTCACATTTAGTAATTTTATTTGATATGTATCATATATATGTTTAGGCAAAATTTGTACAGAGACCACACTATAATTATAAAATAAGTTTGCCTATAATTTTGGACTCATAAAAGGATGCTCCAGAGGAAAAGAACCAAACTGTTATAGATGTTGTAACTGTGTTTGAAACTCCGCCGAACAATCTCCACAAAGGAGTGCCAATGCTCTTCGCAACTGCATCAATCACGGCCATCTCAACCCCTGCTCTAGCCTTTAATTGCAAAAGAAATTATTAATAAGAAGTACAAAAAAACTCAGGAGTGACGGTCAGATGTTGAAATTAGAGCCAGCAATTTCGTACACGACACGATAACACGACAAGAAAACGACACAAAAATAACGGGTTTGGTTTGAGATTTTTGGTACACGAACAAGAAAGTATACAAACAGGAAAGTATACGGATAAATCTAGTGTCGGATTTGGGTGTAGTGGGTACACGACACGAAATGAAAGTACACGAAATAAATAAATTTTTAAATAAATTTATCAAAATTAAATGAAAACATATATCTTACAATAATATTTTACATATAATATTTACCGGAAAATAGATACAAAATAGATTCAAATTTATATTTAATAAGATTTGACTGCACTTGAGTTTTTATAATTTATTGACTTAAAACTCGACTAGTAAAAATTTAATATTCAAATATATATTTTCTTTATCATTATTTTTATTATTAATTTTAAATTACACGAAACACGACACGAAATATAAACCAAATGAAGAACACGAAACGAAACGAATTCTTAATGGTTCGGATTTGGATTAGGCATTTATGACACGAAACACGAAAGTACACGCAACGAACAAATTGCCAGCTCTAGTTGAAATGAAAGATTTAAAACATAAGAAAATTAAGAAAATTTCCGAATATAAATATTTTTGTATCCGAAGGTTAAGTATGCAACTTACAGCAGCAAATTCAAAGCCAGGCAGAATCCTAGCGATCTCACCCAACACTGAGCCCAAAGTCATAGCAGGACTCCTCTTCAGAAACTCGCACACCTCGGCCACTTTTTGCATGGCAAGAGGCTGATCCTCTGCAGTTAAAGGACGAAGAATAGGAGCCTCGCCCCACCCAACACAACCATTACTCAGTTCAATCCTTATAGCCACACTCCTGACTTTTTCATAGGTTGATGTTGCAGTAGTTGTGGGTTGAATCAACGACACATTTAACTCCCTTCGCTCTGCCTGTTTCACATTAACTGTGAATGTCTCCATTAAAAGTTTGAACCCACCAAAGCTTGTGCACGTTACAGGGGTTGCCATTGTATTACTACAAGAGAACAAGATGATGAAGCACTCAGCAATTATTCCGTTTTTTTCCTTAAAACACAAAACAAATTGATAACGCTTTTACAAGCTTTTTACAGCTGTTCTGCCTTGAAAAAGGACAAAACAAATTAAATATACTTGTGTGACACGATTAGGCCATAAAAAAAAGATATTTTTGGATTTTGAAAATTACAGGGTATTCAATTTGGATTTTAAAAAATCTTTAAAAATCTGATGGTATTTAATAGGGATTGAAAAAAGTAAAAAATTCATTAAAATCTGGTGGTATTCAATTTAGATTTAAAAAATTCCAATAAAATCCGGTGGCATTTAATTTAGATTTTAAAAATTCGAATAAAATCTGGTGGTATTCAAAAGTTCTTGAATTTTTTGGTATTTTATAAAATTGCAGATTTTGATGGATTTGCTAGTGTATTTTATGTGGAAAATGCTAGAGACCCAAAATTTTTATCCCAAAAATTTCCCCAAATCTGATGTGTCACATAAATAGTTGGTAACTTTCCTAATAATAAAATGGTACCACGCGTGTATTAATATGCGCACACGAATTAAAATAAGCCATGTGTCAGCCACATCATTTGGTAAAAAAATTGGGGAAGATATTTGGGGAACCTAGCACTGCTCATTTTATGTTTTCAGAAATCTTAGCAAAATCCAAGAGATTTTGATGGATTTGTAGAAATCAATAGTCAAATATGCAATATTTTACGAGATTTATTCAACAACTCCGTGTACAATTAAAATCAGTAATAATCATTCAAAATCAATAAATTATTATAAATCCTCTAAAATCCGAATTAAATACGTATTTTTTTAAAAAAATCCAATATCCGGGTATCCTATTTATTGTTAACTACAATGACCCCCAAATTTAGTGGTACTTTTTATCTGCATTAGCCGGACATTTTGGGTTTTACCAAATATAAAGAGCTAATTTCATACTCTTTATTTTAAAAATAGAATTCGTGATATTTTCTAATTTTATAAAAGTTGTTTTAATTATATTAAATAGAGTTTAATGATTGTAAAATAAAACAAGAGAAGAGAAAAACAAAATTCAGAAATTAGATGGCAAGTTACCATTTTCCCCTTCTAAATATATATACTCCCTTCCCTTTCCCCTTTCCTTTTCTTTTCCTCACCCGGTTTCTCTCCCCCCTCCCTCTCTCTATCTCTATCTCTCTTTCTCGAATCTCTCTCTCTCACTCTCGGTAATCTCTCTCCTCCATTTCTCCCATGTTTCTTGCTTGTTCTTGAATCTGAAACCACCTCTATTCTTAGTTTCTTCTTTCTACAACTCTGTGTGATTGCATGTGTTGTTCCTTGAGTTGATTCGAAACCCCAACTCGGGTTTTGGTTCGGTTCTTTCGAGCTTGGTTCAGATTTTTCGAATTTGACTGTGTTGTGTGGTTTTGTGATCTTCTGTGATGATAAAGTAAGATTATAGTGGTGATTGATCAAAGAAATGGGTGGAGTTTGGTTGGAAACCCCAAAACGGGCCACCACTGTGCTTTGCCGTCGTCGGCGTTGAACCTCCGGTGAGCCGACGGGAACAATGATGCTACTTGAGTCTGAAAATTTCATAAACACTTCGTTTTAACTTGTATATTTACATGCATGTGTGTGTTTAAGGTTTTTCTAAAGTTTCAAGATTTAAATTCTTGAAAATGATTTGAATTTGGTATTTGGTTCAAGGTTTAGTAACCGGTTATTAGAATTAATATTGCATGTCTATTTCGGTTTGAAAAATTGAATGAAACTCTTGGTTTAAGGACAATTTGGTTTGAATTATGTGATAAATCCGATTGATATGATTTTGTTCATAATTTTTAAGTCGAAATAGGTTCAGTTGTGATTTAAGAATATGCATGTTAATTTCGAATGAATGCATGTGGATTAAATGTGATTTTTGTGTCGGTTAAAGGAATAATTGACGATGCATTTCGATTTTAAATGGTTTGGAAATTTTCTGAATTTATTGTATTGATTTTATTCGAATTAGGGTAAAGGTTCAGTTGAATTCAATTAGTAAGTTAAGTTCGATTGATCTCGTTATCGATATGGGAAATGTTGCATGTTGCGTGTTAAGTGTTAAAATGAAATAATTATGTATACTTGATCCTTAATTATGACGATGTATTGATATGATAAGAGTAAACGTCATGCCCGATTTTTCGATAAGAAAGGAATAGAGTCGAATATTTACAAAGGCTTTGTGACAGATTATATGAAATTATGACTGTTTGCTATATGTAAAGTATCGAGATAGTCAATGATATAAAGAGTATAAAGGTATATCTTATTATGTGCTACATGTTATACATGTGTATATAAGATAAGTGAATATTGCGTTTGGGTAGAAGTTAGACATTCCGAAAAATATCGGTAATCGAGCAAGTTTCTGATTAGGGTTCTGTTTTGCATTGTAGATTTGAAAAGCGGAGCCATTCATGCTAGAAAAGAAAAGAAAGTCTTAGGTGGCAGTAGCTCAGGTTCCATAAAACAGGAAAGCTTCTTTAGGCAAGTAATTCTACCTTCTATTATGAATTGCTTTTAGAGAGATTGTTGATGCTATGCACTGATAGAATAAAGAGTATTCGTAGAATTGTTATTGATCCTTGTGATAACCCTGTTGTTGATCTTTGCGATAAACTCGTTATAGATCCTCGTGATAAACCATAATAGTAGTCCCTTGTTCCAATTGCTTATACCCTGTACTCGTACTTTGTTAACCCATGATCCTTTGACCCTATAAAGAGTCATAACGAACCTTTCGTATATAAAATTTTGTTAACCTAGATTCTTTTGATAATCACTGTGCCATGCTTATGCGTTGTTCTTTGGAACTATTCTGATAACGGCCTTGTTATACTCTGTTTAACATTAGATCAATATCCTTGACTTGCGATCTTTGTTACTTTCGATTTGTTCACTTTCCTTAAATTCTTGAAATGAACTTAAGAATGATATTCGACTTGAATGAGTCCAAACGATTTCACTTATTGGTAATGTTAAAAATGAATTTAGCAAAACTTCCTTGTATTCCAATATAAAGGTTTTCCAAATGAATTCCTAATGGATTGGATGGAGACGTAAGAGGCTAGTGGGACTAGTCCAGTCACGTAAGAGGCTAGCGGGGCAAGTCCAATATAAGGTTGAAACAATGCCATAGGTACCTTAACGACCAGATAGAGGTCGGTACGGGCTGATCACCCGTATTATAATTAAAAGATGGATATTCCAATCAAGGGTTCTGATTGTTAAATAATGAAAGTAAATGTTTATAAATATTGCAACAAGTGTTATGCTTTTCTTTTGATTTGAAATTGAATAGTTTGAGTTAAATCTTCTTTAAAGTCTTGGGAATCTTGTCTGAGAACCCTGTCATAATACTTGTATATTGAAGCTCATAGCTTAAAAGTGATATATCTTTCAAAGTGTGAAACTATCTCTGGGAACCCTCTCGATTGAACTTGAGAACCATTGGTTATTCGAATCTAAATCTTAAAAGCTTTGAAACTCTCCTTTGGAACCCTTTCCTAGATTTTACTTTGAGATAGAATGCCTTAAATATTGTTACTTATGTTGAAATTTAAACTGTTTATATAGTTACTTGCTGAGCTTATTTGCTCATTTATTTACTTTGATCTAACCATGGCAGTTAAGCAAGAAGATGTCCAGACTTAGGAGCACCGCTTGCAAGAGCGTTCCTAGTGGTCCCTATCGTGTTGTAGGATTTCAGAGGCCAGAGAAGGTAGATGCAGTGTGAGCAAGCGATAATAAGTTGGTGGGAAGTGTATTAGCTAAATCAGATACTTTGGGTTATCTGTCGATTCCAAGTCGGAATCGAATAACTTGAATTTGTTTATATTTTGGGTTGTAATAATGATATTCTGGTTGGTAGTTGTAATCTTGTCTCATACTTTATCCTGTTTAGATCCTGTTAGTTTCGGGGTTTATTATATTCTGTTGTTATTATATTAGTTTATTGGTATTATGGGTCCTCATTCCTAACCCCGAGATTGAGGACGTCACAGTGTATACGACTATTTTGTTACGTATATCGAGAAAACAACCAGCGATTAAGAAATCTGGAGAATAAATTTGATAATTTGGGTTTGTAAATGCAAGATCTACAAGCAACACTCAATAAATAAAGGATAAACTTGACATGTAAAATAACCCTTCATCTGTACGACCTCCATTTCTACCTCAACATCAGCCTGATAGTGAAAGGAACGTGAAACTTGACATTGTTGGTGGAGGAAAAAATCCAAGAGAGAATATTCAACAACACGAGATATTAAAGCAAATAGTGACCGCGTCTTAATTCTTGAAGAAAATTCAGATGTTTACGTTCTGAAATTTTAGTGTACTAATATTGAAAAAGAAGCGATAGAAGAAGTTGCAAACCAGGAGAACAACATTAACGGTGGAACATATTGACTTTTTAGGTGTTCCTTGTTGAAAACTGCGATGGCATCAAAATGCGTTGTTCTTTTAATGTTGCTTCCAAAAACATTGTTCAGGAGTTTAAAATTCCATGTCTTCAAGTTCAGCAGCCAACCATTTCCTTGTGTGTTGATTGTTAAGTTGTATAAAACTCGTGGACGAGTTTTTTCAAAGGCGAGGAGAATGATGCAAAATGAAGAATTAGAAACTTAGTTTTTATTTTTTTTATATTTCTATTTGGATATAAGTGTGGTTTGTTATTAATTATTATATAATCTATTAGGAACAATCTAGATTATAGGTTATAGATTACAGTAGTAGAATAAAATAAAGGATTTGTTTCATTTAATTAGTTACTTTATATATATATAAGTATTTAATTTTCAAGTAATTACTTGACATCCAAGTAAAAGTTATTTATATAATCTCATGTAATTTTTCATATGAAATATAATTGATTGATTATTCGGTACTCGATTTATTTGACATTATTGTGTTGCATTATGTGTTTTGAGTTTCTCCAATGTGAAGTTAAGTTTTTTTCTTTGTTGCTCTAAATGAGTTATATATATATTTTTATTGTGGTTTTGACATAAAGTTGAAGGAATAAAGACTAAATTCACTAAAGTGTTAAGGTTCATTTAGAAATATGCATGATTGAGATCGCATTGCACATAATTTCCAGTTACACATCCATACTTGATCTACGTCATTGGATATATTTAAGTGGTGATCATTGAGGATCGAGTTATGACAATGTGACGAAGGTTGCTTTGGTTTCATATTTATATATGAGATGGACTAGATGGACTAAGTATGATGTTTTTAAAGAATAAAAATTTTTGTACACACCTAATGTTATTGATGTATTTGTTGTTTGTAATAATTTATAGACCGAATGAGAGTTTGTTAGAATATTTTATAATGTTAACAGTATATTGGTTTACAAATTAAAGGTTGTTAGATATTGAATGCAAAAAAATGTAACACATAAGGGGGGGTGAATGTGTTTCTTGGATTTTAATTGGCTATCAAAACTATTTGGATTATGGTTGAACAAAACATTTAAGAATTGTAGAGATATTATGTTTAACAGAAATCACACAAAATATAATATATGAAAAACTCACTTAATTGTATTAATTAAGTTTGTCTTGCTATAAATCTGTGTTCTTAGAAATAGCAACTCAGCTACTATCTTAAAAGAATACAAGATTTTTCTAGATCTGTTTGTTACCATTAAACTAAGGACCCGTGCATGCTTTATAGACTAGCAACACTGGTTTACAAAACTTGCACTAAAATATACTAAACCAAATTCTAAATCAACCTTATCTATTTCCTTTTCTGGTGTTAGCAAATTTGTGCAAAATCTTGCATGTCTGTGACCATCATTTGTCCAGTGAATCTTGGCCCTTAATCTTGTATTCTTCAAGATGCTTTTTTAGTATTTCCAATTCATTGAATGGATTGTTTGTTGACTGATAATCTTGAATCTTGAACTTGTTTGTAAATCAGAATTTGAGATAGTATGTCGATATCTCTGTTAATTCTGTAGAGAAGTGACATATCGATAAGTATAATGAATTATCGATATCTTGAGTTCTCTACATGTATATTTGACTTGTCGAGGTCTCTAGTTCTCTACATGTAAAATAACTTGTCGACATCTCCAGTTCTGTACATTGGCTTTTGACTTGTCGACATCTTGAGTTCTCTACATGAAGAGTTTGACTTGTCGACATCTCTGAGATCTCTACATGGAGAAATGACTTATCGATATCTCTAAGATTTCTACATACATATTTTGACTTGTCGATATTTCTGAGAATTCTACAGTAGAAATGACTTGTCAATATCTCTTGGGACTTCTCTACAAGTCATTTTGGACTTCTCGATTGACGTCTCAATATCTCTTGATCTGTGACTTGTCGATAACTTGACTTAAAACATTTTTACTAGAATAACATTATTTTACTCCAAGCTGCTACACTTTTCTTTGAGGCATGATCAGGACTTGATCTTCTTTCAGAGCTTATTCCTTAGCTTGAAAACTGTTCACATAAAAATCCCACAGTCTAATTTACTAAACATTCTTACAAACTCAAGGAGTACAATTGCAGAATATAAATATTGATTATCATACAACTTAATCTTAGGGTTGTCAATATGACTTAGTCTTGTTATTTTACATGCATGTCTACAACAATCTCCCCCAATTTGTTAGAAGATTGCTTATCACAAATTCATGCCTGATAATAAAACTAACCCCAAGCTAAAATCACATACAATAAAATTTACAAATTGACAAAATACACTATTTATACATTGATCATTTACATCAGTTCACAGTTCTAAATATTAGGTGAATTTCTCATAACCAGGTTCTTTTCGAATGAGGTCCTTGATTTTGACTAGCACTGCAAGTTCTTCAATAATTTCAGGCCCTCTTAGAGCTTCCACTAGTTTGAGCCATTCTTCCAATAAGTAATTGTTGAGAAGATGAATCATAAATCTTGAAAATCTGCCAACTTTGATATTCAGAAAGTGTCCACCTTTTGAAACCCTGTTCAATCCCCTTGCCTTGAGTTCATTAGATCTTTATTCAAACATCTCAATCTCATTGACATATTTTCTTTCCCTTTCTTCTCTCTTAGTCTTTCCCTAACATGCCTTATGTTCCTTTCTCTCAACCTTTCAGCCAACACAACCCTCTTCATTCTTGTACTTGAATCCTTGACCTTCATCAAACTGATCACCCTCCTCAATTCCACAGTTGAAAATATCTCTATTACTTCTTTATTCAGCAAAATAAAGGAGCCATCCTTGTAGTAGATTCTGACTTCTCCCAGAGAAATAACCCAAACTTTGACTATCTCGTCGGCTAGTTGTTGGTGATAATCATCATCTGTTATGCTCCTTGAAACTGGTAGAAAGTCATCCTGATTGAAATAGTTTTAGATAGCACCAACATCAGCTTGAATTTTTCTTGGTTTTCTTCCTGCAGTCTTGAAGTGAGTTTTGGTTGGAGGTTTCTATTAAGGTGGTTTTGATATTTTCTTTAAGGAGACTTGGCTAGCTGTGATAGGTATCTTGAGTGTGGAGTTTGTAGTTGGCTTGTAAAGGTATTTGGGCTTTGAGGTCAGGTTTGATAAGTGTCTGTTTGGCTAGGTTTAGGGGTTTGAGTTGGTAGAGTTTGTGAGATTTGAGTTCCTTGGACATTCTGTTACTTTGTTACACCTTCTCCATCCTTCTTTCTTCTCTTTCCATCATCCCTTCCTTTCTTTTCTTCCTTCTCCTTCTTGTCATCCACCTTGCTACTAGTTGCTTTGATAGACTGACTTGAATTTGAGCCAGAAGATTTTTGCTCATCTTTCTTCTGCTCATCATCATCCAAGTCATCTTTTGTATTAATTTGAGCTCTTGGCAACATGGTTTCAGCATTCTTCAGATATCTTCTTAGAATCTTAATCATCTCTTCATCTTCAAAAGTATTTATCTTTTTGGTATTCAAATCAGTAACTAGAGTCATAACTAATCTCGGATTTCCCATGACACAGTGCTTAGGGATCATGAAGTGTTTGCACCTTTTGGTAGTTGAACAGATGTAGTCCACTCCCTTGTTTGGTTGAAGGTAAGCTTCTGGAAATGCAGTCACTTGACCATTTTTAAGTTCATTGAGCAAGAGAGTGTCATCTGGAATCACCCAGTTGACTTTATTGATAAGGATGTCCAGCTCAGATGCTCTTCTTGATTGGATATAAGAAAGAGACACCTGCATGCACCTGTCTACACCTGAGTCATTTATGTTGGCAATAAACCTCTTTTCTCTGAAGTTTCTATTTATCACAATCACCACCCTCAGAAAATTTATATTTCTATCCAAACCCTTCTTGTAAGTAAAATGATTGTTGTTTAGAGAGATTCTGAGAGCTTTGAGGAGTTCATCAAATTCCTTGTCAAGACAAGGTCCCTCAGTTGCCTTCACAAGTTAGTCCATTCCAACATCATCCTTCTTTTGAATTTGAGTTGTAGCTTAGCTTGATTGAGATGTAGCCGAGACTCTATCTCCCTCTTAGTCTTGATAGCAGGCACATGAGGTGTAGGAAGAGAGATTTAGGTCCCTAGAGCTTGAGTTGTTTCTAGAGGAGGTATTATTAAAGCTCCCATTATAGCTCTCAAAGATACTAAATTTTGTATCTGTAGATATATATGAGAGTCTATTAAAGACTTTATGTCTTGTTGTTGGCTGGTGACCAAGGAGGTTAACTGAGATACTTGAGCAGATAAAGAGCCATTAAAATTTTGTAGATTGGAGACTTGAGTTTGTAGATTTTGGATTTGAAGGCTGGTTGAGGTGAAAGGTATAGGATGTGAACTTAATGCAGATAAGGTGCCAAAAGAATTTTGAACAACATTCTTAATCTCCTCTATTACCAAAGCTGATGGTTCAAACCTAGCCTTGTACAATTGATCCAGCTTGACCTTAGAGTCATTATTTTGAGTTATCAGCTTCTGGATCACTTCATGCAAGGCTAAGAAGGATTTTCTCAACTTGAACACATTTTCTTTAACTGGTGAGAGAGAGAGAGAGCTTGAAGCCTATCTAAAAACTTGTTGAACTTTGATTTGATATCTGAGAATGTAGGCATCAGTTCATCAATCCTATCATTTATTAATTTTTTGACTGCAGCTTGATGCTTGTCCAGTGTGTTCTCCATAACTCTTCCAATATGATGAAAGACCTTCAATTAAGCTTTATACACTTCTATCACAGAATAATAGACCTCTTGGGGAGTGAGGACCTTAGCATTGCTTCTCATAATGGTGACATAATCCTCTCTAAATTTTGCTAAGGTCTCATCCATGGATGTTGTGAAGACTTTTGAAAGCCATGCATTCACATTACCATCTGCTTCATCTGCAATCTTCTGTTGTTTATCCTCAATATCCTCCTTGTATGAGAGTAGAATGGCTTGATAGTCTTGGTTTGATATATCAGTGGTAAGGAGTTGTTGGGTTATGTTGGATAGGCCTGCAAGCTGATCAACCAAAAGATCATTTACTGTTGTAGGTTGGGCTTGAACATCTTGCAGCCATTGAGAAATTAGGTGTTCAGAATGGTTTGGTATGGTTTAAGTTGATGGTTGGTCTGTTGTATTTGAAATGTATGGGATGGAGGTGGTAATTATGCATGTGACAGGGGTCACAGTTTGACTCACAGCATGAGCTGTGGTTGTGATGGTGTGTTGTTCACCACTAGTGGGAACCTCCATTTGAATTGGAGGGGACTTGACCAGATTACTATCATGTACCATTGCCTCAAACCCTTGTTCCTCTTTCAAGGAACTGGCACCTGAATGTGCTATACTTACCTCCTCAATGACTGGATTATTGGCAGTTGGGCTCCTAATTTCAATTGACAAAGCAATTTCAACCAGGGTTGTGAGGGGAGTTATTCCTACTTGAGAAACCTCCAATTGAATTGGAGAGGATTTAAGTAGCGCCCCCTCAAGAGGACTACCCTCAAACCTAACAGTCTTTGAAGACTGTGGTGCACATGAAGGTGCTATAGGAACATGCATAGGATTTTTAGTAAAAACTGGTGAAACCCTTGTGTTTGTGATGGTGACATCAAGGTCTACCTCAACATGTAGTCTCTCACCATCTAAATATAGTGTCTGTGTGGTGAACACAGTTTCTTGAACTATGTCACTTGAGTTTGACAAGTCTTGAGAAATGGATTCAAGCCCTTCATTTAAGAAGAAGAAATTTGGGAAATAAGATTAGAAATTTCAGAATTGATTTTTGGAAACTCCCCCTGAATGGATGAGGGAGTTTCAACAGATGTACTCTCATGGTGTGTGCCAACCAAATTACTTATTTCAACCTCTTGAGAGTGCTCAAGAGGTGGTGCAGACTCTATACAGGATGCATTTGGGAGAATTCTTTGTTCAATAGTGACACCTTGTTGAGAAGGTGCCCCTAGTGTCTGTTCATGCCCCTTTGTTACACCTGCATCTTTTTGAGAAGATGCAGAGGTGGCTATTTGAGTGGACAACTCAACATTTCTTGACTTCTTTGGTTTTCTGACCAGGTTTGACTCAATGTTTGTTTGGTCTTCACCACTTTCAGTAACAACAACCAATTGTGTTTGTTTTCTCTTTTTTTACTAACTCCACCCTGTTGAGAGGATGAAGTAGTTGGTTCCCTAGATTCTAATATTTTGAAGAAATGGTCACGGTTGTGCAAGGCTCCTGTTGGTTATACTGTTTTTGTACTTCTATAGGTGCAGGAGCCATAACTGTACTAGAAATTACACTAGACCTCATGTCAGGCATATGATAAGGGTATGTCCTAAATCTCTCCAACATAAAGTCAGTGACATTTAGAGCTACTTTACCTGATTCTTTGTAATAAGTGACCCAAATAAAATTTTGGACACCTGTTTACAATTTCCTATTTTAGTTCTATCTATTCCTTCAAGCAAATGAATGTCTGCAACTTTATAATTTAAAGTAGACATTGTGAACCTTGGGAAGAAAATTTCCTTAACTCTACTTACCAAGGGCATTATTAGCATGGTGCTTAGCTCTTACAGGATCAATAGACCAACATTAATGTGCTTGTTGTATGCCATGGAGAACACCAGCTTTTGTACAATACTGAATATATTATCATACCCAGTCTTCCTACATGTGAAAGTTCTAATAATAGAGTCAAAGATAAAAAAAACCATTCCCTCCTTAGATGCTTATTGCTCAAGATAGCCAAGTTAATTTTCACACTTTAGTTTATGAAATCCATAAACTCAGCCAGCTTCTGTGTTATTGGTACCTCCATCATGCCATATATAGGAATGCCCAAAGTCTTGTTGATATCATTAGCATCAAACTCCCAGGCTTACCCTGAATTGAGCAATTAACCACCAAGGAAACTGCCTGATTCTCATGCACAACAGTGTTCAAAATAGCTGAGTTCCAAAACTCGTTGAGCACATCTAGGTATAGAACATGATTAGTAGTCAAAGCTCCTTCAAGATAAGATTCAGATACAAACTTGACAAAACACTTGAAACTGTCAGGAGCTTGGTTTGCATCAATAAATGCCAGGTAATTGGTACCATCCTTTGGGATAACAGCTCTAACATTGTTGGCATCCATTAAAAGTGTTTGAGTTTTAATGGGTAAGAAATTTGATAAAGAAAGAGTTTGAAACGAGTGAGAGCGGTTTAGATTTGCAAAAGTTAGGTCAATTGAGATCTTGAAAGTGTAAAGATGGGTTATGTCGAGATGTCTAGTTATTTATAGGTTAGAGATGTGACTTGTCGAGAAGTAGGAATAAATGGTTGGTATTTGCTTATCAAAAAGTCACGTGAATTAGAAAACTCATGTCAAGATGTCACTTTCCTGACTCTTATCGAGAACTAGATAGTGACTTATCGAGATATAGAATAAATATCCAGTTATCCTAAGTGGACTGAATTATTCCAATTTATATTGAATAAACCAACATAAAATTAGAATAATTTTGTATCAAAAGTATTTTACTAAAATAATTTATTAAATTAAATTATTTCAGTTGTAAGTTGTCGAGAAGTCTAAAATTTATGCTTGTAGAGAACTCCATGTATAAATATGTGTCGAGATCTCTACAATACTTATCGAGAAGTCATAATGAGGCTTGTCGAGAAGTCATAATGAGGCTTGTCGAGAAGTCAATCGAGAAGTCATGAAAAAGACTTATCGAGAACTCTATCGAGAAGTCTCAAAATGACTTGTCGAGAAGTCATTTAGACTTATCGAGAACTCAGTTTTCTACATACTTTTGTTCTCTATCAGTTCTGTCTTATATAATTTCACATATTAAGAATTTGAATTAACATTTAGACAATTTTTCTCAGAATTTGAAAAATTTCAAGTTAAATTTTAATTTTGAAAAAAAATTAAAATCCAGTTAATTTATAAATCATATTCCAGTTAATTTCCAGTTAAATCAAATTAATTTTGATTTATCAAAAATTAATCTGCTGCAACACATTAGCTGAGTTCATGCCTTTAGGATGAAGAGTTTAGCATCCCAGTTTCACCTACAAGTCTGGTGAAAGTTGTTTCATCCAAAGGTTTAGTGAAAATATCAGCTAATTATTTTTCTGTTGGAACAAAAGTAAGCTCAATAGTACTATTTGCAACATGTTCTCTAATAAACTAGTACCTGAAATGAATGTGCTTAGTTCTAGAATGATTAACTGAATTAACAATAATAGATATGACACTAATATTGTCATATATGATTGGAATTTCATTTAACACTAGGCCATAGTCCATTAATTGATTTATAATCCAAAGCACTTGAGCACAACAATTTCCGGCAGCTGTAACGCCCTCCAGACCCGGGGTATAAGTCTGGAGGTTATTAACTAATCACCAAACATGTACAATCTGATTAACAAATAATAAAGAAATGAAACTAAACCCCTTTATCACTAACCATGATCTTTTTAGGTTGAAGTAGAAAACAAGAACCACTAACTACTTTATTACAACCTAAATTTAAAATCTCCCAAACTCTCTTTATTACAAACCATTGTCTAATTCATTTTAAACTAAGTTCAGCTTTTATCCAAACACACACACTATCTATCAACACTACACCTGCTCAGGCAACTCAAAGCTTTCTTCCTGGATTGGGATCAACACTTTGGGTATGAGAGGATCCCGAGGCTTGACCCGCTTCTTTACCACTCGAGTCCTGATGGGTTTCATATTCCTTCTTAACTGAAAATAATAAGGTGAATAACAACAAAAAGGGTGAGCCAAAAATTGCTCAACAAGTCCACAAAATATCAATAGTGTTAAGGCAATATAAATGAATCCGTAACCCGGGTATATCTTCAAAGATATAACTCCACGAGAATAGAAAAAAAACCATTACTGGCGAATACAAGCGAACTAAACTGGACTCAAGTTCGCAGCTATACCCTGCTGATCAGCCAGGATACAGTGCAGATCTATATCTCACTATATAGATCCCGTCGGGCACCCAGGCACTACGGCCCATCTCAAGGATCCGGTTATGTCCCGGTCCTTAGGATTAAGTAAACTTAATCCCCAAAGTAGTATTATCCAGTTCCTGGAATAGCAACCGGAATAATCGGTATGCTTTGATATATTCTAATCACCAGAATATATCAATAATTATGAATAACAATTGGAATATGAACAATGAATTCAAATGAAGAGAATAATTCAAGAATCGAACTGAAATATGAAAAAGAGAATTAAAAGAGTACAAGCGTAATAAGAATTTGAAATGAATATTACTATTCTGAAAGTAGAATAGGGGAGAAACTTGCCTTCTGCACGACTCACTGCAATTAAATCACTTTTCATCTATCACCTACTCGACCTGCCTTGCTGGTTTAGCTTCTGTTAGAAAAATAGATCGGTTAAGCCATTTTGTACTTCAATTATATCTTGAATGGACTTCATTTCGTTCCTATTATATACCCATACGCTTATGACTGACTTGTATATTATATATAAGCAAGTAAGACTCGATTAACCACATAATACACATAAGCACATAAGCACATAATCATTTTTATAGTTAAAATAATTTTTAGAATCAAAATCGACTCGCTGATTGCTCCACTGATCACCTTATGCCTCATTTCCCATTTTTCCGGAATTTTTTGGACTCGTCTCGGCACGCATTTCGACTGATAATCAAGCAATTGATAAATTCAACAAATTTCTAGAAGAAACTAGGTCTTCATATTATTTTTAATGAAAAGGATTTATTTTTCTGAGTCAATTGGCTTTCGTTTCGCTCAAATCGGACTAACGGTCTAATTAATATTAATTAAACACTGATAAATCAATTTATTATTCAATATAAATAATTATTACAAATTTTTAAATCCTAAAATAATTTTTAAATAATTATTTAAGAAAAAATCCAAGTCAAAATAATTTTTCCTATAATTTTTGGAGTTAAAATAAACATGTTATGATTTATCGAAAGTTATTAGATTAATTATTGAAATAATTAATCACTTTTAAATGATTAATAAATAATAAATAACTAATAAATAATTAATGAGTAATTATTTAATAATTTGAAATAATTAATCCCTAATTATTAGGATTAATCACAATTTATTGCAAATATTTACAACTTATTATAATTTACTCGATTAGATCGATTATTTACAAATAAATAATCGATACAATCAACTGTTACGATAACTATCGAATAAATAAACTATTATTCGAATCAAAATTCAATTCACCAATTAACTACTCGCCTTAATACGAGTTATTCACCTTTCTCGTATAATTATTAACACATTACGGTTTTTATTATAATTTATATGATTTATATCAATTATCTATATTTAATTATTCGTTACGAATAATCATTACGATATTTTACGAATAATTAACTATCGCCCGAATAATAATAATAATTGAACTTATCGTTCAATTATCCGTATAAATACGAGTTACTCGTTTTATTCTCTAATTATCGAATCCTTTCTCTTAATATTCGATAAATTTTAATCTGTAATTATTAATTATTTACTTAACTATTAAATAATAATTAAATAGATAAATGATTAAATAAATAATTAAATACTTAATTAAATCATTAAATTTGAATTTATAAATTGAGAAAATAATTTAGAAATTATTAATAATATTTTACAGAACTTAAAACTAATTTTTAATTACTTTTCAGAATTATTAAAAACTAATTTTTGATTTACTAAAATATAATTAAATAATTAAAATCCAGAAACAGAAATCAGGTTAATGAAATTGGGTATTGAAGATCAAACCCGGTTCAAAATTAAAAGAAAACGGGTCGGGTCTGGGTTGTAAGAACGACCCGCCGGTGTTCTTCACAACCCAGAATCCGGCGACCGGATTCCGGCTAAATCAGGACGAAACGATGAAATTAGTCGAAGGCTTTCATTCCCCATGCTTCCAGGAACTCAATCGTCGTGTTCTCTGCAACCATCGTTACCTGGGTCGCGTTCTCCGGCCAGAACCACCACGAACGCCGGCGAGCTTCAACGTAACTCCGGCGAGCCTTTTACGGACGATCCAGGAATCGTTTGGATCGATTCCAGTGTCAATTTCATTCAAAATTTCAGCAGGAATCTGAAAATAGCCTTATCTAATCCTAATAACCCCTGTAACTAAAACTCCGATCAAATCAAGAAATTTTCCGGCCAAACACCAAATCAACTATTTCGTACTTGAAAAATTATGTTCTATAGCTTTAAATAAAGCTTAAAACATCTATAATCAATCCCCTATCAACATAATAACCTCAGGTTTGTGCAAGATCAAAAATGAACTAAAATCAAATTAATATAAACTTGAATATAAGGACTAACACTTAGAGCAATCGTTTGATCAAATAAATAGCACAAATCAATTGTAATTCAGCACAGGAAACTATTACAAGCATCAATTTCAACGAATAACCCCAGAATCAAAAATCCCCAAATTCAGTTCATGAACCCTAAAATACAAATTGAAAATCGAAGCAATAAAACACAAAATTGATGACAGAAATAGAAAGTAGAGATCAAGAGCTTTTGATTGACTACTCACATGCTTGATTTGGAGATCAGAATCACGATGAAATCTCTGGTGGAAGTCAAGAACACCAAACCCTAATTTCTGGAAAATTGGGGAAATTGCAGAATTTTTGATTTTTAATTAATTAAATTAATAATAATTAGGGTATTTATAGTGTGAAAAATAATACCCTTAAATAAAATTAAGGGGCCAATTACACTCCTAATAAAAATATTTGGCCCTAATTTTTATAATTTTTGGGTATTAAAATTTAATTTATAAATATTATATATATACAATATATTTGCCAAAATTTCTCAAAAATTGTGAATAATGCAAAAATACAAAGAAATGGTATAAATAAAAGTCCTATAATTTTATAAAAATAAAAATGTGATTTTTGTGGGATTTTTAACACCCAATGGGGCCCAGAAAAGTCATTTTTCGCAAAATAAGAAAATTTATAAAATATCTAGATGTTTAGAATAATGCGATGGTAAAAACCGTTTGATGAAAAATAAGGCCCATTATTTTATTTGAAATACTGGCTTTAAAATCATGGTTTGGGTCGTAAAACGTTTGAAATGAAAACGATGAAGGTAAAATAAAATATCCGAGGAATATCTTATGTTAGATATATTTGATAATGTCATGACTAATATGTTTTATGTTTAGCTTTCAGATCTTACGTGAACAGGATAAATCAGTACTTAACTGTTGATCAATACTTATACTGGAAGTCAGGACTTAAGGATATCAGCACTTATATTATCAGGAGATAATCATCAGAAGATAGATATCAGAACTTAAGTGCTGAAGGACAATCAGATAAGGACAGTAGCTGATTAAAGGAAAGAAGATCGAGATAAACATAGGAAGAGATATGCATGAAGAAGGAATTCCGTGAAGAATGGAATACTTGGAAGAAAAGATATCTGATTGATATATTTTAGGAAGCAGAATTATATTCCATATCAATTAGCGATTATCTTGTAACTGTGTAGTATATAAACACAGACATAGGGTTTACACTATAAGTGTTATCATTATTAGAAAAGATTATTCATTGTAACCCTAGCAGCTCTCGTGATATTTGTTCATCACTGAGAGGTAACAGTTCCATACTGTAACAGAGTTTATTGTTTCAATAAAGTTTGTTTTCTGTTACTTAAGATCTTAAAGTTCGATTTGAGTGTACTATACACTGTATTCACCCCCTCTACAGTGTGTGTGACCTAACAATTGGTATCAAAGCCTATCTGTTAACTTACATACAGTTAAAGATCCAAACACAATCATGTCGGACACAGAAACTCCAACTAAGCCTACCACAACTGAGGAACCACCAAAGACACAAATTCAGAGTCGGTATGAGACCATCAGAGTCCCCATACTGAGACCATCTGAATATCCCATATGGAAGGTAAGGATGACCATGTTCCTGGAAGCAACAGATCCAGAATACCTGGATAGAATCAAGGAAGGTCCTCACAAACCAACCAAACTCGCTGTTGCAGTTGCAGGTGAAGCAGCAACGACCGTACCAAAGGAGAAGAGTGATTATACTGCTGAGGACATAGCATCAATTGCTAAGGATGCTAAGGTACGACACTTACTGCATAGTGCCATTGATAATGTAATGTCAAACAGGGTAATCAACTGCAAGACTGCTAAGGAGATATGGGATGCTCTGGAAACAAGGTGTCAGGGAACTGACACAATTAAGAAGAACAGGAAGACAATACTCACTCAAGAGTATGAACACTTTGACTCAAAGACTAATGAGTCATTGAATGATTTATATGATAGATTTGTCAAACTGTTGAATGATTTGTCATTGGTTGATAAAGAGTATGATCTTGAAGATTCAAACCTTAAGTTCCTGTTAGCTCTTCCTGAATGCTGGGATTTGAAGGCAACGACAATAAGAGACAACTACAATCTTGATGAAACAACTCTTGACGAAATCTATGGAATGCTCAAGACTCATGAGCTGGAGATGGAACAAAGAAGCAAGAGGAAAGGAGGAAAGTCAAGGACAGTTGCTCTTAAGGCTGAAGAAGAATTCCCCAAATCAGCTTCCTCAAAGAAAGACAAGGGTAAAGCTCTTTTCATAAAGTCTGATACTGAGTCATCAAGTTCTGAGAGTGATGATGACTCAGATTCTGAAAGCTTGCCTGAGACTGATGCTGATGAGGAGATGATGAAGCTGTGTGCTCTTATGGTGAAAGGAATCACAAAGATTGCATACAGGAAGTTCAGGAAGGGAAAGAAGTTTTCCAGGAAAAGCATAAGTTCTGATAAGAAGAATTTCAGAAGATCTGAAGGCAGAGGAGGAAAGTCTGACAGAGGAGATTACACCAATGTTAAATGTTATAACTGTGGTGAGAAAGGCCACATATCTCCTGACTGCAAGAAGGTAAAGGGTGACAGAGGCAAGGCTCTTGTCACAAAGCAGAAAAGCTGGACAGACACTTCAGACTCTGAAAGTGAGGAGAACTATGCATTGATGGCAAATGCTGATAAAGAAAGTGCTGAGAGCAGTTCTGAAGCTGCTGAAACAAAGGTACCTCAGACTACTTATGCTTTTCATACTGATGATATTAATGAGTTGAGAAGATATCTTAAAACCATGTTTGTTAGCTATAGAGACCAAACTTTAACATGTGAAAGATTAACTTCTGAAAATCTTGCATTTAAGAAAAGGAATGATTTCTTAGAAAAAGAGTTAGTCATGTTCCATCAAACTCAGAAGGATAGAGATGATGCTTTTTATGTTAGGAATGAAGTGCTAAAATTAAATGAATCTCTAAAAACTGAGTTAGAAAAGGAAAGAGAGATTATCAGGACTTGGACTAACTCTGGCAAAACAACTCAAAATTTGCTAAGTAGTGGAAACTGGAAAGAGGGCTTAGGTTATGGAGAAGATAAGAATGATAAAGGAACTGAAGAAATTAAGCCTGTTGTTAAGCAAAAGCCAAAGTTTAAACCTATTAAGTTTGTAACTATAAAGTCTAAAAATGAGAAATCAGAAGTTAAAGAGGAATTAACTTCTGACAAACTAAAACAGGAAAAGACAGCTGAAGTGAACATAGGCTTAATGACAAAGAAGCAGCTTAAGCATAAGCTGAAAGATGTCAAGAATGCAAACAAGGTAAAATCACCTAGGAAAAATAGGAATGGAAAGGAAGGTGTGAATAAAAGCAATGATTATAAACCTGTTCTTGATGCTCCTAGGAAAACATGTCATAACTGTGGAAGTTCTAACCATCTGGCTTCTTTTTGCAGGAAGAATAAGAATATTAACTCCTTACCTTCAAAATCAGGAGTTAAGAGTCAGTCTGTTAGATACAAACCATAAAATCCTTGTTTTCATTGTGGTAGTTTATGGCATTCCATTTATACTTGTAAGGAATATCATAGTTTGTACTATGATTATTATCAAATAAAACCTTCTTTGAAGAAAGTTTCCATTGTTCCTTCTAGTGTAAATTCTGATTCAAAGTCTGATAGTGTAAATTCTGATAAGAAAAATGTTAACATAAACTCTGATGCTAAATCCGCTGCAAATGTTAACAAACTTAATAAGGCCAAAGGATCCAAGCAAGTCTGGGTCCTTAAAACTAATAATTAGTGGTCTTTGTGATAGCAGGGCAACAGGAAAAATATTCTAGTTCTGGATAGTGGATGTTCAGGACATATGACTGGAAATAAGGCCCTGCTATCAGACTTTGTGGAAAAAGCTGGCCCAAGTGTTTCTTATGGAGATGGCAACATTAGAAAAATATTGGGATATGGCAATATCAATCTTGGAAATGTCATAATTAAACAAGTAGCTCTGGTCTCAGGACTTAAACACAACCTACTGAGTATAAGTCAAATCTGTGACAGAGGTTATCATGTTGATTTCTTTGAAGAACACTGTGAAGTTGTGAGTAAATCTAAAGGCAAAGTTGTTCTGAAAGGATACAGACGTGGTAACATTTATGAAGCTAAGCTTTCAACAAGTACTGATGGCTCTGCAATCTGTCTGTTAAGTAGAGCATCAATTGAAGAAAGCTGGAATTGGCATAAGAAACTCTCTCATTTAAATTTCAACAATATAAATGAACTGGTCAAGAAAGATCTTGTGAGAGGATTGCCAAACACAGTATTTACTCCTGATGGTCTTTGTGATTCATGTCAGAAAGCCAAACAAAGAAAATCTTCATTCAAGAGCAAGACTGATTCATCAATTCTTGAGCCTTATCATCTTATACATGTTGATCTATTTGGTCCAGTAAATGTCATGTCTATTGCAAAGAAGAAGTATGCGTTGGTCATAGTGGATGAGTTCACCAGATACACATGGGTGTATTTCTTGCACACAAAAAGTGAAACTGCATCTATCTTGATTGATCATGTCAAACAGCTGGATAAAATGGTCAAAGATTCTGTGAAAATTTTAAGGAGTGATAATGGCACTGAGTTCAAGAATTTGATAATGGAAGAGTTCTGCAAAAGCCATGGAATAAAGCAGGAATTTTCTGCTCCTGGAACTCCACAGCAAAATGGAGTTGTTGAAAGGAAGAATAGAACTCTCATTGAAGCTGCACGTACAATGCTTGAAGAAGCAAAGCTTCCAACCTATTTCTGGGCTGAAGCTGTGCAGACTGCTTGTTTTACTCAAAATGCAACACTCATTAACAAGCATGGAAAAACACCATATGAGATGGTGAAGAAAAAGAAGCCAAATCTGAAATATTTTCATGTATTTGGATGCAAGTGTTTTGTTCTCAAGACTCATCCTGAACAACTATCAAAGTTTGATCTAAAAGCTGATGAAGGAATCTTTGTTGGATATCCACTTTCCACAAAAGCCTTCAGAGTCTATAATTTGAGAACAAAAGTGGTCATGGAATCTATCAATGTCTCTTTTGATGACAAGAAGATCACTGGTCTTAAAGATTTCATTGACCATGATCAGCTGAGATTTGAAAATGAAGACTCATATTCTGATACTGAAAATCCTGACAGTCTAAGTCCTGATATTGCAAACTCTGATGGATTAAACTCTGATGTTATTGAAACTGTGGTGACTACGTTAAAGGAAGATGCACCTATGCAGGGGGAGCATACTCAAGATCCTACCACATCTCAAGAAACATCCGAACATGCATCTGGCTCTTCAAGTTCTGATTCGTCAAGTTCTGATAAGCCAAGTTCTGATAGTGCTGAAAATCTAAATACTGAAGAATCCAACTCAGAGAGCATAGTTTCAGGGGGAGCATCAGAAAATGAAAATGAAGATAGCATGGATCATGGGGGAGCATCCAGTTCTAGAGAAAACCTTCCATCTGCAAGGAAGTGGACAAAATCACATACACCTGATTTGATAATTGGAAATCCTGATGCAGGTGTCAGAACTAGAACAGATGCAGATTTTGCAGGTTGCAAAATTGACAGGAAAAGCACAAGTGGAAGCTGCCAATTTCTTGGAGGCAGATTGGTTTTTTGGTACAGCAAGAAACAAAAGTCAATTTCCACATCAACTGCAGAAGCAGAGTATATTGCTGCAGAAAGCTGTTGTGCACAGATTCTTTGGATGAAGAATCAGTTACTGGATTATGGGTTAACATATTTTAAAATCCCTATTTACTGTGATAATCAAAGTGCTATTGCTATGACAGGTAATCCAGTTCAACACTCAATGACAAAGCACATCAGCATCAGGTACCACTTCATCAGGGAACATGTGGATGAAGGTACAATGGAATTGTATTTTGTTCCCACAGATCAACAATTGGCAGATATCTTCACAAAACCATTATGTGAAGCTATTTTTACAAGATTGGTAAATGAACTTGGAATGGTTTCAGGTTCTTTCTCTAAATCTGCTTAGACATGTTCTATGAATCAGACTTTATGCTCAGTATTTACAGAATTAATCTCATTGTATATTCTGTGCTTAATTGATAAATGTCTTTAAGTACTGACTGTTGTCTGATATATGTTTCTAAACTATGATAAGTGATATGTTTGTTCTAGTACCTATTCAATCCTATGAGGATAACTGTGCTAGATACTGACCTAGTAGTCTTCAATAAACAAATGATTCCATGGAAGAAGTAATTATTTCAGTGGAAATCTTATAACACTAGCAAATTCTGATAACTGAGCTTAGTTAAGTTTATTTTGTATATCTTATTACTAAGTCACAAATTAGAATAATGCTACTCATCTGTTAAGTTCTGATACTAGTAAAACTGCTGAATGTACTAAGTGCTGATAAACCTCTCTTATCAAAAGAAAAAGCAAAAAGATCAAAGATTAAAATCAGGTACTCCTTTGAGATCTAAAGTAAAAATATGGAAGAGACGACCCAAGTGCATTGCTGGTATTAAGTAAATATGCATCAGAAAAGCAAAATATTTTCTTGGTGACTTTTCACACTCTATGATTACTGGAGAAATACTCTGAAAATAGCATAAATTCTGATAAACAGTCGTGACTCACTTACACTGAGAAGCCACTGTAAAACAGAATTGCAAAAGATGCATAAAATTAGCACAAAATAGTTGAGATGGACTCTAGCATGAACTCATTCATCAGTAGGTTTCAGGACAATGACAGATCTTTAGTAAAATTTTAGTTGTGCCTTATTTCTAAGATGTACTGAAGTGAATCAGACTTTACTCTTTGTCTGTTTTTAGCTTAATGCACACACTAATCACTCCATCTGAATGATGAAAATTTCTGTGGTGGTCTATGTTACTTTAGATAAACAGTCATTGTGTCATTATTGCACAAATTCTGAGGACAAGTTCTAAGTTACACGTTCTGATGATTAAGTTCTGACGTCCATAACTCAGAACTTGTATGAGTATTTACTAAGATGGGCATTCCTTTTTCGAGTTAAAAAAATTATGTTCTGATGACTGTTAAGTTCTGGTATAGGTCTAAGTTCTGATTTCTCAGTCTAATCCTTTACTTGGCTTATCTGTGAATAAAATTTGATAACAGTCTCAGTTCAAACTCGAATATGTTGAAGTGGAAGATTAATAGTCACTATGATTAGGATTAATGGTATTTGTACTTGAACAATCCACTGTTTCTTGTGTCTTGTGCGGTCTAGACCATGCTTCCTCTTTCCAATGACTGTTATTCTTTTTCAAAGTCTAGGGAGACGAGGTAGAATTAATTCTACCTGTCAGCATTAAATATCTTTGCGTCTCTTGGCATTCTCTTGCCTATATAAGCAGCCACTTCACATTAGTCTTCTCATCACACTTTTATCACAAATTCAGTCTTGTTTTTCTTTTTCTATCACAAATGGCTGAATTTGGCTGGTTCTACAATTACGGTGATGAGACTGTGCATGTCTTTTTGAATGGAATTCCAACTCCCTACCCTATCACCAACATCCCTCACAATCTCTGGATTCAATTTCCAGAGGTTATCAAACGTGATCTGGTGGCCGTTCGAAG
Organism: Apium graveolens; assembly: GCF_009905375.1. NCBI lineage: Eukaryota > Viridiplantae > Streptophyta > Magnoliopsida > Apiales > Apiaceae > Apium > Apium graveolens. The sequence continues at coordinate 200,716,518 of NC_133647.1, forward strand.
AGACCTTCACCTTCGTCGTATCTGTCAGCAAGAGCGAATCATACGACTCGCCATCTTGTTCGTCGAAGATAGGAAGAGGAAGATGACTTAATCTTGTCTTCTTCCTGTTCTTCTTCATCCTCAGCTTTGTCAGGCTTCTTAGCTAGGACTAAAGCTGTTGATGTTAGGATTAGAAGCTTAGGGAAAATCTTGTATAAGTATTGATGTAATTTCCATTTCATAAATGTATTGTCTTGATATATTAATGAAAATTGTTTTTACTTCAAGATTTTGTCTCTGAGTTATTTTATCTTGTGTTGATAAATCCTGATTGATATTCTGATGACCATTTAAATTTTGTTTTTATTTAAGTTCTGATTCTCTGTCAGCACTTATTCATCGAAATTATCTCGGTCATTTTTAACATGATTTATTTTCAGAATATTAATGTTGCAGTGAAAAATAATTCAATCAGTGCTAACGGGTTAAATTTTGAATTAAAATTGTTTCCCTTGATAAATGAAACAGTTTTTTCCTTGAAACTCGGCAAATGGGTAAGTCATGATTACTATTTTCTCGAGCCCAGTAACTATCCGTTATTATTGCATGTCTGACAAGTGTCCAACGGTAATATTTTTTTTGTATAAGTACAGCAGAGAGAAGATTTCTTTAATCTTTTTAATTTCTTCATCTTTTATCTCTCTTCTTACTTTTACTCTCCTTCACTTTACTTTTTCCGTTGTTTTCATACAGACATTATATCAAACACCTAACAGGCATACTTAATTCTCAATTTTTTCACATGGCACCAAAGGATTTAATCATTGATGGAGCAAAGTTTGTTCCAAACAACTATGCTGCAATTCTTGATCATGCTGACGCTCCATCTGAATTGCACTTTGTGCAAGATCTTCTTGCACATAGTGAGGTTGGGTACGCCTTAACTCAGCCTGAATTATTTTCAAGTCAACAAGTTCTGAGGTTCTGGAGGACTGGAGTTTTTGATGATGGTGGTAACCGTGGAACTCCCAGTATTATCTTCTAAGTGGGTGATTCATCCTTTGTAGTCACTCCTGGTACAGTACGCAGGGCTTTACATCTTCCAGAGGATTGTACTTTCTCAGTTCCAGAGGACTCAGCCCTTCGGGAGTTAATGGCTGAATTGGGATATGAAAAGAGTCTGACGAAACTTGGACAGTTGAAACGGGCTAATATCAGAAGAGAATGGAGTTTCTTCTTTGATTGCATCACCAAAGCTTTTGGGAACAAATGTTCAAATTTTGATGCTATCCCAATTTTGAGTCAGCACATAGGGTATGCTATTATCCATCAAACTCATTTTGATTTTGCAACTGGAATAATTGGTTTTATTGGGGATAGGATGACAGAGGATCGAGATGTTGTTTATTTTGCTAGATTCTGTCAACTTATTTACACTTACTGTACTGATGAACCTCATTTAGTCAGCACTCAAACCCCACCTTTTAAGGTTGTAAAACGATACTTTAATGACCTGGTAAATGCTGATACTAAGAAGAAAGTGGTTAGACCATTACAGATTCCTAAGTCTGTAAAACAGATCCTGGTAAATGTTGATCCTGATACTTATAGATCTGTTTACTCTGATGTCCAACCACCTCCAACCACCCAAAATCCATCAACCTCAGTACCTACCTCTCATTCTACTCAACCTACCCTCAGAACTTATCTCAAATCCTATCTCTCCACTTCACAGACTGCTCAACCTTCTTCTTCAGCACCTACTGTGAAGCCTACATCCTCTAAGCCAAAGAGAACAAAGATTGTTCATCAAACACCTCAAAAGAGGAGGAGAATTACTTTGAGAGATGAATCAGATTCCTTCTTCAGAACCTGTGGTGGTTGAAGCTGAGAAAGCAACTTCTCAGAAGGATTCTGAAATTGGGGGTTCTAGGCTTCTCAAGAGGCTTAGACGTATGATAGTTCCTGAAACTCCCAAGGAATCTAAATCAACAAGGAAGTACAAGAAACAGAGGGCACAAAGGCCAGTTTCAGATGATGAGGAGGAAGCAGCTAAGGAAGGGGATCAGGAATCTCTGATCTCACAAGACAAGGAATTTGCTCCAGTCACTTCTTCTCCATCAACTCAATCTCAGGAAGCTGTATCTGACAAGGCTAACTCACCATCTGTGTCTCTTGTTGATCCAGGCACAAGTGCTGAAATTGATATTCATAACCTGGTTGTGCCTGCAATACTTTTCTTAGAAGCTCCAACAGCAAATAATCTTTCCACAACACCTGTTACTGATGCTGTTCAAACTCCAGAGTTATCAACAACACCTTCTCTGCATCAAGATGCTGATGATCAGATTTTAGGTGAGCATCAGGATATGGCTGTTGATCAGAACTTAGTATCAGATCAGCAATTAGAGGATGTTGAAGCCTCCATTGCTACTCACACTGTTGTCTTATCAGAAGATACTGATTCTTTAAGTTCTGATGCTGCAAATGTTGGAGATACTGGTAAAGCTGCTACAACTGTAGATGCTGATGAAGCAGGTCCTTCAGGACATACTCCTCCACCGACTCTTCCTAAGTCTGAACTGGTAAAGGAGTTTGTTATCAGGGATGCACCAGTGTCTTGGAGTGAAACTCCTGCAGGTCAGGAGTGGACTAAGGAATGGAACTCAGTTTCATGTGTTCCAAATGCTTTACATCTTGCTGAGCACTTGACTAAAGCTGATGAAATGTTAAATTCTGATGATATTAAAACCCAGCTTAGAGTCACTGCATTGAGTACTAAACATCTACAAGGTCTTCATTCCAATACTCATGCAGAACTACACAAGATTCAGGCGAACTTTATCAAACAGGAACAAGTTTGGAAAATTGATAAGAAAAAGTTCTTTCAACCTACCATTGACAGGATTGCTTATATTGAGAAAACTCAAGAGAAACAACAAGCTCAGATTGATCAAATTCTGATAAATCAAGCTTCTCAGCAATCGCAACTTACTGAAATCCAGACCTCAGTGGAACTACTTATCTCTCTTTTATTACCTGCTGATGCTAAAAAGGGGGAGAAGGTAATTAAGTCCAAATGCAAAACCAACAAGACACTGCAAGGAAAGGATGATGGAAAAGATGACCAAGGAAACTCTGGAATGGGTAGTGGTCATAGTCAAGGTAGAAGGTTTACATCAAGACAAGCTAGTCACAGAACAAGTTCTGATACTGGGAAAAGAATAAGTTCTGCTGCTGGTAAAAGGATAAGTTCTGATGAACTTCTAGATCTTGATGAGGAAATGTCAAGACAGTTATTTCTTCAAGAAAATTCAGGGATGGACTTGGAAAGTTTAAAGGAAAAAGAAGCCAGACTTAAATCAGAGAAAGTCACATCTAAATCTGAAGCTTCTGGTAAAAATTTACTTCCAAAACTTAAAGGAATTGTGATCAAAGAAAGGACACATATTGAAGCAACTTTGGCTAGATCACAACCACAGATAGATCCAAGATCCAAGGGTAAAGAAAAGGTTGGTGAACCTATCAAGGCTTATGTACCTCCTGAGGAAGAAGAAATTACTGATGGAAAAGATGATCTTGCTCTGACTTCAAGAAAAGTTCTTAAAACAACCTCTGACATGGCTCAAGTTGTTCAGAGTCAAGAAATTGTAAGTTCTGATATTCAGAAGAAGCAAGTAACCTCTGACAGAGCTCAAGTTAACTTGATATCAGAAAATAGATCAAAGACACTCCTACCAGGATTCACTAAAGCAAAACAGGCTCAATCTTTGAAGACTACTGCAAGTGGTTTTGAAGCAAGAGTAGTTACTGGAAAGGAAGCTAGAGATAAAACTGGATTGGGAAGTGCTGATGAAAGAACAGTACACAACACTACCAATGATCCAACTTCCTTGAGTGAACCAGGTATTGGAGCAACTCCTGAGAGATTGAATCAACTGGAATCTGTACAGATGGTTTACCATACCTACTTGAAAGAATACATCATGTTGTATTTCATGACAGATGGTAGGGTTTATCATATAAGACAAAATGCCATTCCTTTGAAGTATTTTGAAGAATTGGAGCATGTACTTTTCTTACTTCAAGTGGATGACAGAATAACAGAGACTGCTGCAAACTACTTAAAAGAACAGATTCAGAGACAGAAAAGGCTTTATTCTGTTAAGTCTGACAGTATATATGTTCCAAAGTACAGAGATCACAATGGTGATATTGTTGATATGAAGCCTAATACTGCACAGATCAGAACGTATCTTGGTATTAAGGGACTTGAATTCAATCTTGAGTCTGACAAAGCTTATGTCATAAGACTAGATCAGGAGTTGAGAAAAGCAAAGATTAATGATCTCAGAGCTGCAATCTTTCAAACTGGTGAAGATACTGCAGAGCTTAAAGGTGTTAAAAGGAGAATGATTGATGAACTAAGATATGCTGAGAAATGTTTGTTGAAGAACTATCTCAGAACAACTCCTGACATCAGAGAGATCAGAAAATGAAGAAGCCAAGTCGAAGATCTACAACTGCTTAAATTCTAATATTTATACAGATTGAAGTTGTTATCAGAAGTTGAAATTGGTAAAAACTTTAAGGACTGTAAGTTGTAGTTATCTAGTCTATTTCTGATGCATTTGTACTTAATGTTTTTGACATCATCAAATATCTGTTAAACTTGTATATTTTGTTAATTTACAAGTTGGGGGAGATTGTTAGATATATTTGATAATGTCATGGCTAATATGTTTTATGTTTAGCTTTCAGATCTTACGTGAACAGGATAAATCAGTACTTAACTGTTGATCAATACTTATACTGGAAGTCAGGACTTAAGGATATCAGTACTTATATTATCAGGAGATAATCATCAGAAGATAGATATCAGAACTTAAGTGCTGAAGGACAATCAGATAAGGACAGTAGCTGATTAAAGGAAAGAAGATCGAGATAAACATAAGAAGAGATATACATGAAGAAGGAATTCCGTGAAGAATGGAATATTTAGAAGAAAAGATATCTGATTGATATATTTTAGGAAGCAGAATTATATTCCATATCAATTAGCGATTATCTTGTAACTGTGTAGTATATAAACACAGACATAGGGTTTACACTATAAGTGTTATCATTATTAGAAAAGATTATTCATTGTAACCCTAGCAGCTCTCGTGATATTTGTTCATCACTGAGAGGTAACAGTTCCATACTGTTACAGAGTTTATTGTTTCAATAAAGTTTGTTTTCTGTTACTTAAGATCTTAAAGTTCGATTTGAGTGTACTATACACTGTATTCACCCCCTCTACAGTGTGTGTGTGACCTAACATCTTAAAAATACAGAAATGACACGGAATACACGTAACAATTAGGGTTTAACAGATAATCACACATAAATGACATATTAATACACATAATTTATTATAAATATTGTATAATACAAAGTAAATTTCCCAGTCGTTACAGCAGCTATGTATTCAGCCTCAGTTGTGGAAGTTGATACAGATTGTTGTTTCTTACTGTACCAATATACAAGTCTTTGACCAAGGAATTGACAGCTTCCGCTTGTACTCTTCATGTCTACCCTGCATTCAGCAAAATCTGTATATGTGTATCCAACATCTTCAACACCAGTTCCCTTTGGATACCACAATCCCAAGTTTGGTGTCCCCTTCAAATATCTGAAAATCCTCTTAACAGCCATCAAATGTGATTCTTTAGAATTTGCTTGAAATCTAGCACACAGACATATTGCAAACATGATGTCTGGTCTGCTAGCAGTTAAGTACAACAAATATCCAATCATTCCTCTATAACTTGAAATGTCTACACTTTTTTTCTTCTCTTCATCCAACTTAGTAGCTGTAGACATAGTTGTTGATGCGGGTGAGCAATCAACCATTTTAAATTTCTTCAATAAATCTTTGACATACTTGGTTTGACTGATAAAGATTCCATCACTTCTTTGGCTACCTTGAAGACCAAGGAAGTAACTTAATTCTCCCATCATGCTCATTTCATATTCACTCTGCATGAGTCTTGAAAATCTTTGACATAGCTTTTCATTGGTAGAATCAAAAATGATATCATCCACATAGATTTGAACTAGGATAATATCATCACCATGTTACTTGTAGAATAGAGTCTTATCAATTGTTCCTCTAGTGAATCCATATTTTAGTAGAATTTCTGACAGTGTGTCATACCATGCTCTAGGTGCTTGCTTCAATCCATAAAGAGCCTTTAATAGTTTGTAAACAAAGTCTAAAAATTATGGATCTTCAAAACCAGGTGGCAGTTGCACATAGACTTTTTCTTCAAATTCACCATTAATGAATGCACTTTTCACATCCAGTTGATATACCTTGAAATTTAAATGTACAACAAATGCAAGAAAAATTCTTATTGATTCAAGTCTTGCAACTGGAGCAAAAGTTTCATCATAATCAATTCCTTCTTCTTGTGAGTAGCCTTTGGAAACCAGTCTTGCTTTGTTCCTTGTCCCAATTCCATTTTCATCTATTTTGTTCATGTACACCCACTTTGTTCCAATGACACTTCTGTTCTTTGGTGCAAGAACCAATTCCTAAACTTTATTTCTCTCAAATTGATTTAACTCTTCTTGCATGGCAGATTTCCAGTCAGGATCAAGTAGAGCTTCCTCAGTTTTCTTAGGCTCAATTTATGAAAGAAAGCATGCATGCAAACATTCATTTGTAGTTGCACTCCTAGTCCTCACTCCAGCATTTAGATCACTAATTATTGCATCTCTTGTGTGACTCCTATCCCATTTTCTGGTGTGATCTTTTTTACTAGAGTTGCCTGCATTTTCTTCTTTGTTGGAATGACTTTCCGAACTGTCATCTCTTTCTCCCACTGAGTTTGTGCCATCAAATTCAGGTGAGCTTCTACTTTGATATGAATCCTCATTTTTACACTCACCGGTTCATTTATTTCTTCCTCCATTTTTTTTTGTGTTAATCTCAGCTTCATCTTCAGAATCACTATCAATGTTCTTATTTTCAAATTTTAGGGCTTCAGCTTTATTTTCATCTAGGAATTCCAAGTCTGGACACTTGTCATCATCAAAGGTCACATCAGTGCTTTCCATAATTTTCTTTGGCTCAAGCACATAAACTCTGTAGGCAGTTCTTTCCAATGCATATCCTATAAAAATAACTTCAAATACTTTAGAGTCAAATTTTCCAACATATTCAAAGTTATCTTTGAGCATAAAATATTTTCTTTCAAACACATGTAGATGATTTACAGTAGGATTTCTTTTTGATAGAATTGAGTAGGGTGACTTGCCAAGGTTTCTGTTGATTAGATATTTGTTTTGAGTATAGCATGCAGTATTGACAGCTTCTTCCCAAAAACTTGTTGGCAAATTGGCATCTTGTAGCATTATTCTTGCAGCTTCAACCAGAGTTCTATTTTTCTTTTCAACCATACCATTTTTCTTGAGTGTTCTTGCAGCTGAGAACTCTTGAACAATGCCCTTGTCTTTGAAGAATTCACTTAAAGTTGCATTCCTGAATTATGTGCCATTATCACTCCTCAATATTTTAACACAATTTTGATCATCGTCCTGCTTCTCAACTTTCTTTATGTGTTCAGTGATGATCTGTGGAGTTTCATCTTTTGAATACATAAATTCCACCCAAGTGTATCTTGAGTAGTCATCCACCATCACCAGTGCATATTTCTTTCTGAAAATAGACAATAAATTAACTGGTCCAAACAGGTCCATGTGAATAAGCTGTAATAGAGCACTTATAGAATTTACGTTCTTGCTCTTGTGGCTGGACCTCTTCAGTTTTCCTTTTTGATAAGCCTCACAAACTTCATCTTTAGCAAATTTCATATTTGGCCTATCTCTTACTAATTCCTTTTTCACCAAGGTATTGATTGCTTTGTAATTCAGGTGAGAGAGTTTTTTGTGCCATATCTTGCTTTTCTCAATGGATGCCTTGGTATAGAAGTAACATATTCCATCCTTGTCTGATAAATTTAGGTCTGTAACAAACAGACTTCCTTTCCTTGCTCCTTTCAGAGCAACTTCACCAGTTTTTTTGCTAGTGATTGAGCAAGCTTCTTTGTCAAATATTACCTTGAAACCTTTTTCTGTAAAATGGCTGAAACTTAGAAGATTTACTTCAAGACCAACAACTAGTACTACATCTTCAATGACAACATTTCAAGAAATCAACTTGCCATATCCCATTATGAATCCTTTGTTGTTGTCTTCAAAAGTCACCAATGGGCCAACCATCTCTTCAAACTGTGATAACATGGCTTTATCACCTGTCATATGCCTGGAACATCCACTATCAATGATCTATATGACTTTATTCTTCTTGCCCTGCACACAATGAGGATTAAGTGTTAGGCACTTTCTTTTTTTCATAGAAGTTGTAGAAGTAGAATTTGAATTTTCAAAAAGAAGATCATTCATAACTTGATTAGCATTTTCCTTCTTAATCTCAGATCCAAGATTGGCTTCCTTGAGATCTTTTCTCAATTTATGACATCTTGTCATAACCTTCATATTAAAAGGAATGTAGTCAAACTTATCACAACAGGATTGGGGATCTTCAGCCACGACCTCATTATACTTGCATGCTCCCACTTTTGGCTCACTAACAGCCTTTCTACAAAGGTGAGTTAAATAATTTATTAAATCATATTTTTGACAATATTTTCTTGGAGCATCTGCAACATAACCATAATTGTTGCTTTTGTTTAGACCTATTTTTCCATTCATGTTCTTTTTCTTTTTTCCAGTGTTTCCAGTCTTGATCTCATTGGTTGGTATCTTGGCAGCTTGACTCACTGTGGGCTTCTTTTCATTTTCAATAGTAGGAGTGGTTTCTGCATTATTCTTCTCATTATCCTCATCTGCAATTTCTTGCTTGATGACGAACTCAACTTCACTGAAATTAACCTCACAGGCTTTGAACAGAGGTGCACTCACATTTTTCAGCATCACAGGAACATCATGGTTCACTATTTTTTTCTTTATTAGCTTCATCTTTCTTGTGAGAGTTCAATCCCTCATAGTCCTAACCAATAGATATGTTAGCACATGGTTTGTTTTTCTCATGATATTGTCCAACCAACTGAGATGCATTCTTGTATGATTTGAGCTTCAAATCATTCTTCTCAATCTTCTCTCTCAACACTACTTCTATTTCTCCAGCACACTTTAGCTTGTTCTTGAGGTACTCATTTTCCTGTTTGACTGTCTCAAGACAAACAAGCTGCAGTTCTAGATCTTGTTTATCAGTTTCAAGCTCCTCATTTATTTTGACAGCCTACTCACTTTCTCAGTAGCTGTTATCATACTTGTGTTGATATGAAACATCTCTACACTCATTTTCTCAATAGTTTCTTTATATTGGATTATATTTAAATTAATTGTGGTTAGAGTTGATACCTCTGATTTGGATGCAGATGATTCTCCTTGCTCTAGAGCCATGAGAGAATAATTTCCAAATTCTTCATTGTCATCCTCTTCATCTGTATCATCTCAACTCTTGCCTTCTATGTAGAGACATTATGTTTAATACAAATCACACAAAACACAATATATCAAAAACGCACTTAATTGTATTAATTAAGTTTGTCTTGCTACAGATGTGTGTTCTTAGAAATAAGAACTCAACTACTATCTTGAGAGAATACGAGATTTTTCTAGATCTGTATGTTACCACTAAACTAAGGACCCGTGCATGCTTTATAGTCTAGCAACACGGGTTTAAAAAACTTGCACTAAAATGTACTAAACCAATTTATAAAGCAACCTTGTCTATTTCTTTTTCTGGTGTTAGCAAATTTATGCAGAATCTTGCAGGTCTGTGACCATCCTTTGTCCAGTGAATCTTGGCCCTTGATCTTGTATTCTTCAAACTGATTTTGTAGTTTTTCTAATTTAGTGATTGAATTATTTGTTGACTGATAATCTTAAATCTTGAACTTGTCTGTATTCTGAATTTGAGATAGTATGTCGAAATCTCTTTTTGTTTTGTAGAGAAGTGACATATCGATAAGTATAATGACTTATCAATATCTTGAGTTTTCTACATGTATTTGACTTGTCGAGGTCTCTAGTTCTCTACATGTAAAATGACTTGTCGACATCTCCAGTTTTCTACATGGGCTTCTGACTTATCGACATCTTGAGTTCTCTACATGAAGAGTTTGACTTGTCAATATCTCTAAGATCTCTACATGGAGAAATGACTTGTCGATATCTCTGAGATCTCTACATACACATTTTGACTTGTCGATATTTCTGAGAATTCTACAGTAGAAATGACTTGTTGTTATCTCTTGGGACTTTTCTACAATTCATTTTGGACTTCTCGACTGACTTCTCGATATCCCTTGATCTATGACTTGTCGATATCTTGATTTAGAATATTTTTCCTAGAATAACATTATTCAACTCCAAGCTGCTACACTTTTCTCTGAGGCATGATCAGGACTTAATCTTCTTCCAGAATTTATTTCTTAGCTTGAAAACTGTTCACAGAAAAATTCCCCCGTATATTCTACTAAACATTCTTACAGACTCAAGGAATACAATTACAGAATACAAATATTGATTATCATAAAACTTAATCTTAGAATTGTCAATATGACTTAGTCTTGTTATTATACAGACATGTCTCACACAACAAAGACAATTATATTTTATGTGTATTCTCTATTTGGACTAATTAAGTAATCTAAACTAGAGGGTACAATAACATCTGATTGAATATGGACTTTGTAATATGCAATACCTATAATACCTGATAGGAGTACGATTAAGGTTAATTAAGTCAAATTGGACTACTATCTAAATAACATAATAGAGTCTTGATCCCCAAGACTATTCACAACCTTTGCTCTATTCTCATCATTTTGAGTGAGATATTCCCTCCGACACCCGTGTCTGGCTACCTTAGCTTTTATATGTCTTGTTAATACTTATTTAAAGATATGTATAATTATATTTTATTTTTGTCATCTTTACTGATAATTAATAATTTGTTTTAACATATTAATAATAATTTATGAAATTTTATAAATTGTTGTTAATTTTGATTCTATACGAAAAATTTGTTGAATTTTCCAGATATAAGTAGAACGTCAAACATGAATCTCACAGTTTTTGCACGCCCGTACTTTAAAAAGTACAACATGAGAACACAAGAAAAGTCATTAATACTCATCATTATATAAAATTCATAACAATTCATAAAATTTATATACCGTTATATCTTAAACATTTATATGAAATCATAAGTGAATACAGCCGAATTTGTAAAGATAATTTAATTCTTGATTAAATACCTCCAGATTCGACGTTGATTTCAAAATATTTAGTTCAAATTATTTTAAAAGGCCACACACCAAATTAATTCTTTATAGAAATATCAATAAATTACTATTTTAATTCTTTATGCCGAATCCCCACACCGTGTCCAATTTCGGATCCATATTCCCGAATTCTAATTTTTTTTAAAAAACTAATAGATTAACACTCACCCGCGTCGGGTGTCCGACGAGTGTACCAGACTCTCTACTTTAGCTTTTTATATGTCTTGTTAATTTATTTAAACATATATATATTTAAATTTTATTTTTATCTTATTTACTCAAAATTAATAAAAAAATTAACATATCTATACTATTATATTAAAAATGAAACATTAAAAGTTTGGTTGTTAGTCCTTGGTCACTCAATCCAGAGCCGTCAGATCAAACTAATGAGAACCGTTAGATATAATCTTGAAAATTATTATACAAAAAGTATAAGGTTCGAATTTTACCTGCAATATATTAAAATTATAATTTACAATATATAATGATAAAAATATATAACCGTGATGCATTGTAAAATTATTATACTAGGGATATGAGGTTCGAATACCAACAACAATATATTAAAATTATATTTTACAATATATAATGATTAGCGCACGGGTTATATACTAGTTGATAGGAATATGTGTATTAGTTTGATGATAAGTTAAACAAAACACTTAAGTAGAAATCTAGTATTTGTAGCCTCAAAGGATAAGACCATCTTGGCTATCCGTTGATGGAGTAGCTTTACTTAGAAATAAGTTTAGTATTGTAGCACATTTCAGTCTCTGTATTTAAGTTATAATTCTTAGAAGTTGTGGGAAATTATAAGTCATGTTGACTACTAGTGGATATGCAAATAGGAAGGCTAATTATAAATATTTCATGCCATGTAATTTTGTGCAAATGAAGTAGTATCAACTGATAAATTAAAGGCCTTCAACGGATGAGAAACAAAGCTTCAACGGATGTCTCTAAAGCCTCAACGGATAACATCCATCAACGGATGAGTGCATCAACGGATAAAGCTTCAACTGCTAAAGTATCAACGGATAAAGCCATCAACGGATGAAAGCTTCAACGGATGCTCAGTTCAATAGCAGTTGATAGTGACAATTCATAAGCTGACAGAGGCAAATGGGTTGACAGAGATAATTGGAATGTGGTAGCCTCTTGGAGGAATCAAGAAAAAGCAGCATTTCCATTCTGGTGCAAGCAAGGAAGTATTCAAAGATTCACAGATTTTTTTAGATTGCATTGAATAGAGAAATGAAGAAGAAACATGTGAAGAACTATTTTTTAATTGTATTTTAATCTTTGTCTTCACTTGTAAACTTGGTGACATATAAACCAAGTTGCAGCTAGTAATTAGGTGTGAATTTTCTGGAGCTGTTTAGAAAAACATAGAGAGAAAATCATCTAGTTTGTAATAGGAAGCAGCTGTGATCAATTCTTTGTATCACAGATTTTCTGAAATATTCATCTCTGGTGGAACAACAAATCCACCAGAAAAGTTTTTAAAGCCTTTTTGTTCTTTACATTTGTGTCTTGAATATACATCTGTCTGCACCTGCTCAAAGCAATTCACACACATCTGTTCATCATACACTTAGCTTTTGAAACTGCTCAAAACTTGAAAAAGTTTTGAGATTTACATTCAACCCCCCTTCTGTAAATCTCATTGTTAGTTCCTTGGGGATAACAATTGGTATCAGAGCAAGCTCTTGACATACAAAGAGTTTAAAGATCTATTCTACTAACAACATGAGTAAGAAGGATATTGGAGTGGAGATTCCATTCCTGGAAAGAGATAATTATCATCACTGGAAAGTGAAGATGCATCTACATCTTCTCTCTCAAGATGAAAGCTACATCAACTGCATTGAGAATGGTCCTCACAGCCCTCACAAAGTGGCCACAGCTGCCACTGCTATAGTTGCTGTTGGACAGTCTATTCCCAAGCCAAAAGCAGAATGGACTGATGAAGATATTGAAGAGGTTCACAAGGACAAGAAGGCCATGAACATTCTATTTAATGGCATAGACAAAGATATGTTTGATAATGTCATTAACAGCCAAACTGCTAAGGAAATTTGGGATACTGTGCAACTTATCTGTGAAGGTACTGAACAAGTTAGAGAAAACAAAATGCAGATTCTCATTCAACAATATGAATATTTTCATTCTGAAGAAGGAGAATCATTGAATGATACCTTCAATAGATTTCAGAAACTGTTGAATGGATTGAAGCTGTATGGCAGAGTGTACCAAGTCAAGGATTCCAACCTAAAATTTCTGAGGTCTCTACCAAAGGAATGGAAGCCTATGACTGTCTCACTAATGAATTCTCAAGATTATAAGGACTTCACACTTGAAAGATTATATGGAATTTTGAAGACTTATGAACTTGAGATGGAGCAAGATGAGCTATTGGAGAAGGGAAAGAGAAAAGGTGGATCAGTTGCACTTGTAGCTGAAAATGATAGAACTGAAGCCAGAAATGAAGAAAAGACAATGCCAAGTCTCAAAATTGGTACAAGCAAATCAGAATCAAGCAAGGGAAAGGAGCAAGCTGCTGAGGTTGAAGACAATTCCAGTCAAGATGACTCTGATGATGTTGATGAACATCTGGCTTTTCTGTCCACAAGGTTTGCAAAGATGAAATTCAAAAAAAATACTAGAGCCACTAAGCCAAACAAGAACATGGTGGACAAATCTAAGTTCAAGTGTTATAACTGTGGCACAAGTGGACACTTTGCAAGTGAGTGTAGAAAGTCAACTTCTTAAAAGAAGAAATTTGAGCAAGTGGATTACAAAAAGAAATATTTTGAATTGCTCAAACAAAAGGAAAGAGCTTTTATAACTCAAGAAAATGACTGGGAAGCTGATGGAGCCAATGAAGATGATGATATGGAGTATGTCAACTTAGCCCTAATGGCTAATTCTGATGAAAATGAAACTAGTTCATCAAGCAACCAGGTAATCACTAGTGACCTCTCTCAGCTCTCTAAAAATGAATGCAATGAAGCTATAAATGATATGTCCAATGAATTATATCATTTACGTGTTTCCCTTAAATCACTGGCTAAAGAGAACACAAGAATTAAAGAGAATAATTTGTTTTTAAGTGATAGGAATGCTGTGTTAGAGGGTAAAGTAATTGAGCTTGAAAAGATTAAAATCAAATGCTTATCTGTTGAGAGTGAACTAGAAGAATCTGTTAAGAAAGTAGAAGTTCTTTCTAGACAACTAGAACGTGAGCAAGAGGTAATCAAGGCCTGGAAAACATCTAGGGATGTTAGTGCTCAAATTGTCAAGGTTCAAGGAATTGAATCACTATGTGAGAATGCTTGGAAGAAAAACAAAAAGGAAATAGAATTAATTGATGGATTGTCAACGGATGTGGAATCAAAGGATGATGAAAGTCATCCGTTGAAGGAAGAAAAGGAGCATCCGTTGAAGGCTCATCAATTGAAACAGGCAAATGATTCTAAAAGAAATAATTTGAAAAATCTCAGTAAGAAGTTTGGTTCAACTTCCAAGAACTTTGTCAAAGAAGAAGCTAGCACATCCAAAGATGCCAGTAAGGTGAATATAGGACACATGACTTTAGATCAGTTGAAAAATAGGCTTAAGTTGGTTGAGGATAAAAAGAAAACTGAAAGAAAATCTAATAGAAATGGGAAGGTAGGGATTAACAAACACAACAATTACACACTTAATAAGTATGCTCCTAGAAAAAGTTGTGTGCATTGTAGTAGTGTTAATCTTCTATCTGCTAACTGCAAATCTGTTAAGAATGCTCCCATGCCTTTAACTCCCTCCATGCCTAACATGTCTATGTCACTACTGCATGCTATGCCTGTTATGTCTCAACAGAATCCACATGCACATTTTGCAAACATGCCATATGTTAATAATCCTTATTTTGCTGTATTTAGTATGCCTCAAATGCCATACAACATGCCTATGTGGAATAATATATTTGCACAATCTATGCCTTATCAAATTCAATCAAATCTGCTAAATGACTCTGTGACTAACCCTACACTTCAACCTACTATATCTGAGATCAAGGTTGACTCAAAGTTACCTAAGTCAAAAGGTGCAGGAAGTGTGAAGTCTAGGAAAAAGACTAACAAGGCTGGACCCAAGGAAACTTGGGTACCAAAATCAACTTGATTTGATTTTGTTGTGTGCAGGGAAAAAGAAGGAATCTATGGTACTTGGATAGTGGTTGTTCAACGTACATGACAGGAGATTTCACCCTGCTCACAGAGTTCAAGGAGAGAGCTGGCCCTAGCATAACCTTTGGAGATGACAACAAAGGGTTCACCATGGGATATGGCTTGATTTCAAAGGAAAATGTCATCATTGATGAAGTTGCATTAGTTGATGGTCTCAAACATAATCTATTGAGCATCAGTCAACTATGTGACAGAGGGAATACTGTTTCCTTCAATTCTGAAGCCTGTGTTGTCACAAGTAAGAAGGACAACAAAGTGGTTCTAACTGGAGTTAGAAAAGGGAATGTGTACTTGGCTGACTTCAACTCTACAGATGCAGAATCAATCACTTGCCTTTTCAGCAAAGCAAGTCAAGATGAAAGTTGGCTATGGCACAAGAAGCTGTCCCATTTGAATTTCAAGACAATGAATGATCTAATCAAAAAGGACTTAGTTAGAGGAATGCCTCTAGTGGAATTCTCAAGGGATGGACTGTGTGATGCTTGTCAGAAAGGAAAGCAAAAGAGAGCATCATTCAGTAAGAAGCTTGAATCAGCAATTGATGAACCATTACAACTGCTACACATGGATCTTTTTGGACCAGTCAATATATTGTCAATTTCAAGGAAAAGATATTGCCTAGTGATTTTAGATGATTTCTCAAAGTTTTCATGGACCTATTTTCTTGGATAAAAGGATGAAGCTAGTGAAATCATTATCAATCATATCAAGCAAGTCAACAACCATCTAGATTTCAAAGTAAGGAATATCAAGAGTGATAATGGAACTGAGTTCAGGAATACTACCATGAGGTTGTTCTGTGAAGAAAATGGGATCATGCATGAGTTCTCAGCTCCAAGGACTCCACAACAAAAATGGTGTGGTAGAAAGGAAGAACATATCACTAATTGAAGCTGCAAGAACAATGCTTGAAGAGTCAAAACTCCCAACATACTTTTGGGCTGAGGCTGTTAACTGTGCATGTTACACTTAGAATATTTCTCTAATCAATCAGGCAAAAGTCATGACTCCCTATCAATTGTTCAAGAGAAGAAACCCAACCTTAAACTTCCTTCATATCTTTGGTTGCAAATGTTACATTCTAAGGAACCAACCTGATCACAAAGGAAAGTTTGATGCAAAGGCTGATGAAGGGATATTTGTTGGTTATTCTGCTGGAAAATCATATAGGGTCTACAATCTAAGAACCAATATTGTTATGGAATCTGTGCATGTTGTGTTTGATGATAAAAAGATTGATGGACTAACAAATGAGGGACATCATGAAGGACTCAAATTTGACAACATTGAGATATATTGTGATGATAGTGAAATGAGAATGATGAAGAAGACACTTCAAAAATGATTCAAAATCTGCCTTTGGATAATGCACAAAATGCTGCATCAGTTGAAAGTCATAATTCAGCATCCGTTGACAAAAGTAATGCAGCATCCGTTGAAAGACAAGGTGCATCATCCGTTGAAGTACATGATGGAGCATCCATTGATCATAGTTCATCAACAGATAATCAATTTACATCATTAGTTGATAGAACTCCCAGTTCCTCACAAAGGACCAATAACACAGGGGAATTTCAACCAATCAACATTTTATCTCACATCATGACAATACTGAGGCGACCTCATCTAGAGCTAATCTACCACCTCAAAGGAAATGGACCAAGAATCATCCTTTTGAATTAATAATTGGTGATGCAACATCTAAGGTGTGGCGCCCTCCAAATCTGGGTCAGAAGTTTGGGGTCCACACACACACCTTAATTATAACCTGCTTATAACAATAATAAAGATAATAATAATATATGCTATGACCCTACTTACCAACCACCACGGACCGCAACAGGTTAAAGTATGCACACAAGCCAAACACAATATATTACAAACCGTTCAAATCCCAACTATTTCAAATTCAAACTGAGTATTAAACATTATTACAAACTTCCACAAACTTAAATTATTCCAAAAGAAGCCTACTAGCTCAGCTTTCTCAACCTGAACCCCTAACTCTCGCGCTGGACTGGGGATCCGCTTTACCAACTGGTTCCTTTTTAACTGAAAAGAATATAAACAACATCGCACAAATGAGCTAACTAGCTCAGCAAGTCACAATGACAAAACTGAGAATAATGATCATCAGGTGAATATGGTTATGATATCAAGTGAACAATGGATTATGATTTAGAATTGGATAATATACTTTTAATTTAAAAACCAAGGTTAGGCTGCTGATCAGTCACGCACTAACCCCGAGCAAGGCACACAGCATTGCTCTAACTACTGGATCTAAGGCACACATTGGCCTAACTTGACCATTATATGGTCTGACCACGAATCTGGTCCACAATTTTATAAAAACAATCCAATTCTAACATAATAACAGAATATGCAATAATAAACAATAACCGAAATCATTAACAACAATAAATGTTTAACAATGAAAGGGTTTCAATCCTTGTAAGGATCAATAAGGCAATTTAAAAGCTTGGATGCTGGGTAATGAAAGAATTGGATAAGAAAGGAATCAACGTTTCAAGGTTTCAAGGATTTGGTCTTTCAAAGTATAAGATACCATGGGTTGAGTATATAATAGTTCATTTCAGTGTTTGGTATTTAGTTTGTATGTATTTGTAGAGTAGTATCGTAGATTTGTGGTTCTTGTTTGGGTATACAATAATCAATGGATTAGAAAGAATATGATTTATGGCTCAAGAACAATAACTGAAATCAGGATTTAGGTTTCTGTGCTTCAAAGCACTTGTAATATCACAGGATTATCAAGTACTACAATATCTCGAGAAAGTTCAGAACACTTGCCTGGTATTAGCTTACTACACTGCACTCGCTTCCAATCACAACCGTTTTACTCCTCAACTATCTATTTCCCTTTCCTACGTCTTGCCTCTTCTGCTCACATATCATAAGCATCTATCAATAATTTACTCATGGAATTATATTCAACACATACTTCTATCTACCCTTCGTTTTACCCAAATCCGATTAACGGATTGAAAGTTATGCAATAATCAAGTAAACACCGAATATATAGACTGATAGTCAATTAACAAGTCACATATAGCACATAATACATCACGTAATCAATGATATATTATTTATAAAGAAGTCTCGGGTCATAAATAGGCTTTCTGGTATTTAAAATGATTTTTAAAACATTTTTCGGAATTAAAACGGGTCGTTGGATCAATTTCGGGTTAATAAACAGGGTTTGGTTGGCCCATTCTGGCTCCGAAATAATTTTAGAATAATTATCGAGCCTTGGAAATAATTTAGAATAATATTTTAAAGCTCGAAACTATTTTTCAGAATTTTTAAATCATTTTTAAATAATTAAATCTAATTAAATAATTAATTAAAATCAATTAATAATTAATTAAATCAATTAATCAATTAATTTTCGAATTAATTGACCAATTAATCAATTATAAATTAACTGAAATTAATTAACTAATTAATTTAGATTTATTTGTGAATTAAAAATAATTTTCAGAATTAAAATAATAATTTTTAGAATTTTCAGAATTTAAAAATGAATTTTTATAATAAAAATAAATAGGAAATATGATTTTTAAACATTTTATAAACATGAATCCTAAATTTGCAAAGTCTGGAAACTTCAGGGACCTAACTGCATCGTTTTCAAAAGCTGGGGTACTAAACTGTAATTTTCCAGCTCTTCGCCGGAAAACAGTCGGGTTCGCCGGAGAACACGTTCCCGGCGTCCTCACCCCACCAACACCTCCAGATCACATCTACACAACATCAGGAACACAACCATGCAATCAATTCATCCTAACAATCCCTGAATTGGCCGGAATTTGGCCGTGAAGTTTTCCAGTTTCCGGCGAACATCGGAAAACTTCAAAACACAACTCCCTTCTCTACAGACCTCGTTGGTTCATGAAACTTATACGACTAGATTGCAAATTTCACAGAGAACACAACCCACTATAACACAACATCAATCTATCACAGAATAAGAAACCCCCAAATTTCAATTAAAAACATTCATACGGGTTATAAACCCTAATTTTGAAATTCGAAAATTTAACCCACTTTTGAGCATGTTATTGAACTCTAAATCAGACGTATGACATATGAAAATCATCAGGAAAACAAGCTCTACAACATGCAATCATCAAATCATACAAACAATCATCCGAACAAAAATTCATATTTTTAATAAAATAAATTCGAAAATAAATAAATTTTTAGAAAAATAACCTTGATTTCTGCAGTGAAACAAAGCTCAGAATCTGATAGAACATTTCAAATCCTTCGTTTTGGTTACTCAAGCTTTGAAAACAGAGATCGGTAACGCCTTCGTTTTGCTGTTTGATTCTTAGAACAGTTTTAGGAAATTAGGGCTTTTCTCCGAAAATTATATAACTAACTATCTGCAAATGATTTTGATACGAAATAAAATACGGTAAAAGGCTATTTATAATTACGGAAAATTTGTATCCCGTTGGATCATTCCGGATATAAAACGGTACGTTTATTTATAAAAACTGATCAAAATGGTATTGGTTTTCGTTATAATTATCCAAATCAGTACAATTTGTACTGCGATCTTGGTCTCAGCGCCTGGTTACACGTATTACGAAGTGATAATTGTGATAGTTTAATAAAAAGCTCCCGTTTATCGAAAATACGGGTTTTATTGATTTACCGAAACGAATATTGTATCGAAAATGTTACGCCGGGACCCGCGCAGGACAAACCGTACGCCAGATCGAAAAAGTCGAAACATGGAATATGCTCGGAATATTACAATTATGTTAGGAAGGAGTTCTCGAAAGAGTTTCGGGTTCCAAAAACGTAACAACGGTTAACGTCGGTTGGTTCCCGTTTTTATAAAATAGATTTTAATTACCCACAAAAAGATTTTAGAAATTTCATATGATTCTTATAAATCCATAAACCAACATAAAAATAATTAGGAAGATATAACAATTATCTATATTTTATTTTGAACATATAAAAATTAAAATACTCAATTAATATTATTTTTGAATATTCAAGTACAGATAACACTTAACAATTAGCTCACAGAATAGATACTGAACACACATAATAATTATATAATAGCAAAAATAATTACACGATATATCCCGGATATTACATCCTTCCCCCCTTAAAAGGATTCTGTCCTCAGAATCTCTAAGAAAACAAATGAGGGTACTTTTCTCTCATATCACTTTCTAACTCCCATGTTGACTCTTCAACCTTTGGGTTTCTCCACAATACTCTTACTAACTTTACCACTTTATTTCTCAATACTTTCTCTCTTTCCTCTAGAATCTCTATCGGACTCTCTACATATGATAAATCTGCTTGAAGTTCTATTGGCTCATATTCTATTATATGCCTGGAGTCTGGATTATATTTCTTAAGCATTGATATGTGAAAAACATTGTGAATGTGCTCCATGTGCAGAGGTAACGCCAACTCGTAAGCTACCTTGCCAATACGCTTTAGGATTTCAAAAGGTCCGACATATCTTGGGTTTAGCTTCCCTTTCTTCCCAAACCTCGTTAGTCCTTTCCACGGTGATAATACCAAGCTTCCTTCTTCAAATTTTATGTCTTTTCTTGACTGGTCTGCATATTTCCTTTGACGATCTTGTGCGGCTATTAATCTTTTCTGGATAATTTCAACAACTTCCTTTGTCTGCTGCACCAATTCGGGTCCGAGTATTTTGCGTTCTCCTACTTCGTCCCAATATACTGGAGATCTACATTTGCGTCCATAAAGGGCTTCATAAGGTGGCATCCCAATACTGGCGTGATAACTGTTGTTATAAGCAAACTCTACTAGGGGTAAATGTTCATCCCAACTTCCTTTGAAATCAATAGCACAAACACGTAGCATGTCCTCGATTGTCTGGATCGTTCTTTCACTTTGGCC
Source organism: Apium graveolens (assembly GCF_009905375.1). NCBI lineage: Eukaryota > Viridiplantae > Streptophyta > Magnoliopsida > Apiales > Apiaceae > Apium > Apium graveolens. Next base: position 200,738,020 of record NC_133647.1, read on the forward strand.
ATCCGTTTGGGGGTGATAGGCCGTACTCATATTCAATCTTGTTCCCAAACATTCTTGAAAACTCTTCCAAAATCTTGAATTAAATCTTGGATCTCGATCAGATACAATAGACACTGGAACTCCATGACGAACTACGATCTCTTTCAAGTACATATGAACTAACTTGTCGAGCGAAAATCTTTCATTTATAGGCAGAAAATGAGCTGACTTGGTAAGTCTATCTACTATAACCCAAATGGCATCATGATTAGCCCTTGTCCTTGGTAATCCAACTATGAAATCCATGGTAATATATTCCCACTTCCACTCTAGAATCTCCAATGGCTGTAGTAATCCGCTTGGTCTCTGATGCTCCGCTTTAACTTTCTGACAGGTATAGCATTTGCTAACCCATTCCGCAATTTCCCTCTTCATATTTGGCCACCAATAATTCTTCTTTAAATCTCTGTACATTTTGGTACTCCCTGGATGGATGGAATATCTTGAACTATGTGCCTCTTGTAAAATTTCATTTTTCAGCTCCGTTACTGGTGGAATCCAAATTCTTGAAGAAAACCTAAGAATACCTTGATCATCTTGTTGCGTGCATAATTCCTCACCTACCAAACTATTTATATCTTGATCCATTACCTCTTTCTGGCATTTCTTTATTTTCTCCAATAACTCCGGTTGGAAAATCATACCATACACTTTTGCTTCCTCAGGCTTACAAATTCTAATTTCCAATTCCAATTTTTGAAATTCTTTATATATCTCTTAGGTACGGATAATACATTTAACTTTTCCTTCCGACTTAACGCATCTGCTACAACGTTCGCCTTACCGGGATGATAATTAATCGAGCAATCATAATCTTTGATCAATTCTAACCATCTCCTTTGTCTCATATTAAGTTCCTTCTGGGTAAATATATATTTCAAACTTTTGTGATCCGTGAAAATCTCACACTTTTCTCCATACAAATAATGTCTCCAAATCTTCAAAGCGAAAACTATAGTTGCTAACTCCAAATCATGAGTAGGATACTTCTGTTCATGTGGTTTCAATTGCCTTGACGCATACGCAATCACCTTGTCGTGCTGCATAAGAACACATCCTAATCCTTTGTAAGAAGCATCGCTATAAATTACGAAATTCCCTTGATCGTCTGGAAGTGACAAAACAGGTGTTATGATTAATCTCCGCTTCAATTCCTGAAAACTTTCTTCGCACTTGTCATTCCATATAAACTTTTCATTCTTTCGTGTAAGCTTTGTCAATGGTGTTGCAATTCTTGAGAAATTCTGAACGAATCATCGATAATATCCTGCCAATCCCAAGAAACTTCTTACCTCAGTGGGTGTTCTCGGTCTTTCCCAATTCGTAATTGCCTCGATCTTTGCCGGGTCCACTTTGATCCCTTCGTTACTGACTATGTGTCCTAAGAACTGAACTTCCTGTAGCCAAAACTCACACTTCGACAATTTAGCATATAACTTCTTTTTTTCCTTAAAATCTCCAAAGTTGTCCTTAAATGTTCCGCATGATCCTCCTCCATCTTTGAATAGTTCAAAATATCGTCTATAAATACTATAACGAACTTGTCCAAATATTCCTTGAAAATTATGTTCATCAGGTCCATAAACGCTGCTGGGGCGTTGGTCAATCCAAAAGACATCACTAAAAACTCTAATGCCCATACCTTGTTCTGAAAGCTGTCTTTGGTATATCTTCTGGTTTGATCTTCAGTTGATGATATCCCGATCTTAAATCGATTTTGGAGAAATACTTGGCTCCCTTCAATTGGTCAAACAAATCATCAATTCTGGGTAACGGATACTTATTCTTGATCGTCAACTTGTTGAGCTCCCTATAGTCAATGCACAGTCTCATGCTTCCATCCTTCTTCTTGACAAATAATACCGGTGCACCCCACGGGGATACGCTGGGTCTAATTACTCCTTTCTCTAACAGCTCTTGCAATTGCTTTGCTAACTCTTTCATCTCAACGGGCGCCATTCTATACGGGGCCTTGGATACTGGTTCGGTTCCAGGTGCTAATTCGATTGCAAATTCAATTTCTCTATCTGGAGGAAGTCCTGGTAACTCGTCGGGAAATACGTCTGGAAATTCATTTACAACTGGAATATCTCCAAGTTTTGCTGGCTCCTGACTTCTGTCGATCACATATGCTACGAAATGCTCACATCCTTGTCGTAGTAACTTTTTAGCTTGAATCATCGTTAAGAACTTCTTTACCTGCTTCTGTCCCTTGAACGTTACTATTCTTTCGTCTGGCATTTTCACCATTACTTTCTTATTTCGACAATCTATTTGAGCATCATGCTTAGATAACCAATCCATTCCTAATATAACGTCAAATTCTCATAACTTAAACGGTATCAAATCTACACAAAACTTACTACCAGAAATCTCAATCTCACAATTCCCACAAACTTGGTTAATAGTTACACGTTCTTGATTTGCTAATTCCACAGTTATTATTTCATTTAAATACCCAACTGGACAATTTAACTTACTAACAAAATCTTGTGAAATAAACGATCTAGTTGCTCCCGAATCTATTAACACTTTGGCACATAAAGAATTCACATTAAGCGTACCTGCCACGACATCCGTATCCTGGATCGCATCCTTCACCGACATGTCAAAAACTCTAGCCCTCGGAGTCTCATTCACTGTTGGGGTAGATTCCATAATCCTTAATGCATTACTGACTGGGGTTAATGTCTTGCAATCCCTGGCCATATGTCCTGGCTTCCCACATTTAAAGCATATAAATCCAATTACTGGAACTTTCACTGCTGGATTCCGGATAGGCTGATCCTTATTTGCTGGCTCTCTTGCTGGCTGATTTCGGCACTCCCTCGAGTAGTGCCCTTTCTGGTTGCATTTAAAACATACCATATTCAACTTGTTACAAACTCCTCCATGCTTCTTTCCACATACTTGACAATCTGGAAAAGTTAATCTCAACTGATTCGGCTGATTCACATTAGTTGAACGATTGCCCTGGCCTCCGTCTCCTACATTTTGTCTCCTGAAATTAAAATTTCTCCCTGGCTGAAACTTGCCCTTCTTAAAATTTGGAAACTTCCCTGTTTGTGACTGACCCTCACTTCCCTCAACTTTCCTTTTCTTGCTTTCCTTTTCTTTCTGGAACATCTCACTCTCTGTCTCTGCGATCATAGCTTTCTGTACAACCCCGGCATAGGTATCCAATTCAAAAATAGCTACCTTCCCTCTGATCCATGGCTTCAAGCCTTGCTGAAATCTCTTAGCTTTCTTTCTATCAGTATCAACATACGACGGCACATACCTTGACAATTCCTCAAACTTCCCCTCATAATCTGTTACCGACATGTTCCCTTGCTTTAATTCTAAAAACTTCAGCTCCATTTGATCCTGAACAAACTGAGGAAAATACTTTTCTAAAAACAATTCCTTAAACCTTTCCCAAGTAATAACATCTGTGTTTTCCAATGTTTTCACCATTTCCCACCAATAGGTGGCCTCATTCTTCAGATAGTAACTTGCAAATTCAACCTTCTGCTCCTCTTTCACTTTTACCAAGGCAAAAGCCTTCTCTATTTCCTTTAACCACACATCTGCTTCAATTGGCTCTAAGAAACCCTTGAATTCTGGTGGGTTTACTGCCTGAAAAGTTTTGAAAGTTACCTGGGGATTGGTCTGTCTCTACTGTTGTTGTGCCAGGTGAACTGTTTGTTGGGCCAAGATTTGAAGAATCTGGGCTATTGCTGGGTCCATGGGTCCTGGGTTCACATTCTGGTTTATATCATTTTGGTTGTTATTGTTGTTGTTGTTGGTTTCTTCATTCTGGGTGTTGGTGCGGGTATTTCTTCTGGGAGGCATTTTCTGTAAAGAATCAATCAATTTATTTAGCTTTTGAATCAAATCTTTGTATAAAAGAAAAGTTTTGTGAAATAGAAATATCTCTTTTTGAAAACAGTTGTAACTAAGTAAATTGCATGCTTCTTTACAGAATATAAACAGTTATGGAAAACAGGGTACATGGTATCACAGGATATACTGGTGCAATAAATAAGGTAAAGTAAAACAGGTGCAATAAAGTAAATGACAGTGTTGGAAAGGAAAAGGTACTGATATATAGATCAAAAGTTTTAGGTAGTACAAGCGTAAAGACGCTTCGAAAGTAAAAGCAAAAAGGGTACAACAACCTACTCACTAGTCAGCATCGCTAGTCTATAAATACAACTCAAAAGTCTACTGATACACACTACACACTACTGTCCATACTACATAACCATAACAACACTGCTCAGCCTCTCCATCTCAAAATCTCTAACTCAGCTCCAAGGAAACTCTGGTCCTGCCAGCCTCTCAAAGTCCTCCATCACCTCAGTAGCCCAGCCCAGCAGTGCATCAGGGCCTCTGCCAGGTAGTGTAGCTCCATGTAGCCTAGCCTCAAGAACCCTCTGTGTCACATGAATCTCCTCTCGAAGCTCCCTCACACCACGATCAACATCTGTAGTCCTAATGATATGTTGTAACTCTCTAATCTGAGCCAACAAGGAATCACGCTCCAATAGAAGAGCCTCATACCGGTAATAAGGAACTGGGGGCAATGTAGACTGGAATGGGGCACTCGCTACTGAATGCCCAGTGGAATCTGAATCAGCTGGTGGGGGCCCTCTGACAGGTGGCCTCATGCCTGGAGGTGGAATAGCCTGCAATGGTACGGGTTGCAACACCTGTGGAGGTAGAATAGCCAATGCTGGTGGAATAACAGGACGTGGATCCGATGCTGGTGCTCCAACTGAAGGCTCTGAGTGATCAGCTGATACGGGAATAAAAGAGTCGGCCATCTCTGCTATCTGAAATCATATCGTAATATAAGAATCTCTTACCATTACGCAAACTATACTAATACCGGTTATACCATAACACTCAAGCTCTCGACCTTCTATCACCCTATACCTTACTTCTAATCCTATCCCTCTACCCATTCCCGTCAACCTAGGCTTGTGTCAGTGACTTATAACCTGTAGCTCTGATACTAAACCTGTGGCGCCCTCCAAACCCGGGTCAGAAGTTTGGGGTCCACACACACACCTTAATTATAACCTGCTTATAACAATAATAAAGATAATAATAATATATGCAATGACCCTACTTACCAACCACCACGGACCACAACAGGTTAAAGTATGCACACAAGCCAAACACACTAATATATTACAAACCGTTCAAATCCCAACTATTTCAAATTCAAACTGAGTATTAAACATTATTACAAACTTTCACAAACTTAAATTATTCCAAAAGAAGCCTACTAGCTCAGTTTTCTCAACCTGAACCCCTAGCTCTCGCGCTGGACTGGGGATCCTCTGTACCAACTGGTTCCTTTTTAACTGGAAAGAATATAAACAACATCGCATAAATGAGCTAACTAGCTCAGCAAGTCACAATGATAAAACTGAGAATAATGATCATCAGGTGAATATGGTTATGATATCAAGTGAACAATGGATTATGATTTAGAATTGGATAATATACTTTTATTTTAAAAACCAAGGTTAGGCTGCTGATCAGTCACGCACTAACCCCGAGCAAGGCACATAGCATTGCTCTAACTACTGGATCCAAGGCACACATTGGCCTAACTTGATCATTATATGGTCTGACCACGAATCTGGTCCACAATTTTATAAAAACAATCCAATTCTAACATAATAATAGAATATGCAATAATAAACAATAATCGAAATCATTAACAACAATAAATGTTTAACAATGAAAGGGTTTCAATCCTTGTAAGGATCAATAAGCCAATTTAAAAGCTTGGATGTTGGGTAATGAAAGAATTGGATAACAAAGGAATCAACGTTTCAAGGTTTCAAGGATTTGGTCTTTCAAAGTATAAGATACCATGGGTTGAGTATATAATAGTTCATTTCAGTGTTTGGTATTTAGTTTGTATGTATTTGTAGAGTAGTATCGTAGATTTGTGGTTCTTGTTTGGGTATACAATAATCAATGGATTAGAAAGAATATGATTCATGGCTCAAGAACAATAACTGAAATCAGGATTTAGGTTTCTATACTTCAAAGCACTTGCAATATCACAGGATTATCAAGTACTACAATATCTCGAGAAAGTTCAGAACATTTGCCTGGTATTAGCTTACTACACTGCACTCGCTTCCAATCACAACCATTTTACTCCTCAACTATCTATTTCCCTTTCCTACGTCTTGCCTCTTCTGCTCACATATCATAAGCATCTATCAATAATTTACTCATGCAATTCTATTCAACACATACTTCTATCTACCCTTCGTTTTACCCAAATCCGATTAACGGATTGAAAGTTATGCAATAATCAAGTAAACACCGAATATATAGACTGATAGTCAATTAACAAGTCACATATAGCACATAATACATCACTTAATCAATGATATATTATTTATAAAGAAGTCTCGGGTCATAAATAGGCTTTCTGGTATTTAAAATATTTTTTAAAATATTTTTCGGAATTAAAACGGGTCGTTGGATCAATTTCGGGTTAATAAACAGGGTTCGGTTGGCCCATTCTGGCTCCGAAATAATTTTAGAATAATTATCGAGCCTTGAAAATAATTTAGAATAATATTTTAAAGCTCGATACTATTTTTCAGAATTTTTAAATCATTTTTAAATAATTAAATCTAATTAAATAATTAATTAAAATCAATTAATAATTAATTAAATCAATTCATCAATTAATTTTCGAATTAATTGACCAATTAATCAATTATAAATTAACTGAAATTAATTAACTAATTAATTTAGATTTATTTATGAATTAAAAATAATTTTCAGAATTAAAATAATAATTTTTAGAATTTTCAGAATTTAAAAATGAATTTTTATAATAAAAATAAATAGGAAATATGATTTTTAAACATTTTATAAACAGGAATCCTAAATTTGCAAAGTCTGGAAACTTCAGGGAGCTAACTGCATCGTTTTCAAAAGTTGGGGTACTAAACTGTAATTTTCCAGCTCTTCGCCGGAAAACAGTCGGGTTCGCCGGAGAACATGTTCTCGGCGTCCTCACCCCACCAACACCTCCAGATCACATCTACACAACATCAGGAACACAACCATGCAATCAATTCATCCTAACAATCCCTGAGTTGGCCGGAATTTGGCCGTGAAGTTTTCCAGTTTCCGGCGAACATCGGAAAACTTCAAAACACAACTCCCTTCTCTACAGACCTCGTTGGTTCATGAAACTTATACGACTAGATTACAAATTTCACAGAGAACACAACCCACTATAACACAACATCAATCTATCACAGAATAAGAAACCCCCAAATTTCAATTAAGAACATTCATACGGGTTATAAACCCTAATTTTGAAATTCGAAAATTAAACCCACTTTTGAGCATGTTATTGAACTCCAAATCAGACGTATGACATATGAAAATCATCAGGAAAACAAGCTCTACAACATTCAATCATCAAATCATACAAACAATCATCCGAACAAAAATTCATATTTTTAATAAAATAAATTCGAAAATAAATAAATTTTTAGAAAAATAACCTTGATTTCTGCAGTGAAACAAAGCTCAGAATCTAATAGAACACTTCAAATCCTTCGTTTTGGTTACTCAAGCTTTGAAAACAGAGATCGGTAACGCCTTCGTTTTGCTGTTTGATTCTTAGAACAGTTTTAGGAAATTAGGGCTTTTCTCTGAAAATTATATAATTAACTATCTGCAAATGATTTTGATACGAAATAAAATACGGTAAAAGGCTATTTATAATTACGGAAAATTTGTATCCCGTTGGATCATTCCGGATATAAAACGGTACGTTTATTTGTAAAAATTGATCCAAACGGTATCGGTTTTCGGGATAATTATCCAAATCAGTACAATTTGTACTGCGGTCTTGGTCTCAGCACCTGGTTACACGTATTACGAAGTGATAATTGTGATAGTTTAATAAAAAGCTCTTTTATCGAAAATACGGGTTTTATTGATTTACCGAAACGAATATTGTATCGAAAATGTTGCGCCGGGACCCGCGCAGGACAAACCGTACGCCGGATCGAAAAAGTCGAAACATGGAATATGCTCGGAATATTACAATTAGTTTAGGAAGGAGTTCTCGAAAGAGTTTCGGGTTCCAAAAACGTAACAACGGTTGACGTCGGTTGGTTCCCGTTTTTATAAAATAGATTTTAATTACCCGGAAAAAGATTTTAGAAATTTCATATGATTCTTATAAATCCATAAACCAACATAAAAATAATTAGGAAGATATGACAATTATCTATATTTTATTTTGAACATATAAAAATTAAAATACTCAATTAATATTATTTTTGAATATTCAAGTACAGATAACACTTAACAATTAGCTCACAGAATAGATACTGAACACACATAATAATTATATAATAGCAAAAATAATTACACGATATATCCCGGATATTACATAAGGTGCAAACTAGAAGGGCTACTCAAGATAAATGTCTATACAGTAGTTTTCTATCACAGGAGGAACCTAAGAGAGTGGAAGAAGCTCTATTCGATCCAGATTGGATTTTAGCAATGCAAGAGGAGCTAAACCAATTTGAGAGGAACAACGTATGGAAGCTGGTACCCAAGCCAAAGAACAAGAGTTCTATTGACAAAAAATGGGTATTCAGAAACAAGATGGATGAAAATGGCATTATCATAAGGAATAAAGTTAGATTAGTTGTCAAGGGTTACTCTCAACAAGAGGGAATAGATTTTGATGAGACATTTGCTCCTGTTGCAAGACTTGAAGCCATTAGAATTTTTCTAGCCTATGCAGCCCATGCCAATTTTAAAGTCTATCAAATGGATGTTAAGAGTGCATTTCTAAATGGAGAATTGGAGGAAGAAGTTTATGTGAGCCAACCTCCAGGGTTTGAAGATCCAAATTTTCCAAACCATGTGTATTATCTGTTGAAAGCACTCTATGGACTAACGCAAGCACCTAGAGCCTGGTATGAGACTTTGTCAAAAAATTTCTAGATAATTACTTCACAAGAGGTTGCAAAATAGACAGGAAAAGTACAACTGGCACCTGTCAATTTCTAGGGAATAAGCTTGTGTCATGGTTTAGTAAGAAGCAAAATTCTGTTTCTACATCAACAGCTGAAGCTGAGTACATTGTTGCTGGTAGTTGTTGTGCACAGATATTATGGATGAGGAATCAACTATTTGACTATGGGCTAAATATTGACAAAATTCCAATATTCTGTGACAACACAAGTGCCATTGCCATTACTAAAAATCCAGTGCGGCATTCAAGAACCAAGCACATTGACATCAAGTACCACTTGGAACTTCATTTTGTTCTAAGTGAAAAACAGATTGTAGACATATTTACCAAGCCACTTGATGAATCAACATTCACAAGAACAAAGTTGGCTTTAAGTAAAGTTTATTCTGTCAACGGATATTCCCTATCCGTTGAAAGCCAAAACTGTTCTATCAACGGATGTCCATTATCCGTTGAAAGATAAATACATTTCTGGTAATTTTATCCTTCAACAGATAGAACTGTGTTAATCTTCAATGGATAACTATTTACCTCATCCGTTGAAGGTTATCCATTGAAGTGTCACATCAGTCGTTTTGAGTGAGTCACAGCCGTTGATTCTATTTACTTAACCGTTGATACATATATATATACACAGTTGTATGCATTTGTATTAAAGGCAGTTTTTAGAATACATGCAGTTTTCCTTTTATTCTCAAACGGCTGTAATTCACTTAAAAATATTGTTTAATCATTCTCTTTATGTTTTCATTTTGAGAAAGTATAAAAGCCCCTTTGAATTCTTATTTTCACTTTACACTTTCTTGCAATTTTCAAAAGCTTTTACTCTCTTTCTCTCCCAAAACTCTCAACCTTTCTTTGCAACTTCGACTTACAACAATGGCACCAGTAGTAAAGATAATGTCCCAATCTGGGTTTTTCTATGAGAAAAACAATTTCGTAGCTTTGGTGGAAAAGAATGAAGCCCACTCAGATTATCACAAGATGATGGACTTCATCAAAAACTGCAAACTAAGCTATGCAATGCTGGAAGCCCCAATGATTTACTGTGAGGTAGTTGAGGAAATGTGGACAACTGCAGAGTTCAATCCCACTGATATGACCATCACTTTCTCTCTCAAAGGTAAAGATTACTGTATTAACTGTGATGATATAAAGTCCTATTTTAAATTACCTGAAAACAATGCCATGACACCACACACTGATAATGATGTATCTAGCATGTTAGATTCCATAGGCTATTTCCTTGATTCTACTAGTTTAGGTAGTATTAAGAGAAAAGGCCTTAGGAAAGAATGAAGTTTTCTTAGTGATGCCTTTATAAAGGTTTTCTCTGGGAAAATTAGTAATTTTGATGCAATAACTTTATCTCTTATTAATATGCTCTATATGCTGGTTTCTGATAGGTACTTTAATTTTAGCAATTATGTTATGCTAGAATTGGGTACTAGGTTAGGTAACAAGGCTAATAGACCTCATAACATCTACTATGCTAGATTCTTTATGTTATTGGCTAACCATGTTGCTGAATGTTTGGTCATAACTAATGAGTGTAATAAACTCAAATGCTGGGCACAAGAGAAGAGGGTCCTTGCAGACCTTTTGAGAATTAACCTCAACAGTCAGGTGCCATTGGTATACTTACCAATCATGAATGCACCTCAGGTAAGTGAGGTAAATACTTCTTCAACTCTTACTTCTTCCAACCCCTTCACTTCTTTGCCTTCAAGTGTGGCCATGGGATCTGTGTCAATGTCCTAACAGATTCCTACCAAGGCCACCAAACCTAGAGTTTCAAAACCCAAGTCAAAGAAAGCCACCTCTGTTGTCTCTCAAAAGACAACAATTGTAACACCTACCATGAACCTTGAGGGGAGTGAACAGGGTGTTAGTGGTGAGGGGAGGGGTGAACATCAAGAAAACCCCCAGAATAAGGTAGGAGAGGTGAGTGGTACCTAAGCTAGCCAATCCACAGTCTCTCAAAAGACTGTGGTGGTTGAAAATGATTCAAACTCATCCCTAGTTGCATCCTCCCAAAAGGGTGCAACTATTGAAAATAGTCCCCAACCAGGGACACAGAATAAAAGAAGGAGGGACACTGAAGCCACACACTCACCTGTAAAAGCCTTCACAAGAAGAAAGAGGGTCAAGACCCTAGTTTCCACACAAGGTGCACACACTGCACAGATACAACCACCTGTACTATGCCTTCTCAAATTCAGCTTGACGTGACTCCAACAAATGTGGAGTCACAGCCCCATTCTCTCAAAATTGACACACAACAATCACCAAATTCTCCATCGCCATCTCTGGACGTGGACATGATATTCACATCAATTCCTGATTCTCCCTCTTTACAACTCAGGGAGGAGCCCCACTCAAATATTGGGGATCATCATCTTTTAGATGATTTGTTGGATCATCAGCCAATTCTTTCAGACTTAGTTGAAGAATCTGTGTCACCTAAATTAAAATCAATCCACAAAGATTCAACAATTATGTCACTTTCAATTTCTACTTCTTTTCCTTCTTCAACGGATATTCCTCATCCGTTGACAAGTGGTTGTTCTTCAACGGATAAGCTTAATAGCAATTATCCGTTGATACCATCAGTTACTGTACAATCATTTCTAGGATTGAGGGAAGGGAGTGAAAACTTGAGTGAGAGGCTGGGTTGCTCCCAGGCAAAAGGAGAGCTTGAGAGTCTACATATGCATGCTATTTCTTCCAGCATGGCAAAAAAAAGTGAGAGGAGTACCACCTTAGTAGGTGAAGGTGAGGGTGTGAGGAGTGTGAGCCAGGGGGAGCCCCTGATGCAAGAAAAGAGAGAAATTGAGAGAAAAGCAGGTACAGGAGGTATAAGGGTGGATCTAGCCATTGCTAGTGAGTCAATGATTATGGATGATGCTGAAAAGGAGAGACAATTTCAGCAACATTACAAAGCTGTAATTGATTACATTTCCTTGGATGCTGACACTTTTACTCATCATGTGTCAGCCTATCAACTGTTGGCTATTCAGGGCAATGAGGAGGCAGAAAAGACTTTAAATCTAGTACATACTTCAGAATCTCTACAAAGAGATAAAGCTGCTGTCAATAGGATGCCTTCTACAGCTGGTGAGCCATCTGAAGAATTTGGAGTAAATTCTAATGATGATGACTCTGATTCTTTTGATGGAAGCATGAACTTAGGGGGAGATGAAGGCCCAAGTTCTATTCCAGAATTACCTGAATGGACATTGACAAAGGAGTCTACACCAGGGCATTTCAATGTATCCTTAGTCAAACAAATCATGTCTATCCAAAAGGCCATTCAGGAAACTTCTAATGCTGGTACCAAGGCTATTCTTCAAGCCCACCTTGATTCTCTACATCTCATGAAGCTCCAACAATTAAGACAGAATCTAAGTGTGGATGAACTCAAGAAGGATATAGCTGACTTAAAGTCCTACAATTCTGAGAAGCTGGATTCAATCATGCCCTTTGGTACCATGCATGAACTATTACTGAGAATGAGAAGAGAATCAGATGCTGACAAGAAGATGGCCAAATTGGAGGAAAGAGTTCAAGCCATTGAAAACTCTGTGGTCACCATTATTCACAATCAACAGTCTCAGACTAGTCTTCTAATGCAACTGGCTAAAGCACAGGGCTTAACCCCTCTCCTTGATGATAACAAAAAGGGGGAGAATAAAGGGGAAAGGGAAGGGGAGCCATCTACACATATACAAATATCAAAAGTGCTAGTTCCAGCCATCACTACTTCTCCAACACTTCAAATCAAAGGAAAGCTTGATGGAATTGATCTAATCCAGCTAGCAGCAGCTGAGATGAAGGTGAAAGAGCAATGGAGAAAAATTGATGCAAGGATGCAACAAGTGTTTGGCTCTTCAACTACAAAATCCTTATATGTGAAACATAGCATAAAAGTTGAGCCAATCATTATGAAGCACAAGCCAGTAAGGAGGAATAAGGTTGGAGAAACTTATTTCAGGAACCTGAAGCCCATGGTACTCAAGCCAACCACTAGATTCAACAAGGACTCTACAAAGAACCCTCTAAGCTTTGCTCAACTAAAAGAAATGGACTTTCCTCTTCCAAAGCCTGATGAAGACAAAGTTTTGGGTGGTAACATCATAAAGCACAAGAAGACCAAGGATGCAGTGGAAAGAATGAATATGGCTATCATCTATATAGAGGGAAAGAGCATCTGTGTGATGCAAGGACATCCCAAATTCTCAATAGCCAAGAGGGAAGAGACCAAAAGGCTAAAGGAAGAAGCCAAAAAGCTAAAGGCTGACAAAAGAGCACAAGCAAAGCTTGAAAAACAGCTAAAGTCAAGTCAAATTTAAGAAAAGAAGAAAATTAAAGACAAGAGTGAAGGAGACAAGACTGAAAGCATAAATGTGGATATGGGTGATATAGTTGGTGAGAGTGTGGAGGAAAGAAGTTGTTGGATTTTAATTGCAGCAGGGCATGGCAAAACACTTTTACACATATAAAATCCAAATAAAAGCATACAGATCATGAATAAAAATTCGAGGGATCGAATCTAACCTTTAAAATAATTCGGAGACAACGATCAGAGATCCTTAGCAGTTGCTCCTCAAGTGTGAAGCACTCCACCGGTATCCACCAAGAAAAAGATGTTAAGGAGGAGGAAGGAGGTGGAGAGAATTGAGTTTTCCAAACTTTTTGGGTTTTTGGGGTTCTTAGGTTCGAATAAAAATAGGGTCTATAATAGTGTATTTATAGGCAAAATTTTCAGCTGAAATTTTCCCATAAATATTATTATTATTATCCCATTTATTATTCTCATTAATAATTAAAACACATTTTAATTATTAATCTTTTTTCTAAACACTTTAGAAATAATTCTCTCTCTTGATTTAATTTCCAAAAATTAAATCCTTAATTAATAATATTAAGAACTTTTCTTAATTAATTTATAATCAATTAAATCTCATTTAATCAATTATTAAATTTGCCAATTAATTATTTATTTCACAAATAAATAATTATTAGCCATTATTAATTAATTCCTCCACCATTAAATCATTCTCTTTTTATGGTGTGACCCTGTAGGTTCAATATTAAGCCGGTAGTAGAAATAAATAATAATAAAACTATTTTATCATTATTTATATAAATTCTCTAATTTATTAAATCTGATTAATTAATTAATCACATTTATTCTACATCGTGAGGGATACTTCTCAGCATATCGCGATCATCCGGATAATATGAATTCACTGCTTAGAATACCAAGAACCTATTCAGTGAATAGTTACCGTACAATAAACTCCTTCTACCCTACAATGTCCCGATTAAATACAAGGCATGGATCTCGTGTCAAGCCTATCTAATTCAATCACTTGCTTACCATTTACTATGCTTAGTTCTATGCAAATTAGAAACTCCTTTCTAATTTCATTTACTTTGGCCAGAGATTCCTGAACTAGCATAAGTGGATCAGCCTTGAACATTCGCTTCCTTCACTGGAAGGGGTAGATCCTATATTGATCATACACTATCTTCGTGTACAAATTCCTATACCCAGTAGAGCCCTAATAATTGTCCCTGGAGACTAAGAACTAAACCAAAGCATAGTTCAGTGTACACAAGATGACTATGATGACCTCAAGTATAAGGATACTTGTACAACTATCACTATGTGAACAACTGCTGACACGTGAGTGAACTCCATCAGTTGTTCAGCTGGGCGAGTCATGTTCAGTGAACTTATTCTATAATAAGCACCTACATACTAGCTATAGTGTCACCACACAAAAGTCTATGAGAACAGACATCCTTCATAATGAAGCAAGCATAGTATGTACCGATCTTTGCGGATTATTAATTACCAGTTAGTAATCCTATGACCAGGAACTATTTAAGTTTAGAGTTATCATCTTTTAGGTCTCACTATTATGATCTCATCATAATCCATAAAAAGCTTTACTCTAAACTATGGTATATCTTATTTAAACACTTAAATAGATAAAGCCCGTAATAAAAACAAAACAAGTCTTTTATTAATATCAATGAAATCAAAACAGATTACATAAAAAGTTATTCCTAAATCCTAATACATGATTGGACTTAGGACATATTCCTTTCAGAAGTGAGGAAAGAAAGGAATGGCAGAAAGGGAACAGAAAGAAGGTCAAGGCAAAAAGGAAGAGTGAAGATGACACTGAGGAAACCCAATCAAAATCTAAACCACTACCCTCTATCCCTGAACCTGTTGATGCTGATCCCAATATAAATATTCATGGTGAAACAATCATCCCTAAAGAGGAACCTATTGATTGGGACACCATCAAATTGCCTACCTTCCTAACTACTTCTCCACCACCAAAGAAACTGAAAAGAAAATCCAAATCAACACCACCCCTAACCTCAAGTAAATTCACTCAGAAACATAAACCTAAGCCTAAGCCACAAGCCTCAAAGAACGATTATGTTCACATTTGTGACATAAAAGAACATACAGATATTGAACTCTTCCTGGATGAGCTGGAGGAAGTAATGGGAATAAATGCCTTTAGACAGCTACAAGAAAGGCTAGTGTTCAAATATAAAGGAAATGTGGAAAGGACTTGGCCTCTTCAAAGAATTCTAAGTGAAGGCTATTCTACCTTGGTTAGTGTCTACTCAGCTATAAAAAGGGATACTGGCTTTACCAGGACTGCCAAAACTGAGATTCTCAACAAGATTGCCAGCATAAGGAAGAATTGGCGGGAGTCAAATTCCTTGCCTAGAACATTACTCATCCCTAAGCATGGAATTACAATTCATACATCACCTCATTGGTTGATGGAGTTCAGAGACAACAAAGGAGTCAGAAGATTTTTCAGACTTGAAGACCAGCTTAAAATTGCCAGTAATGAAACTCTCAAGGACATGCAATCTAAGTTGGATATCAGTGAAGAGGATGAAGCTAAATTCTACAGACAACTCCAACTTCAAGTAGAGGAAAATGACAGGAGGCTAGGGAAGAAAACAAGGGAACAAAGGAAAAGAAAATGATTTGCTCAGACTAAAGGAGCACCCTTGGAAACATTATAAATCTTCAATTCTATCTCAGTACATATACTTTTGCAGCACTTTTGAATTTCTACTTAATTTCAACTCATATATTTGTTAAGTATTTTGTTATCATCAAGTTAACCCTGAATTTATGTCTACAATTCTAGTAGACATAAATAGGGGGAGATTGTTAGGAATATGTGTATTAGTTTGATGATAAGTTAAACAAAATACTTAAGTAGAAATCTAGTGTTTGTAGCCTCAACGGATAAGACCATCTTGGTTATCCGTTGATGGAGTAGCTTTACTTAGAAAGAAGTTTAGTATTGTAGCACATTTCAGTCTCTGTATTTAAGTTATAATTCTTAGAAGTTGTGGGAAATTATAAGTCATGTTGACTACTAGTGGATATGTAAATAGGAGGGCTAATTGTAAATATTTCATGCCATGTAATTTTGTGTAAATGATGTAGTATCAACTGATAAATTAAAGGCCTTCAACGGATGAGAAACAAAGTTTCAACGGATGTCTCTAAAACTTCAACGGATAACATCCATCAACGGATGAGTGCATCAACGGATAAAGTTTCAACTGCTAAAGCATCAACGGATAAAGCCATCAACGGATGCTCAGTTCAATAGCAGTTGATAGTGACAATTCATAAGCTGACAGAGGCACATGGGTTGACAGAGATAATTGGAATGTGGTAGCCTCTTGGAGGAATCAAGAAAAAGCAGCATTTTCATTCTGGTGCAAACAAGGAAGTATTCAAATATTCACAGATTATCTTAGATTGCGTTGAATAGAGAAATGAAGAAGAAACATGTGAAGAACTATTTTTTAATTGTATTTTAATCTTTGTCTTCACTTGTAAACTTGGTGACATATAAACCAAGTTGCAGCTAGTAATTAGGTGTGAATTTTCTGGAGCTGTTTAGAAAAACATAGAGAGAAAATCATCTAGTTTGTACTAGGAAGCAGCTGTGATCAATTCTTTGTATCACAGATTTTCTGAAATACACATTTCTGGTGGAACAACAAATCCACCAGAAAAGTTTTTAAAGCCTTTGTGTTCTTTACATTTGTGTCTTGAATATACATCTGTCTGCACCTGCTCAAAGCAATTCACACACATCTGTTCATCATACACTTAGCTTTTGAAACTGCTCAAAACTTGAAAAAGTTTTGAGATTTACATTCAACCCCCTTTCTGTAAATTTCATTGTTAGTTCCTTGGGAATAACACTAGTTAATAATAATATATGAAATTTTAAAAGTCGTTGATTTTGATTCTACGCGGCAAATTAGTTTATACATAATCTCGTTAATCTTTCCGGATTTAAGTAGAATGTCAAACCTTGAATTTCATAAATTTTGCCCGCCCGTTATTTAAAAAATACAAAAGAAGAATACAAGAAAATTAATTAATACTCATAATTATATAAATTTTATAACAATTTATGAAATTTAGATACCATTGAGGTATCTTTCAAAAAAAAGATACCATTGAGGCAGAGTATAAACTGTTGCTTAAAGGATGAATATTTGCTGACAAGCTCAGGTCTCAGGACAGGGAAAACAAAATATAGACACAATTCAAAGGCGTCGGAAGTTTTCTTCACACTCTTGGTAGGTAGATTCAAAACAGTTTTTAGGGAGTGACAAAAGATGATGATAAAACAAAGACTTAATTGCACGAAAATGGCGCGAGTTATAATTTTTTATAAAAAATTGATGAATATATAATAATAGGCATCCATATAATTCATTTATAATTTTCTTTCCACCCGATTGTATTCTGTTAGTCGTCTTTAACGGATATTAGGATTTTATAAATTAAAGATGTAATTGCATGAACATGGACTCAATTATAATTTTTTTGCACAAAAATAATTAATCAAAGAATTAAAAACCAAAAAGTATCTACAAATCAAATCAATCACAAAATTAAAAATCAAAGAGACCCTACAAATCTTTCTATAATCCTGTAATCCTAAGTGATCTGAAGTCAAATGCATGGCTTTGTGTGTATTTCTTGGCTTTTTCAATATAATTTGAAAGTCCCTCTTTGGTTTAGTCTATCTACGATGGCTTTATATAACTCATATTTTGGTGTTTTTTTACATCATGCTCGTTAACTAATTTCTTATTAAAAAATATACTAATTTTGTATGAGTTATCTCGTCCCTTACTCTTTAACTCTCACTTTCAAATGTTGTCTAGCATACAATTTTGATTCCTGAAATTTCATATAGATTCAAATTCATAATATATTGATACATTAGTATCCTTAATTTTTTCCATGTTATCAAACTGTATATGAAAATAAGAAATACATAATTCTAAGTAAGATAAGGCTGAGCTGCATATATATTTCCGGCAGGTGGCTGAGCTACAACATATTCTAGATTTCTAACACTTATTTTACATGGATACTAGCAGATGGTGAATGTTCCCTCGTTCATGGTGATGGTGGATTTCCGGAGCATATTGACTTCTCACTTAAGAGTCCCTTTAGTAGTGGCCGACCTGGTAAAATTAAGCAAATTAGTCAGAAGGTTGCTTCAAAGAAAGCTCGTGGAAGAGATGGACACGAAGAAGATAAAGATTTAGGAATTAAGCTTAATATATTTTTGAATGCTTATGTTTGAAATATGATTTACTGTTTTCCGTCTTGGTTCTATCCCAGAAATGTAGATTAAGGTGTGATTATGTTGTTTTACAAAAGGGAAGTCGTTTACCTTTATAAAAAGTTTGCATGTTAACTTGTAACTTCTCTTTGGTTTTTAATTTTGTAATTGATTTAATTTGTAAATTCTATTTGATTTTCAATTCCTTGATTGACCATTTTCCTCCAAAAATATTATAATTTAGGCCATTTTCGTGTAATTTCATCTTTAATTTAGAAAACCCTAACATCAGTTAAAGACAACTAACGGAATACAATCGGGTGGCAAAAAAATTATACATAAGTCATACTGGCGCCTATTATTATATATTGATCATTTTTGCACAAAAAAATTATAACTCAGTCATTTTCGTGCAATTAAGTCTAAAACAATCGATGCAAGAGAAACCTTTGGAGTGCACGATACTGATGTACTTCGATGCCAAACTCCCAAGAGGAAACAAGTAGAACATCTGCAGTGTATTAGACCTCCGGGATCTAGAAGGAATGCTAGGGATCAAATTACTCGTTATTAGTCCAAACCAGTGTTTCGATGCACTAATATCGAACTTCATAATGTGATCTTTAGAAACTCGAGGTCATAGAATTCTAAACCCAAACAGAGTCAATGGTTTGGTTGTGGTTCCAGAATTCAAATTTGAAAAACGAGACTACATGGTGTTGCCATGCAAGAATTATTTTCATGTGTATTGTTAAACCGGCAGGGTTATTTTAGTAAATGTCCAGCCGATATCCAAACAAGTTTAAAACGTACCTTAACGTTTGGAATTGCACCGATAAACCCATAAAGTTTACATGGGTATTACTGAAATAACCCTGCTAAATCTTGAAAATTTGTTGTAACAGTTATTGCTTTGGTCTCTAATTTTGACTTGTGTTTGTTTTAGGTAATGGAACAATGCGTAGCTAGACTAGATGTAGCCATAAGCCATGTTCAATGCTATTCTGCGCGAGTCAGCCCACAAGATTCCAACGGATCCTATATCCGATCCTATAGTTGATTCGAAAGTCCTACCCATTCCAGCTGGGGATCTGTGCTTCGTGTTTAGTGTATGGTTATGTTGTAGAACACATCTAAAGGAAATATGTGTAACAATGTGTAAGCTATTTTAAAACCGATTTTCCCCGAAGTTAAAACATATCTATTTAAAACAAGCTAGTTATCCAAACTTTTAAATTAAAATTTAAGGAATGAGGACCAAAATTATGTTCCAACAGTCTCGTCACTTAGTAATTACTTAAATTACTAAAATCATCCCTTCACTCTTTATTTTTAAGAACTAGCACTATCTTTTTAAGAATCCTCTAAGAGCATCTTCCAACCATGACCTCATGTTAGCTAAAAATCATATCTATCACTCACATATAGATATTAGGTAAAAAAACAGCACTCCAATCACATTACCTGTTAGCAAAAAAATTAGATATCCTTCATCTGGTCTTCTATATTTGTTGAATCTGTAGGCATTAGCTATATCTTCCAGGTCATGTTTAAACCTAAATCTACACATTAATACATACACGTACACATTAATACATACATATATTTATATAATATTTAATACATAAATATTAAAATTATTATTTTATATATAATATTTTTAATTTATATAATATTAAGTGTGAAAATATTGTTCTCTTATAAACAAATTTTTTTAATTATTTTTAACAAAATATATATATATATATAATACAATATATATTAGTAATTTTTTATTAAAAATAATTTTGTTATATTTATATGTTATTATATTTTCAGTTGTAATAATTATTAACTTATAATTATATATTTTTTCATGTATTGAATTAAGTATTAACTAAACTAGTAGATAACCCGTGCGCAGCACGGATATCAATATTTAATAATGATTATAAAAATTTATTTTAATTTTTTATTAAAATATATAATAAATAAAATTGTATGATTATTGCAATTTTCATTTTTAAATTATATGTAAATTTCATTAATTCAAATCTTATTATAACAACAAACTCTACGTTATTATGTATCTATTGTTCAAAAAGACATAACTAATATTTTACATCAAAACTTTAGTCGCGACACGATTGATGGATAATTTAACAAAAAATTAAATCAACAGCACTAAGTAATTACATATTAAATTTCTTATTGTTAGCTGAATTTGTGTTTTTATATAGTTTGTGATTGCATAATTTTTTCTCATAAAATATTCATTATGTATGTATAAATTTGCAATTGGTGCTAAAATAGCATTCTGTAGGTATGAATCTAGAAATTACAATGTATATACGATTTTTTTTATATAATAACAATATAAATATGTGGTATATAAGAATCAAAAAACGGGTAAAGTATTACATATAGAATATAAGTCATATATGAATAAAAAAAATAAAAATGGTATATTTAGAGCTATAGCAATATTTAAAAAGGGTGAAACCAAAAATTCGTAAAACCAAAAAGAGGTGAAACCAAAGTATCCCTTAAAAGATGATTTTCTTACTAATTAATAATAACACTGTTTAAAAGATTCTATTTTATTATTTTAACAAAAAATAAAAAAGAATTCTACGAAAAATAGAAATATGGTAATTATAATATGATTCTCATCTATATTTTGTTAAAAAACAACATAGAACTTTAATGAAAGAGAACTATTGGGGTGAAATCAAAATACCACTACTAAGATGAAACCAAGTACCCTATCAAGAAATAATTTGGAGTTCTACGAAAATAGAATTTTAATCATATTACGGTTTGAATAATTTTATTATTTTCTAGTGGTGAAATCAAAATACAATTTTTTATAATATTCATATCATTTTATTAAAATGGAATTCTACCAACAAATTAAAAAATTCTAAATTAAAAAATTCCAATTTAAACACATGGCTTATTTACTTCGTCGTGGTTTATATTTTTCGTAACCTATTTAGTTGAGTCAATTTATGAACTTATTTATTTTAAAATATAATTAAAAATAGGATTCAAACCTATAAAAATAATACAAAATTATGGCTTATAAAAAATTTAAAAATGAGTAAAAATAATACATATACAATTACAAGGCATATAGGAATAAAAAGGGATAAAAATAATACACTTGGAGTTATAAAAGGTGAAAACAAAAGGTGGTGGAACTAAAAAATAAGTGAATATGTTTCGTTTATTAATAAAGAAAAAAACGGGTAAAAATAATACATATAGAATTATAAGTCATATAGGAATAAAAAGGATAAAAATATTACACCTAGAGTTACACATGAATCATAAAAACAAAAAAACAAAAGGTGATAAAACCAAAAAATAAATGAAAATAAAGTATCACATAAAAAATTTATTAATAAAGAAAAACGGGTTAAAATAATATAATATATATATAGAATTATAAGTCATATAGGAATCAAAAAGGATAATAATAATACAATTAGAGTTAGAGTTATAATATGAATCATGAAAAGTGAAACCAAAAGTGGTAGTACCAAAAAATAAGTGAAACCAAGTATCACTTAAAATGAGGTTTCGCTTATTAATAAAGGTTATATTAATTTATTTTATTATTTAAAGTTTATATTTATACATATAAATCTGAAAAATAGGAAAAAATAATATTTTTGAATATAACTAATAATTATAATTAATACCACTGGAGTGTATGGCTTTGCAGTTTCAATAAAATTCTAGATAATCCTCATTTTAGCTATCATGGTTGGAGATACTCTAACCATTATTTTATAATATATTATAGGAACCACTGTCTCTCTTTCTCTCTCTTTTACATTATATTTTAATTAATTGAATATACTTTTAATAGTAAAATATCTTATAAGAAACAAGTTTAAGGTGTATTGTTGAAGACAAACTTACTTTTTCATGTATTAACTTACTAAGAGCTAATTTTTTATATTATATTTAAGGATTAAGTTAACATATTGGACTTGCTCTTAGAACTTATGTGTGATAATACCTTAAAAAAATTTCCGTTTGCAGGTAGGAAGTTGGTCCAGATGGCTTAGTGATTTTTTGCCATTGATGTTGATGATTCTGTGATAGAAGATTAAGATAGCTCCGGAAATGATGTCTCTCATGGGGGAGAAGCTGAGCTAAATGCTTTAAACTTCTAAACGCGTTGAGTGATCTTTTAATGCTACCAAAAGACATGCTTATGGATCGCTCAGTTAGAACAGAGGTCTGTTTTCGACATTAGTACACATATTTGACTTTTAAGATTTATTTACATCAATTCACTCCTTACCTCCGATCTCTTTGTCATTTTTCAGGTGTGCCATGATCAATAAGTCTTCCTTTGCTAAAACGTATTCTCTGCAATTTCACGCCAGATGAGTTCTACCCTGATCCAGTTCCAGGTGCTGTGTTAGAGCCTTAGAGGTACTAAATGCCGAGGTTTGCGTTCTAGTGCACTACCCCTGATTACATTATTTTCTTCGGCCATTGATGTATGATATTATATCTGTTTTGATCACTTGGGGTGCGTATGCACTACTGCATGCTGAGGCTTCGTGTATACATAGATACTGATGAACATTAGTCTGTTTTTTCCAAAGTATCATAAAGCGTAGGCTCTCTGCAGACACATCAGGGGAATTCCCTTACTCTGCTGCTCGGGTTGTGTACAGCCTCTGCATTTGATGTAAACTAGGGGTTTATGGGTGCAATCCAAACTTTAAGGTCCAAAAGATACATTTTAAACTTGTCTTGTCGGCTGGTCAATTGCTGAAATAACCCTGCCGATTTAACAATTTATGTAACATTTTCTGACCAATTTCAGCTCAAGAGTAAAAAAACACATTTTGGATAAGTAAGGGCTGAAAAGGCACGCTTTTAAGCTTAAGGGGATTTATGGGCTACACGGGTGCAAACTTTGATGACGAAAAGATCATTAAGCCATCTGTTTAACATTAATATCTCAATTTTATGCATTAGCTGCTGGACATTTGGTTTCGTATTTTAGTCGAAGAGAGAGTTTTAAAATCAAACCGAGTCCGTGGTTTGGTAGTGGCTCTGGATTGAATAAGAGCATCCACAATGTCAAGACCCAACCCACTTACATGTGGGGTTATATTTTTGTCAACTAAGCATTAAGTGGTCTTTTGGAAATAAGTGGCCACTCCCTTCCAATGCACAAGCCCAATTCTACTTACATATGGGTCCCTTTTAACTTTATCTTATTCTTTCTTTTACAATACTTATTATAAAATTATAATTTATAATTATAAATATCTTACTATATTCTATTTAATTAAATAAATAAATATAATTATATTTGCGGTAAAAAATATTGAAAAACACCACACGATAAAGCATTAAATTAAAAAGATTGCAAAATGGAAAAAAATTAACGATTATTATGGAGCTGGAAGATATGCTCAATCAAGTCATTTTGTAGCCGGCGATGTGCTCGTTTATCACGCATTTGTATAGTCTTCTGAATATATGTTTCATACTGAACTGGAATTTCCTCGCCTAAATTTGGTTGCGATAAGTCATTTGTTGTATCATCATAAGTTGGTAGGGGACCAAATTGAGTGGCGTATGTGTCCCTCTCGTCTTCAACAATCATATTATGTATTATGATACATGCCCTCATAATTCTCCCAAGATCTGTTTTATCCCAAAAATGTGCGGGACCACGTACAATTGCGAAACGGGATTATAGCACACCGAACGCTCGTTCGACGTCTTTTCGCTGGCTTTCTTGATATTTTGAAAATAATTTTCTTTTTTCACCTTGCGGACGTGGTATAGTTTTAACAAATATTGCCCATTCAGGATATATTCCATCAGTTAAGTAGTAGCCCATATTATAATTATTTCCATTGATAGTATAATTGATCTGGGGAGCACGACCTTCTAGCACTTCATCGAACACAGGTGACCGATCTAAAATATTTAAGTCATTATTTGATCCTGCCACTCCAAAAAATGCGTGCCATATCCATAAATCAGATGAGGTAACCGCTTCCAATAAAATTGTTGCAACTCCTTTGTGACCGCTCATGAACATCCCCTTTCATGCTTTTCGACAATTTTTCCATTGCCAGTGCATGCAATCAATACTACCTTTCATACCAGGAAAGCCACAAGCCTCGCCCATCTGTAATAGACGTTCGACATCATCAGAATTCGGCTTTCGCAAGTATTCACCCTCAAATACCATGATAACATTAGAGACAAACTTTTTTAAGCATTCAACTGCAGTTGTCTCTCCGATATGAACATAGTCATCAACAACGTTAGCTGACACGCCATACGCCAACATACGCATTGCCGCAGTGCATTTTTGTAAAGGTGATAAACCTTTTCTTCCCACTGCATTGACCCTTTGTTAAAAGTAGGGATCAACATTAGAAAGAGCATCGACAATGCGGAGAAAAACATGTCTTCCCATACGAAATCTTCGTCGAAATATTTGCTCAGCATATACTGGATTCGGTGAAAAGTAATCATTCATTAAACGCCGATGACCCGTTTCACGGTCTCTGAATATACTTTTTATAGGCCTGGATCTTGAGGTTTGTCCATGCCTTTCATGATAAAGTTCCAGAATACGATCATCTTCAGTATCATCGTAGCAGAACTCATCAATGAATTCTTTAGTTAGAGTTTCTAGTGTTTCATCCATATGAAAGTAAGGATTTTGATTCATATGAAAGTGAACTAAATGAATCAAGAAACGTAGTTTATATAGAAGGTAAAAAGGAATATATTCCAGGACAGACACTACCTTCCAACGGCTACATTACAAAGAAATAAAGACATACATTAACTTCAAACGGTTAGATTACAAAGAAATAAAGACAAACACTAGCCTCCAACGACCAGATTACAAAGAAATAAAGACAAACACAAGCCTCCAACGGCTAGATTACAAAAGAAAAATAAAAACAAATATTAATTTCTTGCCATAATCTTCTCAAGCATTTTTGAATGAGCCTTCCGTTGAGCATCAGTCATTTTGGTAGTATCAGCCAAAATGACTTGTAAATCCATCTCACTTTGTTTTGCCTTAATCTCTTTTTGTCGAGTGTCAAGTTCTAGTTGTCTAGTTTCATTTAATTCTTGCATCAGGTTCAACTTTCGGCATGCATTAGCGCGTAACTCCTCATACTCTTCATCTGCTTCTATTGTTCTTGCCTTCCCTTTTCCCCTCCTTTTAGCTGCTTTTGTACCTTGAGGGCAAACCGGAGATTCAACAACATTCTCATTTGTTGGTGTATCATTATTTCCCGATGATGAGTAATTTCCGGAATTACTTAATTTAGTTCTTTTCGAACTTTCAGTACTTGAAGGAGTTCTCCACTTAGGATGTCTACGGAGCTCAAACCAGTGTTTGTCAAAGTTAGACTTCTTTTTGTATATATTTAAATGATATGCATGAGCTTGGTCAGATATAGTAACCAAATTTGAACCGCTCCCGACTAGATTGACTGCCTTTTCATAACACGCTCTAAATTTTAGAGCACCTTCATTTATCCGGCTCCACCATTTTTTCATCGCCACAACTCCTCTCTTGATAACATCGGGATTATCTTCTTCACAATATTAATGAATTCGTTTCCAAAATGCTTCAGTTTTTTGATCCGTACCAACCAATGGATCAATTGACACATTTAAATATGCACTTATTAAGAGTTGATCTTCAACCCACTTCCACTGACCAGTATTTTCTCGAACATCTTCACTTTCTTCACAATCATCATTTAAATCAATAAAATTCGGGTTATTAAAGGCCGGAACTTGCAAACGTGGAGAATTTTGACTATCGGGGGTTATTTGTTGGGTTTCAAATTGTGGATTTGAAAACGGAGGAAATGGAAATTGGTACGGGGAATTTTGAGGACATGAAAATGGAAATTGAGAATCATGAGAAAATGAAAATTGGTAATGAGAATTCGGATTTTGAGAATTAAAATTAAAATTTTATGGGTTTGAGAAATAGGAATTTGGATATGGGTATGGAAATTGGGGGTTTGAATTTTGAGAATTTGAAGGTGGAGGATTGTTGGAATTGTTTGGATTCATATTTTCCCAAAGAATTTTTTTTAATTTTTTTTTGAGAATGTAAAGATTATGAATAAGGTATGAGAATTAAGAGTATTTATACGAAAAAATATTACCGTTTTTTAAGTTTACGTTAGAAATATATACGTTATATTCAAAAAAGCAGTATGTAGGTATCTATAAACTGAAAAAGTAAAGTAATGCACATGCAGCTGATTTTGAATATATACTAAAATAATCAAATGGGACAGTCCCGGTAAGGAGGGACTGCCCATTTTTATCTTCAATCTTCCAATCCCACCGGGGGTGCTCTAACGAGGGACTGCACATTTTTATTTTCATTCTTCCAATGCAAATACAGTCCCAGTTTACACAATCCAACCATTTCACGTGGCCCGATGCGGCAAGTGACCCCCTACTGGGGGTGCTCTAAGGTCTATACTGGTCTGTACTCTGTAGTCTATAGAAAATATTGAAGGAAATTTTATTTAGTGATTATACACGTTGTGGACACTAATAATAATAGTTTTGAGTAATGCTAGGTGTACAGAATTGTGTACAAAATATTTGTATAGAATGACATGGGAATTGATGTGTGATATTTTAATTGGGTTTATCCATTCCAATTAAAACACACTACATCCGTACAAAATGTTTACACAATTCTATATCTCAAACATTTTTCTAATTTTTTACATAATTTGGTAAACTTTTGGCTAGCTGTCGACTGGTATTCTACTATAAAATCTTGTTAGTTTCCTCTTTATGTGCATCGAGAGAACAAATTAATCAACTTTGTTGACTCAGTTAGAACACGATTATGTTGTAAATCTCACTAACAAATATAGCAATATAGAAGCAAGTGTATAAAGAATTTAGCAAGTATAGGCCAAGACCACAGTTAACAAAACAAAACATACAGATAAACAAAATCAGTAACTGAAATAACGAAGAGAGAAAGAAAGATGTACCCGAAACCATAGCTTTTAACAGTGACTGAAATAAAGGTTCACAGATACAAAATGCCAAGAAAAATGATCACAGCTGAGTCACCAGGCCTTGCTCGAAGTCCTGGCTGCTCTTGAAGAGAATATTGCCCCTACATGCTGCGTTTGGGATGCGCACAATATCTCCACCAGGATAAAACAGCTCGGAGTTTATGTTAACAGCAGCAACAAAAGCTCCACTTCGACCAGCACCTCAGTCGCCGGAAAATAACAGCACTTCAGAACTTTTGGGAGAGAAATGCAGAGAGGTAGAAGAGAAGAGAATGTAGTGTGTTCTATAATACATTCACTTTAGCCTCTATTTATAGGAGAGGAAAAATGAAACTGTCCACACACTTAATGTCTGAATTAAACTGCTTCATTAATAAAAAAATCAAAACTGATCAGATTTTGAATTTAAATTATTTGTAACAGCTTTTCATTTAACACCCACATTATTATCTGATTTTATTCATCAGTTACAGATCAGATTATATTATTTGTCCAGGTTCAATGTATTTAGACTAAGCCCACTAACAAAGTGACTTGGCCCATTTCAGTATCAAACCCAGTCCAACAATTTAATAATAATCCAGTCACAGATAAATAAATTCGAATTAAAATTAATTCTCAAATAAATAAAATCCTCGCCCAGGTCGCCTCGCGTACGCGAGACACCGAGACATTCGCCCAAATCGCCCTTCGACCCGGTCCGGTCCGGTGCGTGGTGGGGCGGGGCGGGGCACGCGTGTGTGTGTGCGCGTGAAGCTCACAACAACACAATGGACCATCACACACCTTAGTAGTTGTATACTACTCATCTGGGTAATACCATATAAAGCACACAACCTCCTTTATTTATTTCAATGTGGGACAAACATTCTCAAATTTTTTTTTCAAGCTTTTCCAAGCTACTTTCAACTCTCATTTCATATGGATTTCATTAAGAAAATTCTTAAAACCATACATGAAAATTTAAGTTCAAATATCATTGAACAATTTCCAATCATTAGATTTTAGGATTAACATCAAGAACATAATTAAATTAAGCTCTAAAATCCTAATTTTCTAACAATCCCCCACAAATCCATACAGAAATGCGATCAATTTCCCATCATGACTTGTTTTTTCAAAGTCGGTACCCTTCCGGGTTTGAACCCTCCTAATTCCTCTACTTCAATGGCTATCGGACTCAGATGGAATGTTTCACCTTGAATCTTAATCCGTTTAGTATAACCATATTCCATAGACGACGACAAGTCAAAGGTTATGGTGCCAATCTACGGCTTTGAGACATTAATGGTCATGTATCGATCCTGTTCATCGAATGCTTCAAGGATTAACCCTATCCTCTAATTGCGACCACACAATTACATTCGCTTAGCTGGGCATCTCCAGAGATATACTGCCTCTATCTCGTCAAATGACTTGATCCCATTCAGAGTTTTACCACTCTTGCTTTTCTGGCAGTGTTAGTACCTTCTAGGTTTACAGGGGATAGACTCAGATACTATAGTATCATCTATGTAGCAAAGGTACTACCAACTCATCCTTATAGCTTGTTATTACCCATTGAATACACTTCGAGGGATCTCCTCTCATGTGTATTGGGTTCCCACTGTTGATGAATTATGATGGGTTGACAATCCCATCCCCAACCTTGACTTAAGGACCACTGCAGGTTCTAGTCCTTTAGTAAGTGGATCAGCTATATTATTCTGAGTTTCTATGAACTCTATAGCTATGATCCTATCAGTCACTAAACCCCTTATAGACTTTAGTCTAACTTGGATGTGTCTCTTGGTTTTAGCATTATGCTTTTTACTGCTAATCTTGTCGATAGTTGTTTGACTATCACAGTGAATAGCAATAGCAGGAAGCGGTCTGCTTACTATAGGTATTGCAGACATAAGTCCGTGTAACCATTCAGCCTCCGTCCCTGTGGCGTCAAGTGCACACAACTCAGCCTCAAAAGTAGACCGGGTAATTATAGTCTGTCTGCTTGACTTCCAGGATATTGCTCCACCAGCCAAGGTGAACACGTATCCAGTTACTCCATTGGAACCAAACTTCTTAGCTATCCAACTTGCATCACTGTACCCTTCAAGCACACCAGGAAATCTCCTGTAGTGTAAACTAAGGTACATTGTGCCTTTTAGATATCTAAGTACTTTATCAAGAGCATCCCAATGAGTTCTGTTTGGACAGCTTGTATATCTAGCCAATTTAGACACAGAATATGAAATATTTGGTCTAGTACAGTTAGCAAGATACTGCAAGCTCCCAATAATCTGAGAATACCTTAACTGAGACACAGGCACTCCTAAAGTATTCTTGACAAGGGAAGCTTTCGAATCATAAGGTGTACTAGCAATTCTACACTGTGAATAACCATATTTCTCAAGTATAGATTTCTCTATATAATGAGATTGAGTCAAGGTTATTCCTTCAGTGGACTGAATCAGTTTGATTCCAAGAATCACACTTGCCTCACCCATATCCTTCATTTCAAAATGCCTTTTCAAGAATTCTTTAGTCTCGTTAATAATCTCAATATTGGTTCCAAACAATAAAATGTCATCCACATATAGGCACAAAATAACACACTCATTACCTTTAACTTTAATGTAGATACACTTATCACTTTCATTAATCTTATAACTGAAAGGCAATATTGTTTCATCAAACTTTTTATGCCAATCTCTGGGAGCTTGTTTCAAGCCATAGATGGACTTGATCAACTTACATACTTTCCTTTCATTGCCTGATGCAACAAATCCATCAGGCTGATCCATATAAATCTCTTCTTCAAGTTCACCATGAAGAAAAGTCGTCTTTACATCCATCTGATGGATGATAAGACCATGGACTGAAGCCAATGCTATAAGCATTCGGATTGTTACCATTCTTGCAACCGGAGAGTATGTATCAAAATAATCAATTCCTTCCTTTTGCTTAAAACCCTTAGCTACCAATCTAGCTTTGTACTTATCTATTGAGCCGTCAGGGTTCAACTTCCTTTTAAAGACCCATTTGCACCCAATAGTAGAACACCCAGGAGGGAGATCAACCAACTCCCATGTTCCACTAGAAACAATAGAGTCAATTTCACTCTTGACAGCGCCCTTCCAGTGCCTTGACTCAGAAGAATCCATAGCTTGCCGGAAAGTTAAAGGTTCGTCCTCGATATTGACAGTGATGAAATCACCTCCAAAATCCTTGACTACCTTTGCACGCTTACTTCTCCTTGGTTCCTCTAGTTCCTTAGGACTAGAGCTACTACTAGGTTCCGCCCCCACATTTGTCATCTTTTCCACATGATCAGGAATAGAACTTGATGTGTGAGTAGGATCTTCATCAGAAATCATTTCAGGTATTCCAGTTTTCATAGGGTAAACATCCTCAAAGAATGTCGCATCTCGAAATTCAACTATCGTATTTACCACTATACCATCTATGTCAGATTTTAACAATAAAAATCTCATAGCTGTAGTGGTTTCAAGATAGCCCAGAAAGATACAGTCAACAGTCTTTGGACCTAGTTTCTTTCTCTTGTGTTCAGGAACAAGCACCTTAGCAAGGCACCCCCACACACGAAGATACTTAAGACTAGTCATCCTGCCTTTCCATAACTCCAAGGGTGTTTTATCCATGTGTTTCAGAGGGACTCTATTCAAAATATGGCAAGCCGTATTTAGAGCCTCTCCCCACATGTATTTAGGCAACCCAGAGTTAATAAGCATACTATTAATCATATCTTTAAATGTTCTGTTCTTTCGCTCAGCAACCCCATTAGACTCAGGTGTGTATGGTGGAGTAACTTCATGAACTATACCATTATTTGCACAAAATTCATTAAAAGCATTACTCGTATACTCACCACCTCTATCAGATCTCAATCTTTTAAGTAGCTTACTAGTTTGTTTTTCTACTTCAGTTTTATATATAATGAATTTACTAAGTGTTTCATCCTTATGTCTAAGTAAATAAACATAACAGTATCTACTACTATCATCTATAAAAGTAATGAAGTATCTAAACTGGTCCTTGGTCAACACACCACCAAATTCACAAATATCAGTGTGTACTAAATCTAACAAGTCTGAATCCCTAACAACGTTATGAAAAGGTTTCCTTATCTGTTTAGCAGACACACATACTTGACATTTAGAATTCTTTTCTATGGTATATTTTGGAATCAACTCTAAGTTCATCATGTTCTTAAGAGCACCAAAGTTTAAATGACCTAGTCTAGCATGCCATATATTTGAGGATTCAATACAGTTAACAGTAGGAATAACATTATTATTCAAATTTCCCAAAACGGGATCCACATTAATAACAAATAAACCATTTGACAAGTAACCCTTGCCAAAGAATGTACCAGTGTGAATAAGAACTACTTTATTACACTTGAACGAAATTTCAAAACCACTAGAAACTAAACAGCTTCCACTTATTATATTTCTACGCATGTTGGGAACATAATGCACTCTCGTCAGAGATAGAATACGTCCTGAAGGGAACTTCAGATCCACGTTTCCAACTCCATGTACTTGAGCAACACTAGCATTCCCCATCTTCACAGTCAGGCTATGACTCTGTTGATAAGATACAAATAAACTAATATCAGCACAAATATGTACATTAGCTCCAGTATCTATCAACCATTCATTTGACAGATAGGTAGAAAATATCACAGGGTTGTAGGATACATACCGGTCAACGTCGGTTTCAGAAGTCGTAGCCTCACCAACAACCATGGTTTGTTTGCCTTGGGTTTCTTGGCCTTGTCCTTGTCACTCTTAGGTTTATTACTATTAGCTTTCTTAGCAAAAGCCTTTCTCTTTTGTCCTACAGTTGCTATGTTTACCTTTGAGGTACCGTGTTCAGTTGGCATCACATGTCCCTGTTTGGACTTGTGTTGTTCTTGCACCGAGATGTCCAGCATAAGGTTGGTCCAGGTGATCTCTCATTTCTGTCTTTTCAGGGAGAGAGAGAACTCTTCCCAAGACTTCGGGAGTTTTTCAATCACACTCATCACCTTAAACTTCTCCGGGAGATTCATTCCAGACTCCTTCAAAGCATGCACTATCATCTCGAATTCATGCACCTGCTCAGTCATAGACTTATTATCCACCAGCTTGAACTCGAGGAACCTTGCCACAGAATACTTTTCTAGATCTTGTGAGTCAGTATTATGTGTCTGGTCCAGCTTCTCCCATAAGAGTTTTGCGGAGTAGGCATCAGAAGAATAGACATCAAACAAAGTGTTTGTTAGTGCCGCCAGAATTGCTGCCCTAGCCACTCCATCCTTCTCAGCCCACTTCGCAAAAGCCTTAACTGTGTCAGCCTTCTCTTAATCCACTTCTGGTTTCTCATATTCCACAACCGGCCACAGACCCTTTATAGTCAACCACAACTTCATCCTTTTCTGCCAGCGAGAAAAGCCAATGCCACCGTTGAATTTCTCCGGTAAACCGGTTAGTTCAACAGCCTGTGGGAAACTATAGGTGGTCCAATCAATGGCCCCAGCAGTTGCACCCGAACTGCTACCACCACCAACGATAACCTCACTTTCGTTAACCATTATGCTAAATTCTATATAACTAATATTCTCTTCAAGAATGTTGTAAATCTCACTAACAAATATAGCAACATAGAAGCAAGTGTATAAAGAATTTAGCAAGTTTAGGCCAAGACCACAGTTAACAAAACAAAACATACAGGTAAACAAAATCAGTAACTGAAATAACGAAGAGAGAAAGAAAGATGTACCTGAAACCATAGCTTTTAACAGTGACTGAAATAAAGGTTCACAGATATAAAATGCCAAGAAAAATGATCACAGCTGAGTCATTAGGCCTTGCTCGAAGTCCTGGATGCTCTTGAAGAGAATATTGCCCCTACCTGCTGCGTTTGGGATGCGCACAATATCTCCACCAGGATAAAACAACTCGGAGTTTATGTTAACAGCAGCAACAAAAGCTCCACTTCGACCAGCACCTCAGTCTCTATTTATAGGAGAGGAAAAATGAAACTGTCCACACACTGATCAGATTTTGAATTTAAATTATTTGTAACACCCACATTATTATCTGATTTTATTCATCAGTTACAGATCAGATTATATTATTTGTCCAGGTTCAATGTATTTAGACTAAGCCCACTAACAAAGGTCCATTTCAGTATCAAACCCAGTCCAACAATTTAATAATAATCCAGTCACAGATAAATAAATTCGAATTAAAATTAATTCTCAAATAAATAAAATCCTCCCCAGGTCGCCTCGCGTACGCGAAACGCCGAGACATTCGCCCATCGCCCCGACCCGGGGCGGGGCGCACGGGTGTGTGTGCGCGTGAAGCACACAACAACACAATGGATCATTACACACCTTAGTAGTTGTGTACTACTCATGTGGGTAATACCATATAAAGCACACAACCTCCTTTATTTATTTCAATGTGGGACAAACATTCTCAATTTTTTTTTTCAAGCTTTTCCAAGCTACTTTCAACTCTCATTTCATATGGATTTCATTAAGAAAATTCTTAAAACCATACATGAAAATTTAAGTTCAAATATCATTGAACAATTTCCAATCATTAGATTTTAGGATTAACATCAAGAACATAATTAAATTAAGCTCTAAAATCCTAATTTTCTAACAGATTATCCATTGTGCTTAGATGTTTGGTCAGAAGATTTTGGTATTGTTGATGAAAACAGTTCTGCTTTATCATGAAAACAGTTGGATAAAACCACAGGTTGTTTAATTTTGGAATTTGATAATATATGAGGCAGACCTTGATAGATTTAGGAGATTTATGAAAAAGAATGACAGGAAACTTGCTACAGAAATAGTTGGATACAATCAGTTGCTGATGATAAACTTCAATGCCAGATTTCTAGACGAAACTAGCAGTAAAACACCTGCAAATCATTAGAACTACAGAACGAGGGAACTCCAGAGATGATTGCTCGTCATCATTCAGATATGAATTGGCAATACTAATACATTGCTCAAACGAAATTAAAAACTTTCATAGATAATATTAGTTCCCAAAAGTATACCAAATCGTCTGAAACATCAGTTCCGGTTTATGAATATGTAATACTAAATACTAAAGATATTTCCTAAACCTTCGTCTTTTAGAGTATAAACTGGGATTAACTTCAGTAATCGGATACCTGTATTATTCAAATATACCAAAGTGGAGGAGAGATACAATGGATTGATTTCCCTGGGAAGTGAGGTTCTTCTATGTGATCCGCTTGCATTGTAGTCATACCGAATAGGTAAGGTAGGCATGGGTGGTAGTGTAATTTGGTACCTTAACAAGGAATGCAAAAGATGTATTTGTAAATCTCTGCCTAGTGTTAGCAACCATCCATGATTTGCTCCTAATATTAGTCTTCCCGAGGCTTCAGGTAACTCAAGTACATATGTTTTTCCTGTTAAAAGACTGTACAAACCACGGCTACTACCAACTGAATTGTTTCGATGATCATATCTATCCAAAGCACATAAAAGATCTTTTTCAACTTCACTGTCACTAGGATCGTTACAGAGAGGGCATAGAGCTTCTTGATTATCATCTCGATCATCATCACCATCAACGCTATCACAATAACTATTATCAGAATCATATTCAGCATCACTAATAATAGAACCGGGCACATCTTCAGCAAGAAGAAGAAAAAGATCCTTGAGAGGCAGCAAAGGCTTAAAATATTTTGTCCGTCTGCAACGTGGAAGAAAAACTCCGTCTTGCTGATATGCACAAATATGAAAAAACTATCAAAGATTAGTTCATACCTAATATATGCTATTTGGATGATCCTAGACTATCCTTCCCTTGTGGCAAACACAATCCTTTGTGGAGCATTTCAAATAGTCCACACAAGTCCAAGTTTTTGTCTCACAGTCGAGCCACACTCAGCTGTAGCTGACCATTACTATCGAAGGATTATGTACGACTTGCTATTATTATCATGTAAGATGACTGAATCTTTCTTTGGTACTTCTGAAGAGAAAACAACTATTTGGAAAAACATGTCGCAGCATTCTCAGGCGTAAATTTCCCAGTCTCACTTGTACAATGTTGGCACCTAATATTAGTCTTGCAGAGGTTTCTTGTAGCTGGAGAGTATATCGTTTTCCACTTGAAAGACTGGACAAACAGTCATTATTACTCCTCCATCCCAATTTACTTGTCCACTTTGACTTTTACGCGTATTTTAAGGTCTCTTGACCACGTACCTCCTTTGATTATTTTTTAAATTTTTTTTTTCTGAATAAAAATCTAAATCTTAAATTTTTATTTAAAACAGAAAATTTGAAAAATGATTAACGGAATGCACTTTAAATAACATGCAAAAATCAAACTGAACAAGTAAATTGAGACGGAGGGAGTACTATCGTTGTCGCCATCATAATTAACATCATCATCCTTATCAACACTAAAATGCTACCTTAATAACTTAAGAGTCTAAAGATATATTCCCCCGTCCCTTTCAATTGTTTACATTTTTCAGAGAGTGTCCTGCACGTATTTTAAGGCGCATATAAAATATAGTTCTGTAATTTTTTTTTATAATTTTTTTTTTCTGAATAAAAATTAAAACATTCAACTTCTATTCAGAAAAAGAAAATTATAAAAATAAGTTACATAACTATACTTTTTATGCACCTCAAAATGCGTGTCGGACACTTGCTCAGAAATATAAACAATTGGAAGGGAATGAGCGAGTATAACATTATTCATGTGATTCTCAATGCATATTTTGTCAACATTGTTTAAAATTAGTTATTAAGGATAGTTTTAAATTTGTTAATTTGTATATCAAATCTACCAAGTTTCAAATCTTACTCAAGCCACACTGCACTCCTTACTTACCTATGAAACTCAACTTCCTCATCATCTTCAAGAAAATCATTACCTATGATAAATCAGAATTATTATTACTGGGAAGATTAGACCAATTATAAGCATGATTCATGTTTGCGCAATAAGGAAAAAAAACAGAATTACAGAACTTTGCATTCGACTTCATAGGTAGGAACTCTCATTTTGCAAGTCCTTAATTTGTTAGCATAACAATCCGAAGCCTTTTCATCCCCAATTAATTATCAGGGTGACGAAAACTAAGGTACCTCTCCATCTGAACTTTGTTTACCTTGCAGAAAAATTACAATTTGTGCATGATGTCGGGGAGGATCTAGTAAGGGGCACCGGGGAACACGTGTCCCCCTTAAAATAAAATTTTACGAAAATTCAAAAATATAAGAGTGTATTCAAAAAATATGGTCGGTGTCCTCCTGGAATATAATTATTGGATCCGCCCCTACATCATGTCGATATTCATCTCTCATCATAATACGGCATAAGATATCTGCTGTTTGGTTTCAGTATGATATTTTGCCATGTATAAACTAAAGGCGTTCTAAAGGAAAACAGCTTGCAAGCATTGAGGCAGCTAGTATTGTAGTGTAACTAGCTACGCCTTTAATTTCTGCCCATACAGGCTACAGCCAGATGCTCAGTTCAAAGTAGTAAAGAAAGGCAACACTAACAACAAAAGAGCTTCCATCTAGTAAAGCTCTTAGTATAATGTTACTCGATCATACATCATATATATGGTGAAACTTAACCGGATGTTAAGTAACCGGTCGCTCTAAAACCCAATCCCTAAATCGTCAAGACCTTTACTTTAATGGGGTGAGAGGACTTGAGCCTGAGAGGACTCGAGACTCTTACTAAACCGAGCTCTAATATCATGTTAAAGTAATTAATTCACTTAAAATCTTAAGTTTTTAGAGAAAGCTTCTAACATGATCTTATAATTTTTAACGTCGGAATCCTCGAATCTTCATAATACTTAAATCTTCGACCTCTTATTAACTGCATACTGTTATCAGCTATGCCAGGCCCGTAAAAGGACTTAACTGTGACTTTTGAAACTTTGATTTTCAGTTTAATTCTAATTAAGTGATGAGTATTGCAGAAAGGTTAAGGCCCTAGTAATTCAATCATGCATGATAACCAAGACAGATGCCCGCATACTTTCCTCTTTAGGTAATATATTAAGAGCAAGTAGGGGAACTTTGGAAGACTGTGTAGGTCAAGAACAAAAGCAGAGGACAACAACGGTTGTGCTTTAGTTTTTTGTGTTTTCCCACCATCACAAACTATTTTTCATTTTCTTGTCATGTCATTTCACTGTTGCAGTCTACTAATTAGGTGGTCTCTGTTAAGCGATTGTTCTAATAATCAGTACGCTCTTATTTTTCCGCGAATTTGAAGAAACTCGAAAAGGGATGAATTAATAACGGATAGATGACGTCATAAATTTTCTCAGTATTAAACATATCCGCAAAAGTTATAGCTAATAAATGATTACAATAATAGTTTGTCATGGACGAGGAGGACTCTTCTTGTTCATATATACTTGCACGTAATCGTACTGTGTTTAGTGCCCGTTTGGAAATTCTTAAAATAAGTAAATTATGACTTAAAATGGATAAAGTGACTTACAAGTGATAAGTATATAAATACTTATAAGTTAAGTAAGTGTTCGGATAATTTTACTTAAAAGTCGGAATTCATTTTACTTAAATAAATGAAAAATAAATAACTTTTAGATACAATTATCTTAATTTGTGAATTTAAAATTAGGAAAATATTTATAAACATATATTATAAAATAAAAGTTAATAAAATACGAAAATCAAAATAAGTTGAGAAAAAATACGTAAATACTAAAATTCAACTTATCAGCTTATAAGTTGTAAATTCAACTTATCGACTTATAAGTAAGTTAGGTCAATAAATACCCATCTAAAGTACTTATGGACTTAAATAAGCCACTTAGGCTAATAAGCACAGTCACCTACCCTCCTCCTCGAGTATATATACATGCACATGTCTACAAAGATATTTCATGCCTATCATTCCAAACAATTTTATCACTCCCATGGGAACTTACCGAAGGCGTGAGAAAAGATCATCCTCCTTGTTGTCCAGGTTCATGGGTTGTTGTTCTGGTGGAAGTGATGAT
The DNA here is from genome assembly GCF_009905375.1 of Apium graveolens. Lineage (NCBI taxonomy): Eukaryota > Viridiplantae > Streptophyta > Magnoliopsida > Apiales > Apiaceae > Apium > Apium graveolens. Next base: position 200,776,872 of record NC_133647.1, read on the forward strand.
GTTAAGCACTACAGTTGGGATGATACTGCTAGAATTTGTCCTAGTGATGAAGATAAAGGGCGTTGGGTTGGGGATCGTCGAATTGATAGCAAAGCTTCTGCTTTCATTGCCAGATTTCATGAATCTCGTGTCTCTGATCCTGAGCAGTATGTTGTTTGATCACCTGCACACACACAAATTTTAACTCTATCATTTATCAATTAGTTTATTTTCATTTCACTGCGAAGTTGCCACCCTAACATGTACATGAAATATTGAATTTCTGTGGATCATTTTATAGCCAATTTTGCAATTAATAGATATTTATTAATGTTTCATTTGTAATATACATGAGGTTATGGGATCTTGCTTTAGCTTATGAGTGCAGTAGGTGAATAAACCCTCCAAGAAAAAAAATAAAATAAAAAAACTAAAAAAAAATGGTTGTAAATGGCCCTTGTCGGTTGAAAATAAAGGTAAAACCGACTCCAAACTACCGATATAATTGTTTGTTTAAAACCTCCTTGATCTTGACTCGTCGATTAAAAACAAAAGCAAAAATATCGACCCGAATGCGTAACATTTTCGATTGTTTATAATATAACACTTTCCTAAAATGTGACTCCACCCACATGCACGATGAAAACTCACATAATACCTATTTTCAATCAACAAAAAAATATTTAAGCCTTAAATTTTGGTCACAAATGTATACTCATTTTACAAATATGTGATCGCAAATTATAAATATAATAGTTGATAATATGTCCGAAATACGAGTCGAGTTAATTTATTTAAATAATTTTTAAAAATCATAATAGTATGGGTGCTATAATATGGGTGCTATGACAAAATTTTCAATTTATACTCAGAAAACGCAACATAAACTATGTAGTGATTGAAAGAATTAGCCAAGGTACCCCCTAAACACGAAGAATTTGGGTAATACATCACGAAAATGTATGTTTTGTATATATTTAGGCATAAACATGCGTATAGTTTAAACAAAATATTAGTACGTATAAGTTGATCGATATTTTAACCACGGGAACTAATATGTATTTCCGGGATCATGTTTTAAAAGTGGGTAATCCGTGCATTTTCTTTTTATACATCATCATTATTAACTACATATATTATTTATTAGAGTATGATTGATTATTAAAAAATTTACAATTACAAAATAATTCAGATAATCATATTAATTTATTGAAAATCAATTTAAACTATACAAATTATATGAATCTATATGTGAAATAAATATGAGAACAAATCGAGATTTAAAGTTATTGTTAATTTTATTTTTTTATTTACAATTATTTTAAGAAAAGTGAAAAAATTGTAATATACATGAGATAAATAAATTATTGGCATTAGAATCATAATAAAAAATATTATAATAATATAATTTTAACAATTTTATTATTTCATTAAAAAATACTATATAGTTATATAGAATCATACCGGAAATAGGATTATCGAGCTGAAATAAAAATAGAAATAATTACACTAAAATTTCAACAATTTAGTTATTTCATTAAAAATAAAATAATATAGAATTGTATATGAAATAGGATGATTGGAGTGAAACCAAAATAAAGGTTGAACAAAAATAAGGTGATATAAAATTTGGGACCATTTAAGAAAGGGATTTCGCATATATTAATAAAGGTGTGATATTTGTGTTATGAGATCAAAGGTGGTGGAATCAAAAGGTAAGCAAAACCAAAGAATCACTTAAAAAATGAGATTTCGTTTATTAATAAAAGTTATTAATTTTCAACCAACAATTTGTCGCAAAATGATACTAAAATAGTTGATTGCTTATGACGTATCAAAACCAAATGATTAAAAGTGAACAACGAACATTATTTTAAGTCATAATTTTCAATCGAACATCATTTGTTAAAGGTTAAAAATTAATTTTTTTTTACGAACAAAATGAAGAATTCATTAAAATATTGAACCCCGGTCGGGACAAACCTCCGAACTATCAATTACAACCTGATTATGAAACAAAAATCGAGCTAACCTAATAGCTGTTTTGTTTTCAGATTGTTTAACGCATAGAATGTTCAAATACTTTAATCGAAAAAGTATTAAAATGACATCTCGAGTAATTCAATCTATATCAATTCCAAAATTAGTAGTAACACAATTGATCTTCATATAAGCATCATATGTAGCCCAATGTTCTGAACTATCAATTATATCAATTGATATTAGAGCAACAAAAGCCCCTAAAATACGAACATTTTTTTGTTGTGAAATGTGAGCTTTAGTGATGTCCACCACCGTCTCAAATCTGATACAAGCCTTACGGATCTCAAAAAATATCATATTAATCCTTTTCAGAGCGGACGAAACTAGCAACAAAAGACAAAATAACATCATAACATAAAATACTAACATCCCAAAAAGATGGGCACGACTAACAACCTTCATAACAAGGTACTCGACAAGATCTCACCCGAAAAGAATTAGATCTTGGTTTTATTGAGAAAATGATAGATAAATAAAGAGGATATGGGAGAGCGAAGGAGGACTTGATCGATTGATGGATGAAGGTTGAAAAATGGAGAAGTGGTGAATAGAACTCTAGTTTCGGGGGTCGACTCTCAAAACCTTAATCTTATTTTGGGTAAGAGTGTTATGTGTGATCGCAAATACTTAATTTCCATCCGAATTTAGTCGGTTAATAAAAATGGTCGTAATTGAGGTCATAATTTCCATCCGAATTTAGTCGCCGTTAAAACTGATGATTATTGGACATTATACGATGAGATCCTATAAAAAAACATAAGCAACTGAAAATCAATTGATTTTGATCACATTTTTCTCTGATCCTTTAATTGGTTACGTGTCGGTTAGAACAATCATGGGGTGGTACTTATTGGTTATTTTCATAATTGGAATCAATTATGTTCAATTAATTATTTTTAATTGGAAATAAGAATCAAAATCAACAACCACGGGACAACGATATCTGTATCCGTCTCTATGATTAGTGTTTCTTGGGATTAAGTGATGTTTTCATTATTAAAGTGACTACTAACTTTCACTTAGGTCATCAAATCTAAAAATTTGTCAGTCAACTGATCATACTCGTAAAAAATTTCAATCAACTATCCGTTAGCGTCGTTAAGTTTTGAACGGAAAGTTGAATCACTTTCACGTCATGTGGCCGTTGTACCCGCCCGGATCATTTAAAACCCATAAATTAAAACCTATATTCTCTACTCTTCTTCAGTTTTATTTTTTTGCAATTAGGATTTTCCTTCTAATATGTCCACTTTCAAAAGTTCCACAGCCTTAAACCCTTCTGTGAACAATTCATTGGACTCGTATAGAAGCCATAAAAACAAATTTGATGTTGATTATAGATATGATAACATTAAATATAAGTATAATATTGTATCATCCCTTGACCAATAAGTTTAAAAAGAAAATATTCAAAATCCAGGTCAGAATTTTTTGGCTGCAAAAACCAACAATCATGTGACGACTGCATTTGAATCGGTCGCTATGACCACTGTTTTCTGCAGTAATACCTAAATTAGTCGGACTACGCTGAAAAACCAAGCTTTAGAAAATTGGATAACTCGTATTTTTCTAGTGAAAAAATAGTGGTTCACGAAAACAAATATTTATTATTTAAATTCGAAATGAAGATACGAACAAAGTTAAAATTCCAACAATATTTGAGAGTGCTATAAATTATGATTTGATATTTACTATTAGTTCCATCCAGTTCTACATTGAGCCCAGTCAAAATCCTTGTAAGCGTTGTAGATTTGAGCAGCCCATTAAACATAATAAATTAAAATAACCTAAGAAGAAAGACATGCAATACTGCCTGGCGCCTGCTACTTACAAAAAAAAAACAATCCCCAAATTAAAATAGTATTAATTAGGTCATCCTGTTTTTGGCATTTACAGGAATTAGTGTCTCATCTTTGATTCATCTTTTTTTACCGATATCATCAATATAAATTTATTAATTATATTGTTTGTTTAATTAGGTTGATTAGTTTATTATAATGTATGAAGCTCTCGTTTTGTTTATAAGTATATAATATGTAAATTTAGAATAAGTAGTTAATTGTGATTGCCAATACATAATTAAATTAAATATGTTAAGAATTTAAAATTGCTACATTTTTTTAATAATTTAGATATAGTGTTTGTGTTTGGAACAAGTGGTAGCCATTAGGTAAACAAAATTAATTTTAGCTCTTACTCCTCTTTAAAATCTAAATTTGATAGAAAGTAAAACCCATAAATTTTATAAGAAACATATATTTTTAGTTTTATGTGATGTTTAACAAAAAATTTTGATTCTACATGTACATGTACATGCTAGTTTACTAACATCCTTCCATAACAATTTTTTTTTAACTTCAGCCCCTGTAAATTTAGAATCTCGGGTCCGTCTAAATTTAGAATCCTAGGTCCGTCCCTGCCGGCTGCTTCTTGTTTATTGAAATAAAAAATATAACCAAGAGCCGAGAAAGATAAATGTGCACTCAAAAGTGCTATTTCTCGTCAAACAATCTGCAAGTCGAAGTCTAGGCTTCCAATGGATATAGGTCACAGTATTATATAAAGAATCTGCTTCTTGTTTTTTATTAGTCTTTTGATTTTAATGCACACTTCTTCCAATTATTTTGATCGCATAAATAAAATAATAAGTAACACAAGTTTTTGTGAAAAATATATATAGAAAAATTAATTTATAAAATAATAACATTTTAATTATGTGGTTAAAGAACTTACAAATGGCAAATGAGTACCGAAAAGTTAATCGAAATAAATAGAAAAAGGGCGTATCAAGATTCTCCATGTCCAAGTCCAACCCTAGTATAAGCGTGGTCCATTCACTTCCTTACGATTGTTTCAAATTCTGATTGGGCTTTCTGTAATTATTAATATAACTTCAGCCTGTCCAAATCTTGTTTGGACTGGACATTGTCTACAAGGCCTATATGTGGTAATATAAGGCAATTGTATTGGCCTATTGGCTAAAATATATGTTCTCTTTATTTCAAAGACTATAGAATTCCCATTCCTTATCATTGAATGATTTTATAATTTGCATCGTTTTAACTATTGTTTTTATAATTAAATATACTAGCTTACGGCACGTGCGATTCACGGGTCTTGATTAATATTTATATATTTTTATTTTTATTTTTATTTTGTATAATTTTATTAAATTTCGGTATAAATAATTAAATGCTAAATAATGATTATATAATTATAATTTTAAGTTAGATTCAAATAGTATAAATAGTATATGATTGATGAGATCTTATTCATGAAAACTTATATGTATCTTTTAATTAATTACTAGTTTGATTCTAATTTTAAAATGGAATTTGACGGGATTCGAACCTGATAACTTGTGGAGTGTATTTTTTTAATATTTGTATCTAACGGCTCTGATTATTTGATAAAAAGATCCGACGGTTAAGATGAAAAGGGATAACCAAAATGAGGGGTTAATCAAACTACAAATTATACTTCATTCCGATTATTATAATATAATATGGATTTAAACAATGCTCAACTTCTCAAAAAAAAATGCATGCCTTCATGCGGAAGACGGCGATCATTAGAAATTCACTTTCGCTAATTTTCGTATAATCTATCTAAAAGCACACATATTTTTTTTATACATAACATAGCTACCATGTATCTAACACATTGACATTAGTAACTTTTTAATTCTAATATTTGTATAATGTATCAAAAGCCTACATAATTTTTTTTTTACATTGTATATCTGCGACATAGGTAGTTTTGTGGTAATGTATAATACAGTATAACATTTCGTATCAAGTTTAAAAAAATAAACACAATTACAAAATTAAGTACAAAATATTAGAAAACTAAAATATTAGTTTTACATACATATATACAGAGAGAGAGTTGAGTTGAGTCCTTATTTTTCGTGGAGTCCTGGAGTCCGCTTACTTAAGGCAATTAAAATATTATGTAAAATATTGTAGAACATATTATTTTATGAAAAATCTTGCATAACATCACTATTTTAATGAAAATTATGCAAAACACATACAATTTATGAGTAGAAAATTGCAAAATATATTATTATACAAAACATATTTAGTTTGTAGAATATATATTTTTACATTACAGAACATACATGTTGTACTCATAAAAAATATGAGATTTGCAAGATTTTCATTTAAATAGTGATATTTATATAAAATGATAGGCAAAATAATATGTTCTGCAATATTTTACGTAATATTTTAATTGCATAACATAAATGGACTCCAGGACTTCACAAAAAATAGGGACTCAATAGAATTATATATATAATATATATAGGCTTTTACTCAGTGAAGAACCATATTACATGGAGAACCGTATAGAACTATTGTTTTTATTATAGAATCTCATCACAAATTGTAAAATTTTATTTTTAAAAATATAAAATTCGATGCTAATCTAGAATAATAAATATAATAAAAAATTTAACAATTAAAATTTGATAAAATTACTTGATTTTAAATTTGATTCTACAGTGGAATAATTTTTAATAAGTGTGATTCTATTATGATTCTACTATAGAACCGATTTAAACTTTTTTAATAATTTCAATGATTTTTTAAATAAAAATTTGTCAAACTTCGATTTTTTAACTTGATAATTAAAATTTATAACTATATATGATGAAAAATAAAATATAATATATATTTGATATTCTCCACCATTCCTAATATAAAAAGGTACTTCATGAAGTGGTACCCTATATATATAATTCAACAAATATGTGGCAAGTGCACTCAAGTACTTCCGAGAGGAAAGTACATTTACAAGATTTATGAAGTTACATAAATTACCTTTAATTTAAAAGCCAAAAAAAAAGTAGTAAAAAAATATTCCGACATAAATTAAATTAGGAGGGCAATGTGTTGCATGTATAGTTGATATCATATGCAAAATATGACCAAATGAGTAGAATTTCCACTTGGACCACTCTATACAATATACATCCATCCAACTTCAACACTTTAATGGATGTATAAGTGATGGATGTATAAGTGTAGTCCCATCTTATTGTCAAATTTTGTGGACAAAAATATTGAACTCAAATAATTAATTATTCTCATTTACTGAATTATTTTGAAGTAGGGCAGCTTTCTTATAGTTTTCACCTAAAAGACATAGGATTCTTAGTTGATTCTTTGGATTTTAGAATCAATGTGAGATATGATCTCATGTGATAACTGTCATCTATGGACTAAGAGATGATTATTATCAGGTGTTATTTGATATATGATATAGAGGTTGTTTGAGGTGGTTTTAAGCTGTGATATTTGACTCACAAACCTAATTTTTAGGTTGAATAATGGATTTCAGGCGCTCATTTTTCGGAATGTAAATTATTTTTTTATAATAAATTATGAGAATATAAAATTTGTCAATAATTTGAACTTGAGTGTTCTATAGTCTAAATTCTAACATTATATTGAATAACCAGGAGAGTTTATCTAAAATTTTAAATTGTTAGATAAATGTGGGAATGGATCATATATACTATACTGAATAGTAACTTAAGTTTTTTTAATAAATTTATTTATCTCTATAAATAAATATAGAAATTGGTTTTTAAAGAGGGCAGCTCAACATGTGTTTAGATCATGAGGTGGGGGGTGGTATTGCTAGACTGCTAGTTGACACAATCATAAGCTAGTAGTTAAACTGTACATGTTAGTACACTTTTATTTTATTTGACATTATAAAAATAATAAAAATTATATATTCATAATAAAATCTATTTTTATTTAATATTTTCTCAAGGGAACTGAAATTAAAGGTAGCCAGTTCAAGTGGGATTTTAGCAACTTAAATGTATAATGTAATGTTTTTGTGTGTATCCCATGTTACTAGTCACATGTTCATGTTTGTTATAATATATCAACATAATTATTATTATAGTTAGAACAGTATCTATGCAAAGATTGCAATTTACATAATCAAGAAAAAGATTACTAATCTCAACTGTTTATCTTTTGGGTAAAATAAAATTTTATTTATTTTTTATATAAGAATTTGCAGTTGTAAACAAGTCTTGAAGTCATGGTTTTGCATGGCTGGTGAAAAGGGAGCAGTGAGAACCTTTCACAGATATAAACAATTAGGAGATAATAACATCATTAATGAAGACATGTCAGTTACCAAAACATTGAAAACAACCATTATATAAAGCTAATTAAAGTAGTTGCAAGTTGGTATGTCTATTGTTTACTAACTGCAAGTTGATGTTTATACAGTAGTTTGTTACTATTACTAATTCTCATGTTTTTTTGTTAAGTTATTATTCCCTCCGTCTCACTGTATTTTTTATCGGACCACATATTTTAAAATTCCCGTAAAATATAATTTTTTAAATTATTTTAAATATTATTTTAAATAAGAATAAAATAATTATCTTTTATACAGAAAAAAATTATAAAAATAAATTGTTAAATTATACTCACTCCGTCCCAATTTATCTGTCTTGTTTGATTTTGATAGTCAAACTAACTCAACTTTTTTTTTTATCATAGGTAACCCGCAACCGCTACCTTCGGGTGCGCACTGGGTAAACCCTACGGGCTCACGCAATAGCCTGCAAATCACGTGAACCAAGGTAAACCGCATTTAAGCGACAAACTCTGACTCAGGAGGCATAATTCTCCTCCCGTGGGATTCGAACCTGTGACCAAGTGGATAGTTATCCCCTCTTTAACCAACTAAGGCAACCCTTGCGGGAAAATTGACTCAACTTTGACCATAAATAAAAACTCATTCTTTCATTTTTTTGAAAAATTAAAAAACACATATAAAAGTAGATTAAACATACTTTCTAATGATATAAATTTTATAAGTATTTTCGATATTATACTATATGAAATTTTCGGTAAAATTTGGGTCAATTCGACCGTAAAAAGTCAAACAAGACAGATAAATTGGAACGGAGGGAGTACTTTATAATAGTCTTACAATACGTGTCAAGCACGAGTAAAAAGAGAATCACAATAATTCTGATTCTCGATTCTCGAACGAGAATTGGAATCCTGAATTTTGAATGCGAAACTGCTTTCCGAATCTGGTTTGAATCTCAAATAAAAATCATTTTTCACCCAATCATATTCGAAATGTTTTACAAAAAATTCGAAATAAACACTTAAATCGATTTTTCGATCCCCATACGGAAAAGTTTTATAAAATTTCAGGACCAGAAAATCTAATTGATTTTCGAGTATTATATAATGGCCTAAAATCAGGAGCGAATCTGCAACTTGCAAAAAACTGGAACATGTTGGATGCAATGTTTATTACAGATTTACGGATCAAGATAAATCAACCTCGACAAAGAATTATCCTCACAAACTCACACATAGATATGTGTGTATTATAAACGATTATCCACTTGATGATGATGAGGAGGTAAAAAGGCAAGAGACACAGAAATCAATTGTTGATAGACCATGCATCACAGTCTGACCCTCATGTGAAAGTGAGATCGACCAATCATAACAATTATAATATTATGTTCTATTCATTTTTCGCATGACTCTTTTAGACTCCCTCCCTCCGTCCTAAAAACGTTTCATGTACACGTTTGCCAATGTACACTTTTAATTATTAATATCTTTAATTTCATATTAATTTTAAATATTGAAACTTAGTTGTATTAAAATACTCATAAGTACAGATCCAACAAGATAACTCATGAATATGTTTGACCTTATAAATTAAACGTAAATTAGTAGTTAATCGCTTAATATGAACAATACAAAAAAATCAATATAGAAAATGCATTATGGGACAGAGGGGGTATTATTTCATTCAGATTTATTCGACCGCGGAGGAAAGTTCGATATGTATTTTAATATTTTTGTAAAATATAGTTATACATATATTATTTACCTTTTTAAATAAAAATTTAATAACTAAAATTAAATAAAAAGAATCAAATATTAAAAATAAATTACAGAATATATTTTTTATTTATCTTGAAAAGAGTGTCGATTATTAAAAAACAAATTAAATAGTACTGAGGGAGTGAGTATAAACATCCGCTTTTAATTTTGGAAAATGTTAAATGCAGAACAAATGAGTTATGAAAAAACTAAATTGCCCTTCCTGAATATACGTTAACAATTTTAGGAAAGTTTAATACAAAGATAATATAGTCTTTTAACAATATATTTGCTCTTAAAATTGAAAAACGGTTTTGAATTTAACATTTTTCTTAATTTTTCAATCAATTTTTTATTTTAAGACCGACAAAAGCATATACTGATGCACTATGTCTATCATAACAAAAGTGTACTTTACTGGAAAGAGAGATAGAGATTAATTTTTTAATTCATTAATTAACAGATTAGGAAGAGGGGAAGCACCTCGTAATTACAATTAAAATAATTAATAATATTAGACAATGTAATGGAGTGTGCTTTAATTTAATTATATAAAGTTGTGATGTTTGTCTGCCATGAATAATCTTACCGCAATACTACGTCTTATGGCTAATTCTTGTGTGCTAACACTTGTTTACTTCTTAAGCATGATTAATTAATTGATAGTATTTCTTATATAAATAGGCAGATGACTTCATGCTTATGGTTTCTAGTTTGACCCCATTTTCAACTGTTTATATAATTTTCGACCGATTATGAATTCAAATCTTGATCTACCTTAAAATAACGAGAAATGTTAGGTTCTCCAAAAATTCAAATCTTGATCATACAAGTGCAGTAAGTGAAAGATGATATGTAGATTATATAGTTTTGATTGAGATAATTAAAGAGGGGGACATTAGGGGAGGCAATGCCACATTATATTGAATAGACATATATACTTCCCCTCCCATTGCTTCTGCCAATTTTGCTTTCTATATCCGCATGTGAAATTGCACATGTTCAAAGTCAGCTCTGTTCACTCCCCCAACTATTTATCTCCTTTTTTTTACCTTTTTTTATTCTATTTTATATGTTTTTGCAAGTGTCATGTTTAAGTCACTTATAATAAGTGGTTAACTATAAACATACATTAGTAGTTAATTAATTAGGTCATGGAGACTTGACCAGAAGTAGTTTTCAAAATATTCTTCTTGTACCATCATTTCACATTCATGCATCTTCCAAACAAATTTGAGAAGTAAATAATAATTAACACAAAAACTTTCTTTAATATGCAAATATTAATTGTAACAGTAACAACCCGCATTTTATCAGATTGATTATACTATTTTGAGTCGTTATTAAATAATTAACACTAAATTTTCTATAATCTGCTGATATTAACTGTAACAGCCCGCATTTTATCAGACCGTTATATATGTATTTCGAATTCGTATCAAAGCATATTTTCCCAAATAACCGAACCTTCCGGACTCCAAGTAGCAGGAAGATGAAACAAAGATGTACGTTCGTATTTTGTTTTTCTCGACACCCACTTGGCCACTATGAAAGTTGAAATCAAGCAAAAAGACCATCAAAAAGGTCTATTGTGTTTGTGTGCCTTTTATGAGATTGTGTGGCTGTGAATCTTCTGGTTTTCTTTGTTGACATTTAGGTTCTTTCGCTGTGTGAGTAGGTTTGATCGGTAACACAAAAGCAAGAGGAAATGAAACTGAATTAAATTTGAATCGGAATGCTCTTGAGATAACCCTACACGAAAAACGGTTAAATAGAATCAACTATAATTAGTCGGTTCATTGAAATCGATTACTCAAATTAGACCGTTGTTGAATTTGATCGCCTGCATTCGAATCTATAATTTCGATACAAATCGATCATAACTTATCGACAAAAACGTATTTTTCACTAGTGCGGTTAGAATGAAGAAAATGTAGATACAATTTATTCAAATTTCAATGAAGTACCATCAAAGAAAAATTCCGCATTACAACCAATACAATTCAACCAAACCAATACGTGAGAATTTTCATTTTTAACCGAATTCAAATACAATGACTGAAAAAACTATTTTAAAAAATGCGAAAGTATAGAATCTGACAAGAACCTTGTACGATCTTAAACGGTATCAGTAAGATATGTAAATATTATAAGCATGGAAGAGGAATTGGTCAAGAATTTGTATTCGAGAAACGAATTCGTGTTACGTACCTTCTATACCTAACTAAATCACTAATATATTGTTACTCGCAGGTTGGGTGTACTTTATTTTAATTAGTGTATCTCCTAAAACAACTTAAACGGTATATTTAGCTCCATTTAAAAAAACAATTGCAAGAGATGACAAGGCAAGTTTAAAGTGTTTAACTATAAGAACTGTTGACGTCCTCCACGATTAAGGAGATGAACAAAAATAAAGAGAAATTCACGTGTTAGGGTCGCTCCATGTGCATTGGGGCAGCCCAATTGGGTAGCCAAGAAAGAACATAGGGGTCATTTCGATAATGAGATTTGAAGCACGTTAACGAAAACGAGAATGAGACTTTAAAACAAAAATGTTTAGAATTTCATTACAATTTCAATTTGAGATTCAAATCTTATGATCAAAACATCTCAATAGTATTAGTATATGTTGATATATATGTATATCTTCCAAATATGTAAACAGATTTAATGCAAAACCCGAACTTGGATGTGCCTACATACATTCGATGTTTCTGCTAAGACTTGAACCTCAGTTTCTTAGCCCGAACTTGGATGTGCCTACATACATTCGATGTTTCTGCTAAGACTCGAACCTCAATTTCTTAGAAGGGGTTCCAACTCCAAGGGCATATAATGCTAGGGGCCGTAATTATTTATTTACGGTGGTAATTGTTGGGTTAAAGTGTAGATAACAAAAAGAACCATAACCCATAAAAGCTCATCTCACGGATCTTGCCTTCCTTCTGACCCAAACACATGCCACAACATTTTCTGTCTACCCCTCCACTTTTTTATTCTTCTATCAAATTTCACAAGTGAGGCTGTGTATATATAAAGCTAGGCTGTACTTTGAGGAACTAAGGAAGCATAACCAATCCTTATTTTTAGAAGCACGTACTTTCTATAATCTACTGCCAAAAGAATGACTTCTTCTCCTTCCAATACCTCTTGGGTAAGAACAATCAAATCTCCATTTCGAAAAGCTCGTACCTTTTTCAATAATAATCACAGCCACCACGGCTCCGCTGCTGCTGCTGCCACAACCAGAGCTCATAGACGCAACAAGTCCCGCCACCCTGAAGGTATAATACAATACAATATATAAATGTTACACTATTATACGAGTATGTGCATATGCAATTATGTAAATACGAGTTTATAGCCATGTATTGAACAATTAAGTGGTGGTGGTGCAGGGCATGAGGATGATGATAAGAAGATGAGAGACCTTCAACTTGAAGGAGAAGTTATGGCATGCACTTATGAGGATGTTCAAGTCATGTGGTCCATTCTAGATAAATCCAACAATAAGCCAAGATCTTCACTCTGCAATGTCAATTCTTGATCCATCTACTACCAAAAAACATCAACTCAAAGAATAATCTCCTACCTTGCAACTTTCCGTATTCGATAAAATTACAAAGCTTAGATTCTTTTCATAATTCAAGAACCCTGGCATTTACCCAATAGTATCTATAGCAATTAGGTTATCACTATATCATATAACAAAAAAAGAAAAAAAAGAGCTAGTTTAGTTTAGACTTTATATACCCATCATACTTGGCTTTGAATACCTTTCTTCTGCTGTTGAAAATCTCGAGCAAGTGGTGGTGACAGAGAGATAAACTTCACCACCGCAACATGGACTACCCAAGAAGAAAGAAAACCTTCAAACAAGAGAAGGCCAAGAAGGAATGATGAGGAGGGTGTACAATTATCAAAGCTTAATGATCATCTTATCCCTAGTGCTTTGTAAATTTCTCTATATTCTGATAATTGTCAGTCTCCTACCTATCGGAATCCACATGATCAGTTAAAGAATCATGGTGAGATTTTTCACTTTATTAATGGATTGCTTTCTTTATCTTCTCGCACGCCATTCTTGACTTGAATAATCAGTAAGTATCACTGGTGTGCTGATCAGTAATCTAGAAATCAATATAAGAGATTATGACAGAAACTGGATCCACCTAAACGCATAGGGAATATATGATCCCGTAAAATTTCTATTCATCCTCCCCTAGAAACTGGGTATCAAACTGAGCGAACTAATACGGTACTGCAAAAAATTAATTCATATTAAATTTGTTAACAGAAGGAGATCAGGAAGAGCACCATGCAGTATGAAGGTATAGTCAAATAGAGCAGTAAACATTCCAACTGGAAATTTTGATGCCCACATCTTCACTTTATCTTTTGTTAGATAATTCTAGTAGCAGCAACTGTTGGGCAATAATGTCTGAACCTTTAGGGTGGAAAATTTAAGAGGCTGTGAAGTTAAATTTACCTAGTCATCCTAAAAGGTAACCCTCTAAAACAATTTCTGATGTGTAAGGGTTTATGTTAGGATGGATAAGGTCCCACACCAAGGTGAGGATAAGGTGATCCTCAATCTATGGAATCCAGCATAAGATTTCTGAAAAGTTTTCATAAGCTTTGTCTTTTCCATGACAACTACTTTTGTTTTATTTGTTTATATTCAATGTTCTAATTTTCTTCTTAGCTGTTTTGCTTGAAGATTGTTGTACAAATCTTTCCCTCCTTCAGCAAACAAACATTATATCACAAGCACTCTCTCTTTCTTACCTATATCTGTACAAACACACGGATTCTTGACCTTGACTCTGAAAAAATTGGAAGCCATGTATGGGTACAAGACCCTTGACTCCGCAATATTGGATCCATTTATGGGAACAAGAGCCCAGCTATATGACAAGACCGTTTAGCAAATAACTTAAGCAGTCAAAAAACAATTGACTAAACTCCTATTCGTAATTCTACTTATCGGCTGATTAATCATGTAGATTTGAGGGGTCAACAAAGTCGTAAAATAGAAGCGCTTATGCAGATAATGAAATAGCACATAATGAAACAGAGATATTATTAACACAATTACAGCTTAAATAGAAAGAGTACTGATCTGAATTAACTAGGACTGAGCTTAATTGGCAGTCCAGACATTAGACAATTTTTGTACAGTAACTATCACTTCATTATTCCTCTCTTCTCTTGCTTCAAGTGCGCCCACTCCCTCAATTGATAGAATGTCGACAATGGGTTCATACGCATCCCATTCCTTTCTCTTCCTGAAAAGAAAATGTAGGCCTAATGACTTTTCAGTTTCTTAAAACTACAAGGAACCTGAGGACGCCGTTAATAACTGCGTTTATTTATAAGTGTGAATTTTCTATTCAATATTACTATAAATTTTCTCCAACTTAGCTTTACCCTGTAAGATTGTAATCCCAATCAATTTGATTAAAGCAAATCAAATTGGATAAATGCTAAGTGTTGATTTTGAAAGTTTAATAGGTCATATGTGAAGTAATGAATGATCAAAAGTGAAGAGAAACAATCATAGAGTAGCAAGATGCAGAACATCAAGACCCTCACAAAATGATCAAGGCCCAGGGTTTAACTTAAACAGATTGGCAAGGCCCTGATGGCCGATGTGAAGGATCAGGGACCCTTCATCCTAGACAACACATGTAAAGCTAAACGACAAGGCTCCTGTCAGGGTCCTGATTTTGGTGCTCAGGGTCCTGCCATGACAGGATTACTATTTTGTATTCTTTCCTGTTTAACATCTTTAGCTTTCTTTTAACAAACCAAAAACCCACCTTATAAAAACTTCGATTGATGTCTTTATGTAATTTGATTAATTAGAGTGGATGAAAATGACTTATTAGCAGATCTATCGATCACTTTAAACTGACATGTACATGATACATCCCACATACTTCTCTCAATTAAAAGAACTAATATACTACTATTTTATGGAGGTTTCAAAGTTGTCATATACCATTGCTATTCTGCTAATCTTTACATGTAATATGGTGATTTCAGATACTAGGGTTTTGTGAATTGTCAGACTAAAAATTTTGCAGGTACTGAGCACCCATTTAGTATTCAGTGACAGTAACCGAGTAGCATTGTTATTATAAATTATCATCCATCCGTAGTTAGTAGTTTCTGGTTTAGAGTATGGATTGTTTAATTGGCTAATGTTAATATTTGGTTTTGCTTTTCTAGTAACACATTTCTAGCACAATCATATACTTCATATGTCCTAAGTGCCGTGCAGGATACTAGTACCTGTTAGTTTATGCTTAAAGGATAACTTGTATAGTCATGCTTGTATACGGATTTGTTGTGACTTTATGAATTTTGTGGGTCATGTTACCTAGAAGTTTAAGAGAGTCATCGCACAGACTGAGTTCAATCAAGTTTTCCACGTACAATATAGCGAGGATATATTTTAGTTTTGATATTAGTTATGGTCCAAATTTGGACCCTCTATCTATTTTTATTAGAAGAGTTTAGGCAACATACAATAGAAGATTTCACACTCTACGTACAACTATAGTAATCACAATCATAATTATGATAGATTTTCCTGAGTAAAGCCTTTGGGCAGGGTAATGACCAACAAATGATTTTGGACAATTTCTATTAAACTCCGCTAACTTTTTAATTTCAGATTGCTGAGCATGATACAATACTAGTCTACAAGAACATTAAAGTTTAATGATGGTCACGAATGGCACATTGGAACAAGAACAGCAGTCTTACCGAATAACACTAGGTCTGAAACCATGTAACTTCATCAAAATCAATCCAGTGCCATCAGCCTTACTGAAACGAGGATAAAGAAGAATTTTTACTTTTCAAAAATCATATTTAAGCGTCTTTTTTAGAAGTACATAAACTCAGTAGTCAATACATGATACAGACCTGGGTAGAGAATGCTCGAACCCTCTGCTACCCCTTTTACGTATTCTACTTTACCTTGCTGAGGATACATTTTAAACTGCAATCTAATAGCGAGTATTAAAAAAATAGTTAGATACACCTTTTTTTATCATGTTCCACTTTTACCTAAGCAACTCTAATAACTATTAACTAGCTAAAATTCATTAATTTCTGTCCTCATACAGCTGTTCCCTAATTGCAAAGGCTATTGCCGGCTGCAAAAAGAACACTTTAGTCAAGTGTCACTGGCATTAAGTACCTAAGTTGAAATCTGAGGAAAGGGGAGAAGAGTATTAGGAATCTAGAACATTGCCAGCTGTAAATATATCCTTAAGACAAAACTTGGAGATAAAGTGACGATATACGCAGAATAAGAACAAAGACGACAAGATTTAACACAAACTTGTAATAAGCATGGGCGCCTGATGCAAGCATATGCATGAGGAACAGAAGAATAATAAATTGACATAAACAAGGAGTTGACGGCGAGGAAGGATGGCGTGTTTCACGTCTTTTAAGTAGAATTAATAATGGAACATAAGACAAGGAAATATAATTTAACACATAAACAAATATCACTTCTTTATATAATTTGTGCATCTCCTTATAAGATTCAAAGAGATATAGAATGCTTGTAACAGAGAAGAAAATCCCTGGAAAACTTATGCTAACACTGTACGACAGAAAGTAAATCTTGAATATTAGTATAGGTTTTAACTTAACATAATTGAACTGACAGTTTAAAAGTTCTTACGGAAGATGCAAAATATAGATCACTGAAGTATATATAATGTTTTCATTCAGACCATTTGCTAAAGATGTAAAAAGAGAGTAAGCCTTGATTATGAAGAAATCTACACAGGATAATTAATACTTGTCCTAATTTGCTGAGAGATGAGCAGTAAAACTATCCTTTTTTAGTAAAAGTGCGTAGCAACAAGATACTCAAGCATGCATCCTCCAGGTAAGTTTCGGTGAATTAAATGCCAATATGTAGACCGACAGGACACCTGTAAATCAGAAACACATAACCTTTGCTCCTATCTAAGGCCCGAGCGAACACTAAGTAAAATGGCTATAACCAAATATACATACCACATTGAAGGAAAAAATCAAGTTAATAAGCTTAACCCCAATATTTGCAAAAGACTCGTGCATTTCTTCAGGGTCACTCTCGACGTTGTTCAAATCCTGAAAATTATAACATATCAATCTTTGTTGCAATTAATAGATGGATGTAATACAAAGCGAAACCAGAAACATAAGAGGCATCACCAATTACAGTATACAAAGACAATATAAAATAATTAAACTTACCCACAAGAACTAATCTGTTATTAACATATGATTCACTCGATGATCAATCTGCAGAATGAAGGGGAAAAGGAAGTGGTCGTCTGGTAATGATTTCGAATAGAAGAAGTCAGGCATAAGAAAGACATCATGTCAAAACCAATGCAAACCTTGATTGGAACAATCTTTTCCGCCAGTGACACACCTTGCCCTTCTTATGATAAAAAATCAGTCAGCTGCGACCGGAAATTTTAAATTCCGGTTGGCAGCACAATATATTTTACATAAATAAGTTAAAGAAAATGTAACAAAGGATGTAGCTCACATAGTACTTTTGTCATATAACAGTACTGCGCATTCAAACATTCAGGTCTTGTTTGGTTAGTGATAGAAGAATTGCGTGAAAGAGGTAAATTCTAGGAACTTACTGTGCAATTACACTTTCCAAGAATGAAAAAGTGTTTTGTTAACAATAACCATACGAAGAAGTTCTATAGAACGAAAAAAAATCTCAAATTATTTAACAGAAGTTCATACTTTTCATAAGTTATCTTTTTGACTAAGAAGTAATAACAGTTAACTTTTTTCATATACATCAGAAGTGCATATGTATGAGCTAGAACCTGACCTTCACATAATCTACACTAAACTGGTAGAATGACAAATTAAAGGGTGATGTTTAAAAATACCCATTTTTGGGGTGCAATGGCTGAAAATACTCATTTTCAAAACACATGGCTGAAAATACCGTTTTGGATACGCATTTTGTAATTGGGTAAGTGTAATACGCATTTGAAAATTGGGTATCTAAGAAAATTACTAAAGATACGCATTTGTAGTTTGGGTATTACCATTGAGATACGCATTTGCCAAATGCGTATCTTAAAAAAAATAAAAAAAATAAATTGGATACCCATTTGACAAATGCTTATCTAGTACAAAACACGATACCCAAATGAAAAATGCGTATCCAAAACGGTATTTTCAGCCATCCACTTCCAGAATGGGTATTTTCAGCCATTTGCACCAAAAAATTGTTATTTTTAACATTCTTTCCAAATTAAACAGGTATGCGGTATGCTAATACATTCCAAATCCAGTTGATAATAATTATATAGAAGAAATTTGTAAACCTGTATCTAGTATTTCTCAAAAAGACAAGTCATATAAGATGTGGAACACAACTTCTAATAAGACCACATCACTTATTTGTTTAAATGCTTTTTGGTAGGTTACAATGTTTTTCAAAAGTATAAAGAGGGTGAGGATTCAAACGACCGGAACCATGATCTTGTCATGCGGAAAAGGGAGTGGGGGATGACTGATGAGCCCTCCTAAATCCTCATATCAGTTCATTCTAATTACTTTAGGCCACAAAACCGAGAAACAATCAAACTTAAAATAGAGCAGTAGAAGAAACATTAAATGTTTTACCATCGACTATCATTACCCTCATCAGGCTGCATGCAACATTAACTTACAAGTTACAATGCATACCCGATTTTAATTTGATACATACATGATACAACAGTATGATGAGTAATTTGACACATAAATACATAGTTTCACAAAACTATGAAAACAACAAAAATAGACTTTCATAAAGATTATCTATGTATTAGACCACTAATTAAAACAAATCATAAATTCCTTCCCATGTAGGCGATAGTAATTTGCTATTTGCCCCATACATTCAGCCACTAATATCTCGTAATTGTAGAACCATACTAGCCACTACGACATGTTTTGCATTTCCGATTCGTTGGCCGAATTAATATAATTACTTATGTTAAAATAACAACAGCATCATCCAAAACCATACAGAGAAGTAAGAGCAAATGTTGGCAACATGAACACTGATGAAAAATTAAATCTTTTAATTTCTTTAATCAAATCTTGAACTGTACGAAGTTTAAACATCTACATAATAACAATAGTAGCATACAATGACCTAATCAAAAAGTAAAATTTAGTGGAATAACACAGTAGTTAGAATAATATAGTAAACATACAAAAGATCAAAAATGTAGAGAGTGAGAGGGGGGAGAGGGAGAGGGAAAGGGAGAGAGAGAGAGAGAGGGGGGGGGGAGGGAGGGAGAGGGAGAGAGAGCGAGAGAGAGGGAGAGAGAGAGCGAGAGAGAGGGAGGGAGGGAGGGAGGGAGGGAGGGAGAGAGAGAGAGAGAGAGAGAGAGAGAGAGAGAGAGAGCGCGCAGAAGGGTTCCAAGTAAAACCATCACTGAATGTGTGGGCCATCAGTTTCAATATCAAGACGAATTGGAACAAGATTATCAGCAGTTGGGCTCCAAAATCAAAATACCCACAAATTATATACTATCGTGAAATCATACATTAAGCTTTAAAAAATTATAGACAAAGACATACATACAAAGAGTGGAGAGAGAATGAGGAGTCGCTACATTATGAACTTAACTGAGTTTGGTTTTTTTAAGCACGCCATGTTACATGCGATTTCATCGTTGCTCCGGTGGCTTGTGAAACATGGAAATGAAAAGAAAACCCGACCGAGCAAAATGGACAAAAGCCGGTCAGAATTAAATTAATCCGAAACTGAAAAATAAAAAATGAAAGGAATTGGGATTTGGGAAAAAAAATAAACCGAACTCAACCAAACAAGTAATTAATACTTCATTTGCCTCATTGAATTCTATATATTAATTTTTGACATCCTTTTCGATGCTCGTTTAAAGCATAGCTTCATAATATTTTTTTAAATTTTTTTTTCTGAATAAAAGTTTTATGTTTAAACTTTTATTTCAAATAATTTAAAAAAATATTATGAAACCGTACTTTATAGAAACCTTGAAATACGTGCAAATAGTGAACGTATAGAACCTACCGGGATGGAGGTAGTATAAATTAGGATATAAAACTGCGTTACGCGCGGCACGTGAATTATTTAAAAATTATATATTGTTTAGGTATTTATTTGGATCATGAATTTTAACCGTGAATAAAAATAAGATTTCAATAAATATGTATTATATTTATCTACCATTTACCATTAACCGAGTTGAAATCATTTGATACGAACTATTTTTAAGATTAAATATTAATTTTATTAATGTGATTACAGTTTAAGTTCAAGTACGAGCTGCCTCATTCTATATTTTAGTTTGCTAAAAATAGTTGTAACTAACAAAATCGACTTTGATCGCTATAAATGCGAGTTAGAGCCATAAATGTAACATTTAACTATATTATGACAAAAAATATAATATGTATTAAATATTTTAGATTGTTCATTTTTTATCAAAATTAAAAAAAATAATCTAAATTATTTTCATACACAAAAAGAAATTACCAACTACAGTAGAACCTCGATAAATGAATGTTCGATAAATGAATAACATCGTCTAATGAATAAATTTCTTCGGTCACAACTTGGTCCAATGGGCTTAACGAATAATTTCGCTTAATGCATTAACGAATAAATACAAATGAAGTCTTTATAGGCCCTATGTAAATATAAATGAATAATCATTATATTTCAAATAATATATTTTTATTTATATAATATATCATGAATACATTTCATTCAATGACTAATTTTCAAACACATTAATAAGTTATATTTTTTCGAAAAATGCTTCCAAAGTTGATTGTTTCTTTCCTCCATTAAAATTCATCTGATCCTTGATTTTGTGTAAAACATGCACCACTTCTGGAATATTTTGATCATGTTGCAGCAGGTAATTTTTTATAGTGACAATAACTTGAAAAACTTCTCTTGAGAATACTTGTGGTATAGTGATGCTATCATCGGGTTTGGGATCATTTGCCACATAATTTAGTACAGTTTCAATGATTTCTTCGTCCGTAGGAGAATCCATAACCGCATTATTCTCTTCAGGATAGTTCAGAAGATGTTCAACATTCATCTAAAGAATTATTATTCATTTATCGATAAATAAATATTATATTCATTAATCGATAAATAAGTAATCTCGCCAATTGAATATTTTTTTGGTCGCAAAGGTATTCATTTATCGAGGTTCTACTGTATATATACAAATTAATATATTATTATTTATATTCTAACTTGCCCTCATGTTGCACATTTTATAAAATTTGTATTTAAATTACTAAAAATAATAAAAAAATACTTTTATCATTTAAAAATAATTTTATAACTATATTAATAGTTTTTAAAAAAATTGTGACAATTTACATGAGTAATTAGTTGAAAAAATGCTATTATTTTACATTTTAAATTTTAATAATCGCAAAAAATAACAATTAACAAGTGAACGTGTTTCTTTCAAACAAAAATTATAAATTTTAAATATAATTAAAAAAAATAAAAGTCGGCACAAATATTGTAATATACATTTTTAGTATTCGTTTAAAAATTTATTTAAGTAAAATATTAATTTATTTGGTTGTAACATAATGAAACAAAAAGTGAATAATTTCTTCATTGATTTAATCGGTGTGTTGGTTAAATTTAATGGGAGGAAAAAGTCTTGTTGATTAATTTAATAGAATTGGTCATATATTATTTATTCTTATAGAAAACCTAAAACATGCCTATTTTAATTCTACGTGAAAACCTTAAAATTTATAAATTTTCATAACTTATCATGGTTTCTTCACTAACATCAATAAATAATTTCTCAAAGAGTTAAGTTTGGCTAACCTACACCTATCCGGAAATAAGTATCATTTATCTTAATATATAATAAAAATGACACAATGTAAATCATTTTAAGTCATCATTTTACCTAAAAATAATCGTTATTACATTAATAAAAAATATTTTATACTAAAATATTTATTATAATATCAAAAAGTAACGTTACTAAACTTTTATATAGATAAAAAGATAAAGTAAATAAGTGTAATTAATGATTATTAAGATGCAATTAAATGTAAGGATTTTTTTTAAATCAAAAATCAAAATAAGGATTCAAGAAAGTAATTTGGAAAGTTTTTTTTCCGATTCATTCTTATATAAACTTTTAAGTATATAGATTCTACATGTAAACCGAAAAATTTATAAATTTTCATAACTTATCACGGTTTGTTCACTAACTCTATATCTTGTAAATTTAAGTTCGAATAACCTACAATTATCCGAAAATAAGTGTAATTTATTTTAATAAAAAATTAAAAAATACAATATAAATCATTTTAAGTCATCATTTCACCTAAAAATAATTGCTATTATTTTAATAACTAATATTTTATATTAAAATATTAATTATAATGGAAAAAGTAACCTTACTAAACTTTTATATTGATAAAAAATAAAGTAAAATTAATACATAATTAATAGATGTAATTATTGACTAATAATATTTATTAAATGCAAGAACTTTATTAAATAAAAAACAAACAAAATTCAAGAAAATTATTTGAAAGATTTTGAGAAGTTTCCGATTCAATTATCTGCTATTATATATATAGATAATTAAATAATAAATAAACTAGCATGAAATTTTAATTTGACACGAAAGTTTATCAAAACTTAATTGAAGTAAAGCAACATAAGTCAAGTTACTTTATTATTAAATTTAAATTATTTTTCTTCAATCAATAATATATTAATTTTCAAAGTAAAAAGATCCAACACTTTAATATATAATTGAACAAGATTTTAAATGATATTTTGAATTGCATCACGTTATTATATATTAAGAAAACCCACGTCGAGTAATTTGAGTTGGATAAAATAAAACAAACTTGTATCTTTAGGGTTATAGAATAATAATAATATAAAATAATTTATTTTTCACATGAATTATGAAAGTGGAAACTTTTTTTATATAAAAAGTTCTTAATCAATATATTATTGAGTTAAAAATTATCCTTTTATATAAATTAATAGTTATTAAGATATAGTTGTATAATAGATAATTTATAAGTTTTTATGTTCAATATTCTTTATAATCAATATATAGGCCTTTAAGTCATATTTGGTCATTACTAAATTTTTATACATGTTTATTGAAGAGAATATTTTAATATTTAGCAAAAAAACTGATTTTTAAATTTAAATATTCGATTGAGTTTCTTTCTAAAAAAATCTATACATTTTGTCCTTTTAAATTGCAGTTTTTATGATTTACTTCATCTTTCAATTATCTTTATCTTTTAAAATTATATTTACTGGCATAATAACCCGTGT
The DNA here is from genome assembly GCF_009905375.1 of Apium graveolens. NCBI lineage: Eukaryota > Viridiplantae > Streptophyta > Magnoliopsida > Apiales > Apiaceae > Apium > Apium graveolens. The sequence continues at coordinate 200,801,187 of NC_133647.1, forward strand.
GAGACACGGATTATTTTCTAGAGTTTTTCTACGTGTCATGCAATTATAATATTCTCAGTTATTTTCTTATTTGTAAATGTTGTATAATGTCTAATGTATATCAAATATAAGTTGATTGTTTATCAATGTATATTATTTTCATACAAAACATTAACAAATTACACAACGTTTCTAATAAAGCTCATTAATCAATATATAAAGTCATTCTTGTTAGTGTGTGTCCCCTAGACAACACTATTATGTTTATGTTATGAGACATTTAGATTATTCATGAATTATTTTTTAGTATTTTATTATATCTTTATTTACTGTGATAAAAGTTAGATTAATAAATGTCCTTGGAATATGATATGTAAATTTATATCTCTAAGTATGTGACTTATAAATGAGATTATGAGAATAGTATTGATATTCTAAAGGTCCATAGTCAAGTATTATTGTTAAGGGACGACAATAAATACATTGAGACTAGTGTGTTTGTTGACTAATAATCACATCTCATTGATCATAAGTATGGTGATACTAAAGTCAAAACACATGCACATGTATTAGATACATGGTGTTGGATTGACCCGTTGTGAGCTACATCTTTAAAGTGTCATAAGTTAATCTCACAGTGATAATGATGTATTGGTCCATAGACCTGAAATCATTATATTTCGATACAAGAATTAATATATTTGATACTATTTAAAGTTATCCTTGACCGGGTAATAATAAAAGTAGACATTGAGTATATTATGAATCGTATGAGAAATATGAATGATCTGGATGTGATTTAGCCCTCCTATATTAAAGGAGTGATATTATTGGTCTCTTGATTGAGTAAGACTATAAAATGCATGGCCATGCTCAACACTGATTTGTTTAAAAGTTTACTCATTGATCAAGGAAAGAAGGATTAAACGTTAAAAGAGGATGACACAATGCATGCCTTGAGTTTGATCTATAATATAAGGCTAAAGGGATTATATTACATTGTACATTATTCACGAAAGGTTTAATTGAATCACCAATTTTTATTATTACTTGGGGAGCAATGATGTATTACTAGATGCCACTCATTGTTTATAATTTTATTATTAGATAATAAAATTATTGCCAACGTAATATTAACCTAAAGGGTCACACACAAAGAATGTTTAAAACAGAGTGTTATTTAAATTACGAATTTAAATATTTTTATTATTAATTCGAATTTAATTATTAAATTAATTAAGTGGGACTTGATTAATTGTAAATATATTAGAATTCGAATTTAATAATAATATAAACCCAAAATCCGAATGGGTCCTTTAGAAGCCCATTAAGATTAGGGTTAGGCCCTAATCCTCTCTCCCGTATATATACATGAAGATGTATATTTTTAGTGGAAGAAGTTTAATCATGTTTTTATAGAAAAACCCTAGCAACTTTACATCATAGAGAGGCTAGAGAGAGAGAGAGAGAGAGAGAGAGGCAACCAAATCGGCTAGTACCGGCTCTGGTGATCGTTGGACGATTGGACTTTCATATGGATACCTTTGGAGAGCAGATTTTCGAAAGGAGCGCTGCTGTGTTGGTTCATCAAGATCAGAACGCCCATTACAGTCAGAAAGAAAGTTTTATTAAGGTAAATATCTATTCTCTATAATTATCCAGTAATTATACATAGATCCTGCGGTAGGGATATAATTTTTTTTTGTTTTTCCGTTGCGTTCTATTGATCGAATCCCTAACGATGGTATCAGAGCTATGTGTATAACAGGATGATTTGGTTACGTGTTTTGACAGTTTTTCAATATATTAAGCATGGATCAGATCTGACATGTATGTATATGATACAATTTATGTGTAAGATTTAATATGCATGCTGTTATGTTGATTTATGATCGAACTGTTATATAGAGTTATCTGTATATTCACGTGATGTTTACGTATATGATGATACTAGCACATAATATTTTGCCATGACTGATTAGTATGCGATTTGTATGTTATGCTTGATGTCTGGTGAATAGATAGTGATCTAAACTGTTGGACAGATGGTGTAATGACATGATCTGTTAAACGGGGAATGATTAGTATGTATATGATACATGCTTATGAAACTGCATACGAGGTAATAGTGGAAGAGACTGGTTCAAATATGATCTGTTATTTTGAAATTGAGATTTCTGTACAAGACTGGTCTTCCGTTGATGCACATAATTGATTATCCGTTTATGGATTTATTCGTTGATGGTTATATCAGTTGATGGATTTATCTGTATCTGTGCCCATTGATGGATTTATCAGTTGATGGATTTATCAGTTGATGGATTTATCAGTTGATGGATTTATCAGTTGATGGATTTATCCGTTGATGGATTTATCAGTTGATGGATTTATCCGTTGATGAATTTATCCGTTGATGGATTTATCTGTTGATAGATTTGTGCATTATCCGTTGAAACTACATTTGATGCAGTAGTGGCAGAGGCTGGTTAAAATGTGATCTTAAGTTTTGAAATTGAGATTTCTGTACTAGACTGGTCTTCCAAAATAAAAAATTTCTTTTTCGAGCTGACGTGGCAGCTCAACCCCAACCGGGGTCTGCCGAACCCCGCTATATTTTGTTCTTCTCAAGTTCTTTATTTGTTTACTTGAGCACGGTGCTGGTTATGGCCTTAAGACCTTTAGATTAAAGTTTATGGTTTTGGTTTATAAATACGACTTGCATGTTGTTCTCATTATTCTTGTAATTATTTTACCTCGAATGTAACTCGAGATTTCTTATTAAGTACATTAGTATAGGTTGTTTTAATGTAATGTACTTCAAGAAGGCATGATCCAGGAGGAGAAGCAACAATCGAGACAAGAAGAATGAAGACTTGTAATTGTAATTGTATTTATATTATTCACCATAGATTGATCTTGATCATTTCATTAGCTTGAAAGGATCACATAGGATAAAGGCCATAACCAAGTACGTTTACATACCGCACTTTACATATTGATGTATGAATGTATGTATAAAATAGTTAATGATGCATGCTTTAATTAGATTAATCATGCATGAATGTATGTATTAGATACGTCACCCTTTGCCATGCCTAAACAAGATAAAATCTGTAACGACTCAAGATTTTAAAATTTATAAACGATTATGATATTCTCGTGTTTATGAAACACGGAATGAAATACGAATCTTCTTTTTTTCCGACATGGGGAGATTTTGTCAATAACGGGTTCATTGAACTTGTAAGGCTGTGGGTTTTAAGCGAGACCGATGTGACTCCTCCACTACCTGGAAATCAAACCATTGACGAGTATTGATTTGAAGTTTTTTATTCAAGGAAAAATAGGGAATCTCTTTATGATGGGATCATGATCGTTATAATACTAACAAAACCCTAATGTTTATATTAAGTTGTTTAGATGCCTTCCAATATGTCCAACGTGTTAACCCCTAGATCGATAAGGAGTGGGTTCGCCAGAGCGAAGTACTCCCATCTCTCGTGGGACGGCGTGTTGATGTATATGATACTTTTTAGACTTTTGGGCTTGACTTAACTAAATTACCATAACATGATTGTGAACTTAGAGGCATAGAGTTTAGTGAGATTTATTGGATAAATATGAATAAATATTGTTCCACTAAACTATCCAAGAGTTATATAGTTGATATAATTGACAAATGTTGTCTACTTTATTGAATCATGTTTTAGGAGTAAAGCCAAAGCTGAACTAAAACGTTGTGAAATTTGGATCTTGGCTCACTAGAAAGTATATAGAATATATTATTTCCGAATTAATAGTTAGGGCTATTAATTTGATAAAAATAATGGGAGATATATTTTTTGAATATATATGAATAATCACTTGAACATAATTGAATAATCATCTGTAGACTAATTTATCTTATGCATTTTAAACATTCTAGATATTAAATGGCAATAAATTCAAACAACTTCCATGTGCGATCAGTCCTTGAGAAGGACAAGCTGATAGGAACAAACTTCCTTGACTGGCAGAGGAACTTGAGGATTGTCCTCAAATAAAAGCGCAAGCTCTATGTAATAGATATCCCTCGCCCTACACCTCTCCCTGAAGGAGCATCCCGTGCTCAACATAATGTTTATCAGAAACATATCGATGATGACACGGATGTTCAATGTCTCATATTAGCGACCATGAGTGCTGAACTTCAGAAACAACATGAGAATATGGATTCTTATGATATGATTGAGCATCTTAAATGTATGTTTGAAGGAGAGGCTCGTCAGGATAGGTTTGATACTTTCAAATCGTTGCATACATGTAAACAGGGAGAACGTGATCCGGTTGGACCGCATGTTCTAAGGCTGATTGGGTATATTGAGTACCTTGCTAAGTTGGGTGCCCTGATTGCTGTGGAGCACTAGATTGATCTAATTTTGAAATCTTTAAACAAGAGCTATTCTCAGTTTGTGATGAATTACAATATAAATGAGATAGATAAGAACCTACTGAATTGTTGGCTATGTTGAAAACTGCTGAGACCAACGTTCAGAAGGCGTCCCCTGCTCCCATGCTGATGGTGAATAAGGGGAAGGTCAAAGGAAAGGGTAAATGGAAAGGCAAGAGGAAGATGGGATCTAAATCTAATGCCAATCCGAAACCTGATCCGTCCAAGGCTTTGAAGCCTAAAGGTGGTGTTCCAAAGGTTGATGATTGTCACTATTGCAAGAAACCAGTGTAGGATTTTATCTATCACGGAAGCATGGTAAAACAATTTTACACATATAAAATACATATAATATGCATACAGATCGTAAATAAAATCGAGGGATCGATTTCTAACCTTTAAAAGCGATCCAAGAACAACGAGCGGAGATCCTTAGCAGCTGCTCCTCAAGTGTGAAGCACTCCACCGATATCCACCAAGAAAACGATGTAATGAAGGAGGAGGAGGTGGAGAGAATTAGGGTTTTGTAAATCTTTGGGTTGAGGCAAAAATAGGGTTTATAATAGTATATTTATAGGCAAAATTTTCAGCTGAAATTTTTTCCATAAAATATTATTATTATTAACCCTTTATTATTCTCACTAATAATCAAAATACCTTTTAATTATTAATCCTTTTTCTAAACACTTTAGAAATAATTCTCCCTCTTGATTTAATTTCCAAAAATTAAATTCTTAATTATTAATATTAAGAACTTTTCTTAATTAATTTATAGTCAATTAAATCTCATTTAATCAATTATTAAATTTGCCAATTAATTATTTATTTCATAAATAAATAATTATCAGCCATTATTAATTAATTCCTCCACCATTATATCATTCTCTTTTATGGTGTGACTCTGTAGGTTCAATATTAAGCCGGTAGTAGAAATAAATAATAATAAAACTATTTTATCATTATTTATATAAATTCTCTAATTCATTAAATATGATTAATTATATAATCATATTTATTCTACATCGTGAGGGATACTTCTCAGCATATCGCGACTATTCGGATAATACGAATTCACTGCTTAGAATACCAAGAACCTATTCAGTGAATAATTACCGTACAATTAATTCCTTCTACCCTGCAATGTCACGATTAAATACAAGGCATGGAACTTGTGTCAAGCCTATCTTATTTAATCACTTGCTTTCCCATTCACTATGCTTAGTTCTATTTAATGTAAATTAGAAACTCCTTTCTAATTTCATTCACTCTGGCCAGAGATTCCTGAACTAACATAAGTGGATCAACATTGAACATTCTCTTCCTTCACTGGAAGGGGTAGATCCTTTATTGATCATACACTATCTTCGTGTACAAATTCCTATACTCAGTAGCCTTATAATTGTCCCTTGAGACTAAGAACTAAACCAAAGTATAGTTCAGTGCACACAAGATGACTATGATGACCTCAAGTCTAAGGATACTTGTACAACTATCACTATGTGAACAACTGCTGATACATGAGTGAACTCCATCAGTTGTTCAGCTGTGTGAGTCATGTTCAGTGAACTTATTCTATAATAAGCACCTACATACTAGCTATAGTGTCACCACACAAATGTCTATGAGAACAGACATCCTTCATAATGAAGCAAGCATAATATGTACCGATCTTTGCGGATTATTAATTACCAGTTAGTAATTCTACGACCAGGAACTATTTAAGTTTAGAGTTATCATCTTTTAGGTCTCATTCTTATGATCTCATCACAATCCATAAAAAACTTTACTCTAAATTGTGGTATATCTTATTTAAACATTTAAATAGATAGAGCCCGCAATAAAAACAAAACAAGTCTTTTATTAATATCAATGAAATCAAAACAGATTACATAAAAGTTATTCTTAAATCCTCATACATGATTGGACTTAGGACATATCTCTTTCAATCTCCCACTTGTACTAAAGCCAATCACTCTGGTATCTAATACACATCTTGTCTTTATGACGATCAAAGTGACTTTGAAAAAGTGGCTTTGTGAGTGGGTCTGCTACGTTGTTATGTGTGTCAACTCTCTCGATGTTGACATCTCCTCTTTCAACAATCTCCCTAATCAGATGAAAGCGCCGCATGACATGTTTGGAACTTTTATGAGACCTAGGTTCCTTGGCTTGTGCTATTGTTGCGTTATTATCAAAATACAACACAATAGGCTCTTCAACGCTAGGAACAACTCCCAAGTCAGAAACAAATTTCCTCATCCAAACGGCTTCTTTTATAGCCTCACTTGCAGCTATATATTCTGCTTCCGCTGTGGAGTCAGCCGTTGTAGACTGTTTGGAACTCTTCCAACTAATCGCACCACCATTCAGAGTAAACACGGACCCTGACATGGATTTCCTATCACTTTCTGATTGAAAACTAGAGTCAGTATAACCCTCTATTTTAAACTAAGATTCACCACCAAAAACAAGAAAAATGTCCTGAGTCCTTCGCAAGTACTTAAGGATGTTTTTCACTGCTTTCCAGTGGTCTTCACCTGGATTGGAATGATATCTGCTCGTCACACTAATTGAATAAGCAACATCAGGCCTTGTACACAACATCGCGTACATGATAGATCCTATTGCTGAAGCATAAGGAATCTTACTCATACGCTCTCTTTCCTCAGGTGTCTTAGGAGACATTTTCTCGGAAAGGGACACTCCATGGCTCATCGGTATGAGACCTCTTTTGGAGTTTTCCATGCTAAACCTTTTAAGCACTTTCTGGATGTATCTACCCTGGGTAAGACCTATCATTCTTCTAGATCTATCTCTATAGATCTTCATACCGAGAATGTAGGATGCTTCTCCCAAGTCCTTCATGGTGAAGTTCTTTGATAGCCATATTTTGACTGATTGCAGCATCGGTATATCATTTCCTATAAGAAGTATGTCATCTACATATAATACAAGAAATGTTACCGCACTCCCACTAACCTTCTTGTAGACACATGGTTCGTCTATGTTTTTGATAAAACCAAACTCTTTGATTGTCTCATCAAAACGGATGTTCCATCTACGAAAAGCTTGCCTTAAACCATATATGGTTCACATCAGCTTACACACTAGATGTTCATTTCCCTTGGAAAGAAAACCCTCTGGCTGTGTCATATACACTTCCTCCTCAAGTTCCCCATTGAGGAAGGCCGTTTTCACGTCCATTTGCCAGACCTCATAGTCGTAGTAAGCAGCTATCGCAAGCAAAATCTGAATTGATTTTAACAGGGCTACAGGCGAAAAAGTTTCATCAAAGTCAATCCCTTGCCTTTGTTTGAATCCTTTTGCCACGAGCCTGGCCTTATAGGTCTCCACCTGGCCATCTGCTCCAATCTTTCTTTTGTATACTCACTTGCACCCAATAGGCTTAACACCTTCAGGCGCCTCAACCAGAGTCCATACTTGGTTGGTATACATAGATTCCATTTCGGATTTCATGGCACTATGCCATTTCTCTGAGTCAACACTACTCATAGCCTCATTATAGGTCATAGGGTCGTCATCATCAATGATTGACAACTCATTATCATTCTCAATGACAAGGCCATAATACCTCTCAGGTTGGCGAGACACTCTCCCTGTCCTACGAATGGGCTGTTCCACAGAAGGTTGTTCAGTCTGAACAGGTGTTTCCACTTGATCCGTAGTAGTTTGTGCTTCTTGAACTTCATCAAGTTCAATTTTGCTCTCACTGTTTCCTTTAAGGATAAACTGCTTTTCCAAGAAGGTAGCATGTCTGGAGACAAACACCCGATGATCGGTGTAAAAGTAATACCCTAAAGTCTCTTTAGGATATCCCACAAAATTACATTTTACAGACCGAGATTCCAGCTTATCTGGTCAACTTTCTTGACATAAGCTGGACATCCCCAAATCTTAATGTGTTTAAGACTCAGTTTCCTTTCTTTCCATATCTCATATGGAGTTTGAGGAACAGATTTGGAAGGCACCTTATTCAGTAAATATGCTGAGGTTTCCAATGCATAACCCCACAGGAATACTGGAAGATTCGCATAGCTCATCATGGACCGAACCATGTCTAACAAAGTTCAATTTCTCCTTTCAGATACCCCATTCAACTGTGGAGTATATGGAGGAGTCCACTGGGAGACTATACCATTTTCTTTGAGGTAAGCTAGAAACTCTCCATTCAAGTATTTACCACCTCGATCTGATCGAAGAGTTATAATACTATGTTTGGTTCGTTTTTCCACTTCATACTTATATTCTTTGAACTTTTCAAAGGCTTCAGACTTCTGTTTCATCAAATACACATATCTGAATCTAGATCGATCATCTATGAAAGCAATGAAGTATGAAAATCCACCCATGACTTGCGTAGACATTGGTCCACATACATCTGTGTGTACCAATCCTAGCAAATTTGCAGCCCTCTCTCCATGTCCACTAAATGGAGATTTGGTCATTTTACCCAATAGACAAGACTCACATGTAGGATATGATTCAAAATCAAAGGGGTTAAGTAACCCTTCCTTATGCAATGTCCGCAGTCTATTTTCACTAATATGACCAAGTCCGCAGTGCCACAAGAAAGTGAGATTTTCATCATCCCTTTTTCTTTTATTAGTATGTTCAATTTGTAGTAAATTACGCTCTATGTCACATACATACAGACCATTGTTTAAAATACCACTTCCATGAAGAACATTATCTCGAAGAATTGAACATTTATTATTCTGAATAACAAACGAAAATCCAGCCAAGTCTAAGATGGAATAGAAATAATATTCCTCACAATCGAGGGAACAAAATAACAATTATTTAGAACAATAGTCTTGCCCGTAGGCATATGTAAATGAAATGATCCTACAGCTTCAGCAGCAACTCTTGCTCCATTTCCCATCCGTAGAATCACCTCATCTTTTTCAAGAGTCCTACTTCCCTTTAGTCCTTGCAACGAATTGCAAATATGAGAACCACATGCGGTATCTAATACCCAAGTAGAAATTTGACCTAGTGACATATTAACTTCGATCATGAACAGGCCTGAATCAGAAGCGGTAGTCTTACTACCCTTCTTCTTCTTCAATTCTGCAAGGTAAACCTTGCAGTTCCTCTTCCAGTGCCCCAACTTGTTACAGTGAAAACAAACAGCTAAATTAGGACCAGTCAACTTGTGAGCATCTAGTATGCTCCGGAGTGATAGTGCAGAAGACATGACGAATATGGTAAATCTGTAAATGATAAACACATAACAACACTTAGCAAATATTCAATTTCATTTCAAAACACTATATGAATCGGGTCTTTATTCATAAGTGTCTCCCACTAGTTTATCTAATTTTTTTCAACCCCCTAAGTGAAAATTAAGCATTCATAATGCTAGTGGGAATAGGGATCCTACATTCCATCACACAACCTCAGTTGTGGCACGAAACGTCATGTGATGTTCAATAGGCAGACAACTCTTGTCAATTACATCTTATGTTATTCCCTAATATAACTTTAGCCTCTTGAATAATTGAGTCACGGCTGTGGCACGACAAACTTAATATTCTAAGTCAAGTCTAACCCAACATTCCGTACAATTAAATCAGTCTCCAACGGCCCACGACTGTAGCACGTACCGACCTTTAGATTCTAATTCAATGTACACATCTCTATGTAATAGACAAGTATTTCTTATTTCGAAATCAAAGCCCTCGGCTGTAGCACGAAACGACAATGATTTAAAAATAAGAACTACTTTCTACCATGTTGGAAGGCTATGACCGACACAAGCCCGTTGTGTCATTAGCCAATTACTATTTGATATTATTTAATTTTAGAGGGATTATATTACGTTACAATCATAATCATATTATAAAGATATTCTTCCTTTTAAATTAAATATTTTAAATCAATAATCGATAATCAGATGATTCCCAGATCGGGTGGAGCATTGTCAAGAGGCGTCACTTAATAACCCTTTCTTACAGATAGAAATCTGTTGTTGACAGAATCATCCTTTCTCTCAATATTGAAAATTCATATTCAATTACGTGTTTCATAAACACAAGAATCTCATGATCGTATTCATAATATTTATATTAAGGTCATGAAACAATTTTACTATACTAGATTATCTAACAAACGCCTTATGTTAATTAAGTTCACCTAAATCTATCATCGCATGATAAACTAAGCATATATCACATATATAAGCATGAATAAATGTCAAGGTAGGCATGTTACATTATGTAGCATATTGGTCTAAGCATTATACTTCTCTATGTATCACATGAGGCATTTAAAAGCAATTAAAACAGTCAAAAACAGCTTTAAACACTTCTGTTAGCTATAAACAGTTCGAAACAATTTCATAAAATATCATATAATATACCATTAGATGCGTCTCGAAAAGACGAATCCAACGGCACCAAGCACGCCCCATTCTGAGCAGCCACGCGCCCTCACGCGCCCAAAGAAGCAAATCCACGCGCTGACACGCGCACACGCGCTGACACGCGCACACGCGCTGACACGCGCACACGCGCTGACACGCGCACACGCGCTGTTAGGCGCATGTCTGACATCCGCCCACGCGCTTCACGCGCCCTAAACCCTAAGCTGATGTCAGCATGATGTCATCTGATGACGTCAGCATGATGTCAGCACTGGCTGACCGTTGACCCGCGCGTGTCTGACACGCGCCGCGCGTGACACACAAGCGCGTGTGCCCCACGCGCGCATGTCAGACGCGCGCTCCTCTCCCCTTTTCAGACTTTTTCCGCCGCCGCTTTTTGCACAGAAAAATATGTCGTTTCTCTTTACTGCTGCCTCCTTTTTCCCCGTGCCTCACCAAGCACATCAGCACAAAAGAATACACAACAGATGCACATATATATATACTAACAAATTATATATATATATATATATTTATTGAATTACGAATTTAAATAAAACAACTTTAAAAATTCATAATAAATAATCCATACATCATAAAATTATGAGAGAAATACCCAGACGATCTACAATACTTGTAGAACCCAGATCTACAATCAAAATTATTCTGAGAAACGATTTCTAATCAGTCATAATTAATCCATGATATAACTTGTAAAAATCATAATTAATTCATACAAGCATATAAAATTCTGAAATTTTTACCACAGATCTATATGCATACAACATATGCTCTGATACCATTATAGGATTTTATCTATCACGGAAGCAAGGTAAAACAATTTTACACATATGAAATCTATATAATATGCATAAAGATTGTAAATAAAATCGAGGGATCGATTTCTAACCTTTAAAAGCGATCCAAGAACAACGAGCGGAGATCCTTAGAAGCTGCTCCTCAAGTGTGAAGTACTCCACCGGTATCCACCAAGAAAACGATGTAATGAAGGAGGAGGAGGTGGAGAGAATAGGGTTTTGTAAAAATCTTTGGGTTGAGACAAAAATAGGGTTTATAATAGTATATTTATAGGCAAAATTTTCAGCTGAAAATTTTGCCATAAAATATTATTATTATTAATGAAAGGAATATGTCCTAAGTCCAATCATGTATTAGGATTTAGGAATAACTCTTTATGTAATCTGTTTTAATTTCATTGATTTTAATAAAAGACTTGTTTTGTTTTTATTACGGGCTCTATCTATTTAAGTGTTTAAATAAGATATACCATAGTTTAGAGTAAAGTTTTTTATGGATTATGATGAGATCATAATAGTGAGACCTAAAAAGATGATAACTCTAAACTTAAATAGTTCCTGGTCATAGGTTACTAACTGGTAATTAATAATCCGCAAAGATCGGTATATACTATGCTTGCTTCATTATGAAGGATGTCTGTTCTCATAGACATTTGTGTGGTGACACTATAGCTAGTATGTAGGTGCTTATTATGGAATAAGTTCACTGAACATGACTCGCACAGCTGAACAACTGATGGAGTTCACTCACGTGTCAGCAGTTGTTCACATAGTGATAGTTGTACAAGTATCCTTAGACTTGAGGTCATCATAGTCATCTTGTCTACACTGAACTATGCTTTGGTTTAGTTCTTAATCTCCAGGGACAATTTTTAGGGCTCTACTGGGTATAAGAATTTGTACACGAAGATAGTGTATGATCAATATAGGATCTACCCCTTCCAGTGAAGGAAGCGAATGTTCAAGGCTGATCCACTTATGCTAGTTCATGATTCTCTGGCCAGAGTGAATGAAATTAGAAAGGAGTTTCTAATTTGCATAGAACTACGCATAGTAAATGGTAAGCAAGTGATTAAATTAGATAGGCTTGACACGAGATCCATGCCTTGTATTTAATCGGGACATTGTAGGGTAGAAGGAGTTTATTGTACGGTAACTATTCACTGAATAGGTTCTTGGTATTCTAAGCAGTGAATTCATATTATCCGGATAGTCGCGATATGCTGAGAAGTATCCCTCACGATGTAGAATAAATGTGATTAATTAATTAATCATATTTAATAAATTAGAGAATTTATATAAATAATGATAAAATAGTTTTATTATTATTTATTTTTACTACCGGCTTAATATTGAACCTACAGGGTCACACCATAAAAAGAGAATGATTTAATGGTGGAGGAATTAATTAATAATGGCTAATAATTATTTATTTATGAAATAAATAATTAATTGGCAAATTTAATAATTGATTAAATGAGATTTAATTGATTATAAATTAATTAAGAAAAGTTCTTAATATTATTAATTAAAGGATTTAATTTTTGGAAATTAAATCAAGAGAGAGAATTATTTCTAAAGTGTTTAGAAAAAGGATTAATAATTAAAAGGTGTTTTAATTATTAATGAGAATAATAAATGGGATAATAATAATAATATTTATGGGAAAATTTCAGCTGAAAATTTTGCCTATAAATACACTATTATAGACCCTATTTTCATTCTAACACAAGAACCCAAAAAAAAACCCAAAAAGTTTGGAAAACCCAATTCTCTCCACCTCCTTCCTCCTCCTTAACATCATTTTCTTGGTGGATACCGGTGGAGTGCTTCACACTTGAGGAGCAACTGCTAAGGATCTCTGATCGTTGTCTCCGAATTATTTTAAAGGTTAGATTCGATCCCTATGTTTTTACCACGATTTATATGCTTTTATTTGGATTTTATATGCGTAAAAGTGTTTTTCCATGCGCCGCTGTGTTAAAAATCCAACAATGGTATCAGAGCATAGGTTGTATGCATATAGATCTGTGGTAAAAATTTCAGAATTTTATATACTTGTATGAATTGATTATGAATTTTACAAGTTATATCATGGATTAATTTTGTCTGATGAGAAATCGTTTCTCAGAATAATTTTGAATGTTGATCTGGGTTCTACAAGTGTTGTAGATCGTCTGGATATTTTTTTTATAATTTTATGATGTATATATTTTTTATTATAAATTTTTGAAATTGTTGCAATTAAAATTCGTAATTAAATAAATATATATAAATTGTATGTTTGTATATGTATATATATATGCTATTACTTGTCTGTCTACCACTGCACGGAAGAAAAGACAGAGAAAACTCAGATGTACGGCGGCACGGAGTTCGAGGAATAAAAAGGCGGCGGCTGCTGCTGAAAAGAAAAAAAAGAAAAAAGAAAAAAAAGGGTGTCGCGCATTCCGGGAATGCGTTACACACCTGTGGCGCATTCACGGAATGCGTTACACCTTTTAATTGGTTAAAAGGGTTGTAACGCATCACCGGAATGCGTTGCAGGGCTTGTAACGCGTTCCTGTAATGCGTTACACCCCGACTGTCCATATTAAAATTGATTTTCTGGGAGTTTCGTAACTCCGTTTTAGGCGTGCAGTATACCGTTGGATTCGTTTTTCTGAGACGGATCTAATGGAGTGATCAATTTTAGTTTATATAAAAGTTTTGAACTGTTTATATTTCCGAAAGTGTTTTAAAGATGTTTTTAACTGTTTTAACTGCTTTTAAATGCTTCATGTGATACATAAAGATGTATAATGCTTAGACCAATATGCTAGATGATGTAACACGCCTACCTTGATGTTTATTCATGTTTATATATGTGATATATGCTTAGTTTATCATGCGATGATAGATTTAGGTGAACTTAAATGAACATAAGGCGTTTGTTAGACAACCTAGTATAGTGAAATTATTTCATAACCTTAATAACAATATTATGAATACAATCATGAGATTCTTGTGTTTGTGAAACACGTAATTGAATATGAATTTTCGATATGAGAGAAAGGATGATTCTGTCAACTACAGATTTCTATCTGTAAGAAAGGGTTATTAAGTGACGCCTCTTGACAATGCTCCACCCGATCTGGGAATCATCTGATTATTGATTATTGATTTGAAATATTTAATTTAAAAGGAAGAATTTCTTTATAATATGATTATGATTGTAACGTAATATAATCCCTCTAAAATTAAATAATATCAAGTAGTAATTGGCCAATGACACAACGGGCTTGTGTCGGTCATAGTCTTCCAACATGATAGAAAAGTAGTTCTTATTTTTGAATCATTGTCGGTTCGTGCTACAGCCGAGGGCTTTGATTTCGAAATAAGAAATACTTGTCTATTACATAGAGATGTGTAAATTGAATAAGAATCTAAAGGTCGGTACGTGTTACAGCCGTGGGCCTTTGGAGACTGATTCAACTATACGGAATGTTGGGTTTGACTTGACTTAGAATATTGAGTTTGTCGTGCTACAGCCGAGACTCAATTATTCAAGAGGCTAAAGTTTGATTAGGGAATAACATAAGATGTAATTGACAAGAGTTGTCTGCCTATTGAACATTACATGGCGGTTCGTGCTACAGCCGGGGTTGTGTAATGGAATGTAGGATCCCTATTCCCACTAGCATTATGAATGCTTAATTTTTCACGTAGGGGGTTGAATAAATTAGATAAACTAGTGGGAGCCACTTATGAATAAAGACCCGATTCATGTAGTATTTTAAAATGAAATCGAATATTTGCTAAGTGTTGTTATGTGTTTATCATTTACAGATTTACTTTGTACGTTATGTCTTCTGCACTATCACTCAGGAGCATACTGGATGCTCACAAATTGACTGGTCCTAATTATGCTGACTAGCTTCGAAACTTGAGAATTGTTCTCAGGATTGAGAAGCTGGAATACGTGATTGACTCACCTAAGCCTACTGAACCTGTTAGTGATGCACATAATGATGAACATGTTGTGTATCGTAAGTGGATAGATGATGCAAATGTTGCTCAATGCATCATGCTAGCTTTCATGAACATTGAGCTACAAAAGCAACATGAGCATATGGATGCTCACACTATCCTAATGCATCTACAAGAGTTGTATGATGTGGCGGGGAGGACAGCTCGATATGAGATATCGAAGGATCTGTTCGGTTGTAGGATGTCTGAGGGATCATCTGTGAATGACCATGTACTTAAGATGATCAATTTGATTGAACGTCTTGGACAACTTGGTTTTGCCATGGATGGGGAGCTGAGCCAAGACTTGGTCTTGCAATCGCTTCCGAGTTCGTTCTCGCAGTTTGTTGTGAACTTTCACATGAATAAGTTGGATGTCAGCCTGCCTGAACTCCACAACATGTTGAAGACTGCGGAATCGAATTTTTCCCCTAAGAAGAGTTCTGTTCTTCTAATTGGTGAAGGTTCTAATCCTAAGAAAAGGAAGATGAACTCTTCCAAGAAGAAGAAAGTAGGCGAGAAAAAGCCGGTTCCACCAAAAGCTGAAGACCCCGAGAGCAAAGTTGTTTGCTTTCACTGTAACAAGGTGGGGCACTGGAAGAGGAACTGCAAGGTTTACCTTGCAGAATTGAAGAAGAAGAAGGGTAGTGAGACTACCGCTTCTGATTCATGTATGTTCGTGATAGAAGTGAATATGTCATTAAATCAAATTTCTACTTGGGTATTAGATACCGCCTATGGTTCTGACATCTGCAATTCGTTGCAGGGACCAAGGAAAAGTAGGACTCTTGAGGAAGAGGAGGTGATTCTACTGATGTGAAATGGAGCAAGAGTTGCTGCTGAAGATGTAGAATCATTTCATTTACATATGCCTACGGGCAAGACTATTGTTTTAAATAATTGTTATTTTGTTCCCTCGATTGTGAGGAATATTATTCCCATGTTAGACTTGGCTGGATTTTCATTTATTATTGAGAATAATGAATGTTCTATTCTTAGAGATAATATTCTTTATGGACGTGGTGCTTTAAATAATGGTCTGTATATATGTGACATAATTTACTTCAGATTGAACAAACTAATAAAATAAAAGGGATGATGAAAATCTCACTTTATAGTGGCACTGCAGTCTCCATTTAGTAGACATGGAGAGAGGACTGCAAATTTGCTAGGAATGGTACACACAGATGTATGTGGACCAATGTCTACGCAATCCATGGGTGGATTTTCATACTTCATTACTTTCATGGATAATAGATCTAGATTCAGATATGTGTTTGATGAAACACAAGTCTGAAGCCTTTGAAAAGTTCAAAGAGTATAAGTATGAAGTGGAGAAACAAACCAAACATAGTATTATAATTCTTCGATTAGATCGAGGTGGTGAATACTTTAATGGAGTGTTTCTAGATTATCTCAAAATAAATGGTATAGTCTCCCAGTGGACTCCTCCAGATTGGTATCTGAAAGGAGAAATCGAACTTTGTTAGACATAGTTCGGTCCATGATGAGCTATGCAAATCTTCCAGTATTCCTATGGGGTGATGCATTGGAAACCTCAGCATATTTACTGAATATGGTGCCTTCTAAAATCTGTTCCTCAAACTTCGTATGAGATATGGAAAGAAAGGAAACTGAGTCTTAAACACGTTAAGATTTGGGGATGTCCAGCTTATGTCAAGTAAGTTGACCCAGATAAGCTGGAATATCGATCCGTAAAATGTAGTTTTGTGGGATATCCTAAAGAGACTTTAGGGTATTACTTTTACACCGATCATCGGGTGTTTGTCTCCAGACATGCTACCTTTTTGGAAAAGGAGTTTATCCTTAAAGGAAACAGTGGGAGCAAAATTGAACTTGATGAAGTTCAAGAAGCACAAACTACTACGGATCAAGTGGAAACACCTGTTCTGACTGAACAACCTTTTGTGGAACAGCCCATTCATAGATCAGGGAGAGTGTCTCGCCAACCTGAGAGGTAATATGGCCTTGTCATTGAGAATGACAATGAGTTGTCTATCATTGATGATGACGACCCTGTGACCTATACTGAGGCTATGAGTAGTGTTGACTCAGAGAAATGGCATAGTGCCATGAAATCCAGAATGGAATCTATGTATACGGTATATAAAAGATATATTATAGCAGATGGCCAGGTGGAGACCTATAAGGCCAGGCTTGTGGCAAAAGGATTCAAACAAAGGCAATGAATTGACTTTGATGAAACCTTTTACCTGTAGCCCTGTTAAAATCAGTTCGGATTTTGCTTGCGATTGCTGCTTACTACGACTATGAGATATGGCATATAGCCAGATGGTTTTCTTTCCAAGGGAAATGAAAGCCTAGTGTGTAAGCTACTGCGAACCATATGTGGTTTAAAGCAAGCTTCTCATAGATGGAACATTCGTTTTGATGAGACAATCAAAGAGTTTGATTTTATCAAAAACGTAGATGAACTATGGGTCTACAAAAGGGTTAGTGGGAGCGCGGTAACATTTCTTGTATTGTATTGAATTAGAGTTAACACACATAACAACATAGCAGACCCACTCACAAAGCTACTTTATGAAAGTCACTTTGATCATCATAAAGACAAGATGGGTATTAGATACCAGAGTGATTGGCTTTAGTACAAGTGGGAGATTGAAAGGAATATGTCCTAAGTCCAATCATGTATTAGGATTTAGGAATAACTCTTTATGTAATCTGTTTTGATTTCATTGATTTTAATAAAAGACTTGTTTTGTTTTTATTACGGGCTCTATCTATTTAAGTGTTTAAATAAGATATACCATAGTTTAGAGTAAAGCTTTTTATGGATTATGATGAGATCATAAGAGTGAGACCTAAAAAGATGATAACTCTAAACTTAAATAGTTCCTGGTCATAGGATTACTAACTGGTAATTAATAATCCGCAAAGATCGGTACATACTATGCTTGCTTCATTATGAAGGATGTCTGTTCTCATAGACATTTATGTGGTGACACTATAGCTAGTATGTAGGTGCTTATTATGGAATAAGTTCACTGAACATGACTCGCACAGCTGAACAACTGATGGAGTTCACTCACGTGTCAGCAGTTGTTCACATAGTGATAGTTGTACAAGTATCCTTAGACTTGAGGTCATCATAGTCATCTTGTGTACACTGAACTATGCTTTGGTTTAGTTCTTTGTCTCCAGGGACAATTATTAGGGCTCTACTGGGTATAGGAATTTGTACACGAAGATAGTGTATGATCAATATAGGATCTACCCCTTCCAGTGAAGCAAGGGAATGTTCAAGGCTGATCCACTTATGCTAGTTCAGGAATCTCTGGCCAGAGTGAATAAAATTAGAAAGGAGTTTCTAATTTGTATATAACTACGCATAGTAAATGGTAAGCAAGTGATTAAATTAGATAGGCTTGACACGAGATCCATGCCTTGTATTTAATCGGGACATTGTAGGGTAGAAGGAGTTTATTGTACGGTAACTATTCACTGAATAGGTTCTTGGTATTCTAAGCAGTGAATTCATATTATCCGGATAGTCGCGATATGCTGAGAAGTATCTCTCACGATGTAGAATAAATGTGATTAATTAATTAATCATATTTAATAAATTAGAGAATTTATATAAATAATGATAAAATAGTTTTATTATTATTTATTTTTACTACCGGCTTAATATTGAACCTACAGGGTCACACCATAAAAAGAGAATGATTTAATGGTGGAGGAATTAATTAATAATGGCTAATAATTATTTATTTATGAAATAAATAATTAATTGGCAAATTTAATAATTGATTAAATGAGATTTAATTGATTATAAATTAATTAAGAAAATTTCTTAATATTATTAATTAAAGGATTTAATTTTTGGAAATTAAATCAAGAGAGAGAATTATTTCTAAAGTGTTTAGAAAAAGGATTAATAATTAAAAGGTGTTTTAATTATTAATGAGAATAATAAATGGGATAATAATAATAATATTTATGGGAAAATTTCAGCTGAAAATTTTGCCTATAAATACACTATTATAGACCCTATTTTCATTCTAACACAAGAACCCAAAAAAAAACCCAAAAAGTTTGAAAAACCTAATTCTCTCCACCTCCTTCCTCCTCCTTAATATCGTTTTCTTGGTGGATACCGGTGGAGTGCTTCACACTTGAGGAGCAACTGCTAAGGATCTCTGATCGTTGTCTCCGAATTATTTTAAAGGTTAGATTCGATCCCTATGTTTTTACCACGATTTATATGCTTTTATTTGGATTTTATATACGTAAAAGTGTTTTGTCATGCCCCGCTGCATTAAAAATCCAACAATTAACCCTTTATTATTCTCACTAATAATCAAAACACCTTTTAGTTATTAATCCTTTTTCTAAACACTTTAGAAATAATTCTCTTTCTTGATTTAATTTCCAAAAATTCTTAATTAATAATATTAAGAACTTTTCTTAATTAATTTATAATCAATTAAATCTCATTTAATCAATTATTAAATTTGCCAATTAATTATTTATTTTATAATTAAATAATTATCAGCCATTATTAATTAATTTCTCCACCATTAAATCATTCTCTTTTATGGTGTGACCCTGTAGGTTCAATATTAAGCCGGTAGTAGAAATAAATAATAATAAAACTATTTTATCATTATTTATATAAATTCTCTAATTTATTAAATATGATTAATTAATTAATCATATTTATTCTACATCGTGAGAGATACTTCTCAGCATATCGCGACTATCCGGATAATACGAATTCACTGCTTAGAATACCAAGAACCTATTCGGTGAATAGTTATCGTACAATTAATTCCTTCTACCCTGCAATGTCACGATTAAATACAAGGCATGAAACTTGTGTCAAGCCTATCTTATTTAATCGCTTGCTTTCCCATTCACTATGATTAGTTCTATTTAATGTAAATTAGAAACTCCTTTCTAATTTCATTCACTCTGGCCAGAGATTCCTGAACTAACATAAGTGGATCAGCATTGAATATTCTCTTCCTTCACTGGAAGGGGTACATCATTTATTGATCATACACTATCTTCGTGTACAAATTCCTATACCCAGTAGAGCCCTTATAATTGTCCCTTGAGACTAAGAACTAAAGCAAAGCATAGTTCAGTGCACACAAGATGACTATGATGACCTCAAGTCTAAGGATACTTGTACAACTATCACTATGTGAACAACTGCTGACACGTGAGTGAACTCCATCAGTTGTTCAGCTGTGTGAGTCATGTTCAGTAAACTTATTCTATAATAAGCACCTACATACTAGCTATAGTATCACCACACAAATGTCTATGAGAACAGACATCCTTCATAATGAAGCAAGCATAGTATGTACCAATCTTTGCGGATTATTAATTACCAGTTAGTAATCCTACGACCAGGAACTATTTAAGTTTAGAGTTATCATCTTTTAGGTCTCATTATTATGATCTCATCACAATCCATAAAAAGCTTTACTCTAAATTGTGGTATATCTTATTTAAACATTTAAATAGATAGAGCCCGCAATAAAAACAAAACAAGTCTTTTATTAATATCAATGAAATCAAAACAGATTACATAAAAGTTATTCGTAAATCCTCATACATGATTGGACTTAGGACATATCTCTTTCAACTAGGTCATTGGAAGAGGAACTGTCATGCTTATTTGGAGGATTTGAAGAAGAAGAAGGCTGATATAGCTGCTTCTAATTCAGGTATTTATGTTATAGAAGTCAATTTGTTTCTACATCTTGGGTATTTGATACTGGATGTGGTTATCACATTTGTATAAATGTGAAGGAACTGCAGGGAAGTAGGACATTGCCTAAAGGAGAAGTCGACCTACGAGTTGGCAATGGAGCAAAGGTTGATGCTTTACCTGTAGGGACTTATCGTTTATCGTTGCCCAATGGGCTTGTTTTAGAACTAGATAATTGTTTTTACGTGCCTGCGATTTGTAGAAACATTATTTCGATTTCTTGCTTGGACAAGAAAGGTTTTCGTTTTTGATTCAGAACAATAGTTGTTCCTTTTCATTCAATAATGTTACCTATGGGGTTGCACATTTGTTTAATGGTTTATATATTCTTGATTTAGATACTCCTTTCTATAACATAAATAATGATGATAAACATATTAAGATGAAAGAATCAAATCAAACATACCTTTGGCATTTTCGTTTAGGTCACATAAATGAGAAAAACATTTCCAAATTACATCAAGATGGTTACTTGGAGAAGTTTAATTTTGAATCATATGAAGAATACAAATCTTGTTTCTTTGGCAAAATGGCTAAAGATCCTTTAACCGGATAAGGTGAAAGGGCCACCAAATGATTAAGACTTATACATAGTGATGTATGTGGTCTAATGCGTACAATAGCAAGAGGTGGGGAGATGCTTTTAGTAGCCTCTCCATTCCAACATCAACTTGTTGTTCAGTTTCCTTGGATTTGTCTTTTTGAGCTTGTACTGATGATGTTAGCAACCTAGCCTTTATCCCCTCTTAGTCTTGTTAGCAGGCAAGATGAAAGGTGTAGGGATTTAAGGCCTAACAGCTTCTGAAAGTGCATACAATAGAATGTTTAGAGCACCCATGATGGCTCCTAAAGCTACTGAATTTTGCATTTAAAGAATGCTTGTGAGAGTCCACCAGAGTCTGGATGTCAGCCTGTTGACTTTGTACTAGAGCTGTGCATTGAGAGACTTGAGCTGTTAATGAATCATTTGAAGACTATAAGGTAGAGACTTGAGATTGAAGAGCTTGAATTTGCAAGTTTGTAGATGTTGACATTGGTTGGTGAGAACTTGAAGAGATAGGAGGACCAAAAGTAGCTTGAACTGACTTCTTAATCCCTTGCATTAACAGAGCAGATGGTTCATATGTAGCTTGATTAAGTTGATCCAGTTTGACCCTTGTATCATTATTAATGGTAATGTGATTCTGGACAACTTCATGCAAAACTACAAATGATTGTTTGAGATTCTTGATGCTCTGATCCATGGTAGTCATGTCAAACCTTGCCATTTGGTCAGCAAAAGTTTGAAACTTGTTCTTAATTTGAACTTGAGTAGGGACAAGGTCATCCAGTTTCTCCCTCACCATCCTTCTTATTCTGTCTTCATGGTTGTCCAGAGTCTGTTGTAGAGCTTTACTCATGAGATGAAAAGCTTTAAGTTGAGCTTTATAGACTTCTGTCACAACATCATATACTTTCTATGTAGTGAGGGTCTCGACATTGCTTCCCAGAATGGTGACATATTCTTCCCTAAATCTTTCTAAGACCTCATCCATGCTCAAGCTAAAGTCCTTGCTTATCCAAGCATCAACATTTCCATCCTGCTCAGTTTCATTCACAATCTTTTGTTGCTGCTCTTCAACATCAGTTTTATAAGATAACAAGATTTCTTAATAGTCCTGATTGGACATGTATGTGGTTAGAAGCTATTGTGTGATGTTGGCAAGGCCAAAAAGTTGATCAACCAAAAGGTCACTCATTGTAATGGGTTGAGTTTGGGCATTTTGAAGCCATTGAAAAATAAGGTGAGATGGTGATTAAGAAGGGTTTGATATAGAAGGAATGTCTGTTAGGGTTGAGGTGGATGGTTGGGGTTCAGTAACAATACATGTGACAGATGTCACAGTTTGACTCACAGTTGGAATTGTGGTGATGACAATGTGTTGTTCACCACTTGTGGGAACCTCCAATAGAATTAGAGGGGATTTGACCAGGTTACTGTCATGTACCATAGCCTCAAACCCTTGCTCTTCTTGCAAAGAGCTAGCACTTGAATGTTCCTGACTTGCCTCCCCTATAACAGGCTCATTGGCAATTGAACTCCTAGATTCAATTTTTAATGTAATTTCAGCTAGGATTTTGAGGGGAGTTGTCCCTACATGAGGAACCTCCAATTGAATTGGAGAGGATTTAGATAGCTCCCCTCATGAGTACTACCCTCAAACCTATCAATCTGTGAAGATTGTTTAACACATGAAGGTTCTTGAGTAGATACCACAGGGTTTTCAATAAAAACTGATAAAACCTCTGTGTTTGTGTTGGTGTCATCAAGGTCTACCCCAGAGTGTAGCCTCTTATCAACTAAATATGGTTCCTAGGTGGTGATCATAGTTTCATGAACCATGTCACTTGACTTTGACAACACTTGTGAGTGAGATTCAAGTGTTTGATTGTATGAAGAAGAAATTTTAGATATTAGATTTATAATTTCAGGATTGAGTGTTGGCACCTCCCCCTGAATAGATGAGGAAACTTCAAAAGATGTGTTGTGTGTGTGTGTGTCATCCTTATTCCTTCTTTCATAAACTTGAATGTGTTCAAGTATTGGTGCAGACTCTTCACAGGGTACACTAGGGTGAGTGCTCTTTTCAATAGAGACACCCTATTGAGAGGATGCCCCTATAGTCTGTTTTATGCCTTTTTTTGCAACTACATCCTTTTGGGAGGATGTAGAGGTAGTTTGAGTGGTCAACTCAGTTTGCTTGGACTTCTTTGGTTTCTTGACCAGGGTGGACTCTATTTGAGTTTGATCCTCACCACTCTCATTGATAATAGTTAGGGTTGCCTGCTTTTTCTTCTTTTTAATTACTTCACCCTTTCGAGAGGATGAAATGGTTGGTTTCCTAACTTCTATTGGTACAGAAAGAGGGGTCTCAGTTTGGGAAGGTCCTTGTTGGTGTTCCTGTGTTTGTTCTTCCACGGGTACAAGAGCCATTACTGTACTAGATGTGATTGTAGACTTCATGTCAGGCATAGGGTAAGGGTAAGTCCTGAATCTCTCCAACATAAATGGAGTGATTCTAAGACTTACAGGTACCTTGTTCTTTGTAAAGAGTGAGCAAATAGAATATTGCACACTTGTTCAGTTGCCTATTTTAGTTATATCTATACCATTAAGAATATGAATGTCATACACTTTATGATTTAAAACAGACATTATAAATTTAGGAAGAAAGATTTCCTTACCTCTTGATGTCATAGGCATTGTGAGCCTGGTGCTGAGCTCCTCCATTATCAGGTTTCCTACATTGAGGTGTCTGTTGTGAGCCATAGAGAACACCAGCTTCTGAACAACACTTGAAATGTTGTTATAGCCTATTTTTCTACAGGTAAATTCCCTCACAATTGAATTAAAAAGGAATGACCATTCCCTCCTCAAGTACTTCTTGTTCAGGCTAGCCAAGTTGATTCTTTCACTATAGTTTATGAAGTCCATAAACTCGGCTAACTCATCTTATGTTGGGACCTCCACCAAATTGTCAGTAGGGATGCCCAAAGCCATATTGACATCATCTTCAGAAAACTCCACCTATTGGCCTTGAATGGAGCAGTAACCACCATGAACATAGCTTGGTTCTCATGCACCACTGTCCTTATCACAGCTGTGTTCCAGAAATCCCTATGAACATCCAAGTACAGTACTGGATTTGCAGTTAGAGCACCTACAAAGTAAGTTTCAGAAAGAAACTTCACAAAGCTCTTGAAGCTATCAAGAGCTTGGTTTGCATCTATAAATGCAAGATAGTTGGTTCCTTCTTTTAGGATAAAAGGTGTAACTGTGTTTGATGTCATTTGAAGTGTTTGAATTTGAGTGGGTAAGAAAAATTAGAGTAAAAGAGCTTGAAATGAGAGAGAACTGTTTAGATTTGAAAAAATTAGGTCATTTAGAGATCTTGAAGGCGTAAAGAGGTGTATGTCAAGATGTTTGGGTATTTATAGTAAAAGGTAAATGACTTATCGAGAACTCAAAATAAATATTTGGGATTTGCTTATCGAGAAGTCATGTTGAGAGAATAGATACATATCGATATGTCATTTTCATTACTCTTATCGAGAACTAGAAAATGACTTATCGAGATGTCAAATAAATACTCAGTTTGTCCTGAATGGACTGAAATTTTTCCAATTTTATTTGAATAAATCAAAATAAAATCAGAGTAATTTTATGAAAAGTATTTTACCAAAATAATTTATTAAATTAAATTATCCTAGTTCTAAGTTTTTTATAAGTTTAAACTGCATACTTGTAGAGAACTATGTGACTTATCACTTATCGAGATCTCTACAACGACTTATCGAGAAGTCATAATAATGCTTGTGTAGAAGTCCTTCGAGAAGTCAGAAAAATGACTTATCAAAAACTCACTGGAGAAGTTTCGAAATGACTTGTCGAAAAGTTAGTTAGACTTATCGAAAATTCAGTTATCTTTATTCTTTTGTTCTTTTTAATTTTGTCTAATGTTAATTTTACATATTGGAAATGTAAATTATCATTTAAACAGTTTTCTCAGAATTAAAAAATTCCAAGCTAAATTTTAAATTTTGAAAAATAAATATACAGAGATTTCTGAAATATTAATAACTCCTATTCCAGTTAATTTCCAATTAAATCAAATTAATTTGGATTTATTAGAAATCAATCTGCTGCAACACATTAGCTGAGTTCTTGCCATTTAGGATGAAGAATTTAGCATTCCAATTTCACCTACAAGTCTAGTGAAAGTAGCTTCATCCAAAGGTTTATTAAAAATATAAGCTAATTTTTTTTCTGTTGGAACAAAAATGAGCTCAATGGTACCATTTGCAGCATGTTCTCTAATAAAATGGTACCTTACATCAATGTGCTTTGTTCTAGAATGATTAACTGGATTAGCCACAATAGATATAGCACTAGTATTGTCACACATAATTGGAATTTTGTGTAACACTAGGCCATAGTCCATTAGCTGATTTCTAATCCAAAGCACTTGAGCACAGCAACTTCCAACAGCTATGTATTCAGCCTCAGCTGTGGAAGTTGACACATATTGTTGTTTCTTGCTATACCATGATACAAGTCTTTGTCCAAGAAATTGACAGCTTCCACTAGTGCTCTTTCTATCAACCCCGTATCCAGCAAAATATGCATTTGTGTATCCAACAGCTTCAAAACCTGTTCCCTTAAGATACCATAATCCCAAGTTTGGAGTCCCCTTTAAGTATCTGAAAATTCTCTTCATAGCCATCAAATGTGATTCTTTTGGATTGGCTTGAAATCTTGCACACAAACATGTTGCAAACATAATGTCTAGTCTACTAGCAGTCAAATATAACAAAGATCCAATCATTCCTCTATAACCTGAAATATCTACACTTTTTCCTTTCTTATCTTCATCCAGCTTTGTAGCTATAGACTTAGGCATAGATGTAGGTGAACAATCAACCATACCAAACTTCTTCAATAGATCTTTAATGTCCTTGGTTTGGCTAATGAAGATTCCATCACTTCTTTGACTGACTTAAAGTCCAAGGAAGTAACTTAATTCCCCCATCATACTCATTTCATATTCACTCTGCATGAGTTTTGAAAATCTTTGACACAACTTTTCATTAGTAGAACCAAAATGATATCATCCACATAGATCTGAAATAGGATCATATCACCACCATGCTGCTTGTAGAAGAGAGTCTTGTCAATTATACCTCTAGCGAATCTATGTTTAAGCAAAAATTCTGACAGTGTGTCATACCATGTTCTAGGTGCTTGCTTTAAT
Organism: Apium graveolens; assembly: GCF_009905375.1. Taxonomy (NCBI): domain Eukaryota; kingdom Viridiplantae; phylum Streptophyta; class Magnoliopsida; order Apiales; family Apiaceae; genus Apium; species Apium graveolens. The sequence continues at coordinate 200,828,365 of NC_133647.1, forward strand.
CCATATAGAGCCTTGAGTAGTTTGTATACAAAGTTTGGAAATTCTGGATCTTTAAAGCCAGGTGGATGTTGCACATAAACTTCTTCTTCCAACTCACCATTAAGGAATGCACTCTTTACATCCATTTGATACATCTTAAAGTTTGAGTGTGCAGCAAATGCAAGAAAGATCATTATTGCTTCAAGTCTTGCAACTGGAGCAAAAGTTTCATCATAATCAATTCCTTCCTCCTGTGAGTAGCCTTTTACAACCAACCTTGCTTTGTTTCTAGTGACAATCACATTTTCATCCATTTTGTTCTTGAACACCCATTTTGTTCCAATTATACTTTTGTCCTTTGATGCAGGAACCAACTCCCAAATTTTATTTCTTTCAAACTGATTTAGCTCCTCTTGCATAACAGATATCCAATCAGGATCAAGTAGAGCTTCGTTAGTGTTTTTAGGCTCAACTTGTGAAAGAAAGCATGCATGTAGACATTCATTAGCATTTGCACTTCTAGTCCTCACTCCAGCATTTGGATCACCAATAATTTCTTTTCATGTGTGACTCCTATCCCATTTCCTGGTGTGAGTTTGTTGACTTGAATTTTCTGTATTTTCTTCATCATTGACATGATTTGCGGAACTTTCTCCTCTTTCTCCCCCAGATTTTGTACTATCAAATTCAGGTGTTTGAGATGAGTTTCCATTCTCATGATTCACTAGTTGAGTTGACTCTTCATCCATTCTGTTGTTTGTGTTGACTTCAACTTCATCTTCAGAATCACTGTCAATATTGAGATTTTTAAATTTAAGGGCCTCAACTTCATTTTCATCAAGGCATTCCAAGCCTGGACACTTGTCATCATCAAAAGTCGCATCTGTGCTTTCCATAATTTTCTTTTGTTCAAGTACATAGACTTTGTAGGTAGTTCTCTCCAATGAATATCCCAGATTTTTTTTTTCAAAAACCTTAATTTCAAATTTTCCCACATATTCAGAATTGTCTTTCGAAACATAACACTTGCTTCCAAACACATGAAGATGCTTCACAGTAGGCTTCCTTTTAGATAAGATTGAGTAGGGTGATTTTCCAAGATTCTTATTAATGGAATATCTATTTTGAGTATCGCATGCAGTGTTGACAGCTTCTTCCCAAAAACTTGTTGGCAGTTTGGCATCCTGCAGCATTGTTCTAGCAGCCTTTACTAGTGTTCTATTCTTTCTCTCAACTACCCCATTTTACTGAGGTGTTATAGCAGCTGAGAATTCTTGAACAATGCCCTTGTCTTTGCAGAATTCAATTAAGGTTGCATTTCTGAATTCTGTGTCATTGTCACTCCTCAATCTCTTCACACTATTCTAATCTTTAGCCTTGCTTCTCAATCTTCTTGATGTGTTCAATTATGATGTGTGGAGTCTCATCCTTATAATGCATAAATTCTACCCATGTGTACCTTGAGTAGTCATCCACCATCACAAGTGCATATTTCTTCCTAAAAATTGATAAGACATTAACTGGTCCAAATAAGTCCATGTGGATAAGTTCAGTTTTACTCTTGTGACTAGACTTCTTCATTTTGCCTTTTTAAAAAACCTCACAAACTTCATTTTGAGCAAACTCTAGATTTGGTATGTCTCTCACTAACTCCTTTTCTACCAGGGTGTTTATTGCATTGTAATTTATGAGAGAGAGCTTTTTGTGCCACAACTTGCTTTGCTCTACATATGCCTTGGTGTAGAAGCAACAAATTCCTTCCTTATTTGCTGAGTGTAAATCTGCAACAAACAGGCTTCCCTTTCTTGCTCCTTTCAGAGCAACTTCACTAGTCTTTTTGCTGATGATTAAGCATTCTCCTTTATCAAATGAAACATTGAATCCTCTATGTGTGAATTGACTGACACTTAGAAGATTCACCTCTAAACCAGCTACCAATTCTACATCTTCAATTACAACATTTCCAGAAATTAACTTGCCATATCCCATTGTGAAACCTTTGCTGTTGTCTCCAAAAGTCACTAATGGGCCAACCATCTCCTCAAACTGTGATAGCTGGGCCTTATCACTTGTCATATGTCTTGAGCATCCACTTTCTATGATCCATATGACTCTCTTCATTTTGCCCTGCACACAATGAGGATTAAGTGTGTTTAGCTACCCAAGCAGTGTTGGGTACTTTCTTCTTGCTGACAGAATTTGCAGAATTAGAATGTGTTGATTCAGAAAAAATAGTGTGAACAAATTATTTTGCATTTTCCTTTTTGTCTGTAGATTCAACATTAACATATTTCAAATCTACTCTCAATTTATGACAACTTGTCATCACTTTCATGTTGTAAGGTATGCAGTCAAATTTGTCACAGAAGGAATATGCATTTTCTTCATTTGCTTCATTGTACTTGCAGGCTCCCACTTTTGGCTTGCTAACCTCCCTTTTACAAAGATGATTTAGATGATTTGTTGAGCCACATTTTTGACATTGCTTTCTAGGGGCATCTATAACAAATGCAAATTTGCTGCTTTTGTTTACTCCTATCTTGCCATTCCCGTTCTTTTTCTTTCTTCCTGTGTTCTCAGTCTTGACTTCCTTGGGAGATGTCTTTAGGGCTTGGTTAACCATGGACTTCTTCTTTCTTTCAGTAGCAGGAGTGATTTCTTCATTTTTCATTTTTTCATCTTCATCTGCAAGCTCTTACTTGATGATTAACTCCTCTTCACTGAAATTGACTTCACATGCCTTGAACAAAGGTGAGTCAACCTTTCTCAGTATAGCTGGGACATTTTCATTTACAGTTGCTTTGCCCTTGTCACCTTCATTCTTTTTGTTGATGTTTAAAGCATCATAGTCACGGCCAATGGCTATATTAGCACATGGCTTGTTCTTCTCAACCTCAAACTTCTCATTAGCTTTTGATAGCCTACTAACCTCCTCACTAGCTGCCATCATGCTAGTGTGGATGTGAAACATCTCGATGCTCATCTTTTCAACAGTCTCTTTATATTGACTTATATTTAAATCAATAGTAGTAAGAGTTGGTACCTCTGTTTTTTATGAGGATGACTCTCCTTGCTCCAAGGCCATGAGTGTATAATTTTTAACCTCCTCATCTTCATCATTATCAGAATCATCCCAACTCTTTCCTTCTGCAATGTAAGCTTTACCCTGTTGCTTCTTCAAGAGAGCTTCATACTTTGCCTCCAACTCAAGATAGGCTTTATCTTTCTTCACCTTTTTAGGCATCCTGCATTCAGTAGCAAAATGAACCAATTCATCACAATTGAAGCACCTTATCTTTGATCTGTCAACAGATCCAGTCTTGTAGCCACTTTTGCCACTAGGAGTGTACTATCCCTTTCCTTTCCAGCTACTGTACTTGTTATGATACTTGCAACTAGCAAGTTATGAGAGGGTAACTGGCAAGGGAGGGCCAAATACAAACCAATAACTAGTAACTACAGTAAAAAGTTTTGATAACAAGAAGAAGTTTCGAGTATCGATATGGGTTAAAACTTAAAACTTAACAGTCACTAAGAATATTTTACCTGATTGGCTAAAATTGTACAATAAAAAAGTGGGACTGCTTGTAACTGGGAGTATCTGTGTACGACTGTATGCAGCCTGCAATAATCTGGTTCGTGTAAAGCTTCCTTCACTTTGACGAAGCTTTGTATATTACTTGCAGTTCTTGCATGAATGTTTAGGTCCACACCAAATAAGTACTTTCCTTCTCTCGCCGATGGGATCAAAGTTTCAGTAGACGGGCCTTCCGGTATGGGTTTAGGGGAGTTAGAAAGGCCAGTCAAAGAGAACTGGATCACATAATTAGATGACCGATTTGATCATTGTCGATTACGATGTGTGAAGCGAGTGATTGTTGATAATTGTCCCAAATCATTTGTGAGAGGGGTATATTGCTAATATATAACAAGTTAATTCGATTATTATGATGTTTTTTGAGAGTTCTCCACAAAGGGTGAATGTGTTTTAGATATTTTTAGCCTTTTTCAAACTTTTATGGATGGTGAACAAAGCAGATTAATTTGTAGAGATATTGTGTTTAACAGAATTAATAAAGCATGCACAACAAACACAGTATTTTCAAAACTCACTTAACTTTTTATTAAAATTAAGTATGACTTGCTACAAATTTCTGGGTTCTTTTGTAAGTAAGAGCTCAGCTTCTATCTTGAGAGAGTACAAGAAAATATAGATATGTTTGTTACAACTAAAAGCAAAGGACCACTTTTTACTTAATAGATTAGTAAACATGGGTTTACACAACATGCAATAAAATGTAGTAAACCCTCATTTACGTTATCTCTAAAACTTTCATTTTTGGCTTAGTGAATCTTTGCAAATTGTGTAGGTCTGTGACTTTCCTTTGTCAGTTAATCTTGGCCCTTGATCTTGCACTCTTCAAGCTGCTTTTGTAGACTTTTTAATCTAAGTGATTAGATCGTTTGTTGATTGATAATCCCGAATCTTTAACTTTTTTGTATTCTATACTTGAGGTTTATATCGAGATCTCCAGTTTGTTGTATAGAGAACTGACATCTCGATAAGTATAATGGCTTATCGAGATCTATGAGTTCCCTATAAGTGTTTTGACTTGTCGAGGTCTCTGAGTTCTCTATAAGTGTCTTTGACTTGTCGAGATCTTTGAGTTTTCTATAAGTGAACTTGACTTGTCGAGATCTTTGAGTTTTTTTATAAGTGAACTTGACTTATCGAGGTCTCCAAATCTCTACATGTAGAAATGATTTGTCGATATCTCTGAGATCTCTACATGCATTTTGACTTGTCGATATCTCTCAGATCTCTAATGAGAAATTGACTTGTCGATATCTCCAATCTTCATATTTTCATTTTGACTTGTCGATATCTCTGAGTTCTCTATATACATAAATGACTTGTCGATATCTCCAATATTCATATCTTCATTTAACTTGTCGATATATCTTAGACTTCTTTATAAGCCATTTTGGACTTCTCGATAAGTCATTCTGGAGTTCTCGAATGACTTGATCTGTGACTTGTAGATATCTTGACTTAGAATATTTTTCATAAAATAGATTTATTCAACTCCAAGCTTCTTCACCTTTTCTCTGAGGCATGATCTTGTTGATCTTCTTCCAGAGTTTATTCTTAGGCTTGAGATTATTCACAAAAAAAATACTTCTGTCTGATCTTTAACATTTTTACAGACTCAAGTAATACAATACAAAATACAGATTTAGACTATTATACAACTAAATCTTAGGGTTGTCAATGTGACTTAGTCTTGTTATAGTACAAGCATGTCTTGCACAACAATTATATATGCACATTTTAATTGCTTTTTATAATAAAAAGTATGTTAAAAATATATGAGATATATTTTCAAACTAAAAAAATGATTAATAAATAAGATAATAATTCATTTATGTACTATAACTAACTTTATATGTGGAATTTAATTAAAATTAAACGTACAAATATTCAAGTAACTATTTTTTTTTCGAAATTCAAGTAACAATCTTTAAATTTTAATAAAATATTTATTTAACACACTTACATATTATGTGTATGATAAAAAGCACATATGACAATATTGTATAGCGGTACGAGGTTTTATAGGTGAATGAAATATCTCGAGTTTGATTCCCACAAACCACATTTTTATATAAATATTAAAAATAGGGATAGATTGGTCTTTTCAATGAGACTTTTTATTTTCAGAAATAGTATCACCTTGTTCTTCTATTATACATAAAAGAGATTTATAAATAGTATCACTTTCTATTATAAATAGTATAAAGCAAAATATATAAAATAAGCGAAAACTTTCTTGTAAATATAATAAAAAAATAAAGTATTCAACATTAAAATGAAATTAAAACGCTACATCCACCAAGTGTTCAGTCAAGTCGATCGACACGATCATTAGTCAAATAAAATATACTTGATATTTATATAATATATTGAAATGGAATATGTTATTCATATTTGTTTTTTGGTAGAAAAATGATATATAAATATTATGTATTTTTAAAATTTATTTGTTCCGTGTACCTTCATTCTATATCCTATATATATAGATATCGAAAAATCAAATTGCAACACTAATTATATTTTTGTTATTTCGTGTTCGTATATCAAATTTTCATACTTGAACACAATCATCCATGTGAGTTTGTCATGTGTCGTATACATATATGGAAAAATCAAATTTAAACACCAATAATATTCCCAATAATATTCATGTCATTTTATGTCTGTGTATCAAATTTTTGCACCAAAAAACAAATTATTTATGTCATTTTATTACATATTGTGTATATATATCGAAGATTCAAATATCAATTATATTCATATTATTTCGTGTTTGTAAAAACCTAAAACAAATCACCCATATCATTTAATAAATATCATTTCATAAGTAGCTGTAGACGGTAGTCATAGCTAACGATATAATCCAACATGACTTGACTTGCACTGGACTTAATATACATCCCGAATAAAAATAATATTTCAAATTAGAAAAAAAGAGTAACGGCTGAATGAAGATGAACGTGTCAAATGCAGAACCAAAACCTAAATAACCAAAGAAGGCCTACACAAAAGTGCAGCCCTCCACCCACATTACTACGTCTACAAAACACACACACCAGCCCCCCCCCTACTCATTTATCTCTTCACGTAATCTCTATCCCATTCCCAACTCATAATAATATTTGTTCTCGGACGAGATTCGAACCCAGAACCCAGCATGACTCGACAAGAGATTAGCCCTTCGTTTAAATAAAACATATTCATCATTCTCTTCATTTCTTCTCATCCCTCACTCCCTACACCTTCTTCAAAACACACACTACACTGTCAATGGATCTGTCTGCGGCGGCATCGTCATCGACATCGGGTGCATCAAAGGCTAATTACGACATGCATGGTGGTGGTACTGGTGGCTCTTCTAACTCTGCTTCTTCTTCTTGGAAGAACAATAACACTGGCGCCACTCATTTTCCTCTAGCTCTGCATAATAAGGGCAAACTTGGTAATTTGCACTTTCTTTTACGTGTGGTACATGCATCAACTGTGTGTGTTAGTCTTGTGGCTCATGTTCATGCACGTACTTTGAAATTTTAGTGACTTCAAATTTACTGCAAGTCAATTTAGGCTTTCTAGAAGACTAATACTGAAAAATAGAAAATGCATTAAATATAGTACTAGCATTATTAATTAATTTCTTATTCATAGTCTTGAAAGTGAAAATTTAGTTTAGGAGAAGTAGATTTTTTTTTTCGCTAAATATTAAGATCAACTGCAGAATATCTGTTTGATAGAGATCTTCAGAATTATGCAATAACACTTAGTAGAATATAGAATAATAGACATAGCGACTACGGCGGCGGAACCAGAATTTCGAAACAGCCTGACTTGTATGAACTGTCCTAATTTCCGGTTGTTATCGGGTGATTAAACCATAAAAATTAACTCTACAGATTTTTAACAAAAACTGTGGTTTGGAAAAAAATGAATAAATCTCTATTGAAATTTTCGGTTTAGTCGGAGTTTCAGCCCAAGTTAGCCTCTTAATTACATCTGTGGTATTAGCCGGAATAATATGTGTATTTTGTTAAGTGAATCAAGTAACAGGTGATATGATCATGAAATCTATTATTTCGGTTTACATTTCAAGTTATTAAGTAAAGTTGAATACTATTCATGTCAAATATTTGCCTTTATTTACCTAGATCTAATCGATACCAGAATTTGCTTGATTATAAATATGTATAAATTAGAAGAAAGCGATGAAGATATGTTTACAGTTCCTGACATTGAAGCTCCAGAAGTGGCTGCAGCTGCAAAACTGGAACATAAGGACTTTAACTCCGAAAACAAGAACAATGCTGCAGGCACTGCTAATAATAAAGATGATCAGCAGACTACTGGCAAACGCAGGAGGGGTCGTAACCCCGTCGATAGAGAGCACAGAAGACTTAAGAGGTGCATCCTCCTCACTCACTTGTACTTACTAATAACACAGGATTATGAGTGTATGTGTGTGTGCGCGCCCGAAGGGTAGCGGCTGCGGGTTCCCTACGATAAAAAAAGAAAGAATGAGGAGTTTATTAACACATAAACATGATTTACGTGTTTAGTGCTCCTGACTCCTGATACTATAGTTTTACGCGAGTTTTTAACTTCTCACCTATATCTTATGTAACAGAACTGTGACATTGTTAAATGTTTTATCCTGTCTTGTTTCTTGTATCTGTGCAACATTTTCTTGATTTTTTAAAATAATTATTAAGACTGTGTATGATTACATAATTTAAGACTTATCTCGATCAATTGTGCATGATTAAAGGTTGCTGAGAAACAGAGTGTCAGCTCAACAAGCCCGAGAGAGGAAGAAGGTGTATGTTAGTGATCTGGAATCTAGAGCTACTGAGTTGCAGGACAGAAACTCTAAGCTTGAAGAGAAAATCTCTACTCTTATAAACGAAAATACAATGCTCCGAAAGGTACTGATTATCACATCTCTATCTGCATCTATTTGTTCTCCTCTTAATTCACATTACAAAACAGATTTGCATGTATGCAGTAATATGATGGTATATACAAATAACCGAAGTCTTTTATATGTTTAATCTCTCTCAGGTGCTCCTCAACACTCGGCCTAAAACTGATGAAAGTAGTTAAGCGAGCCAAGTATTTAACAGATTAATTAGTAGAGAAACATTATGCATATGATTGGGCCTTTCGAGTATGTTATTAAGATCCTTAGCTAGTAGCTAAGCAGGCTTTATTAGTTAATTCTATTTGCAAGTCCTGAGACTTTGTAAGTGAGTACTTGTATAACTCTATATATAACATATTCATTATTCACTCTTTAGTACTAATGTAATGGAAGGTGAATAAAATGGCCATATATCACTCGCAGACAGAGATTATTTATAGATGATCTTTACATATATGTAACAATGTGATTGTATACAAGAGTGCTTGATTCTTACACACATTGTTCATTGTATAAGTTTGTCAGGGTTACTAGTAACAAAACCTGTTCTTAGAAATTCAGGCTTAGGTGGTAGGTTGCGCTGCCTCTGGATCCAGTCAATCCATGTATACCTCCGACAACTAAATTTCTCTCATGAATTTTAAAACGCGACCAGTAACTAATTTATACTGGAAATGTGAGTGAGAAAAGCACAAAGCAGTAAGCACAAGGCTTTTAATGAACTAGTGAAATGTTATAGTATTATTATATATAGCATCCTCCAAGTATGGTATTAGACTGGTGTATCTGGCATCTCAGGCTCAGGTTCAGGCTCAGGCTCAGCATCCTCCTCAACCACAAGCTGAGGTTTTGAGTAATGATCATATTGCTGAACTATTAGCACCGAAGTGGTGGTGGAAAATTCAGTAGCAGCCATGAAGCTCCCAATTGGTCCAAGTTCTGGACAGTCGCAAGATTTTATTAACTTGTTAGGAAGATCTAGTGGGAGTCTTCCGACTAACATCAAATTGTACGTGTTCATGTACTTCAATGCTGTGATTATTTCTTCTTTACTTGTCACCGTCCTCTCTTCATACACAGTAGCCGCGTTCCTAGTTTTGGCCTCAGAGAGGAAATCATCACTGTTCTCCATAGTGATGCTGGCAGATTTTGAAGTTGAATGCTTAGAACGACCCACGTCTAATCCAAAAATTGTCCTCATTGATATTTCTGGTGGAGTCACAAACCTTATAATTGTGAGTGAAATCCCTGGATGCTCAGCCATTCTCGCACCATAAGCAAGCGCCTCACAGTCATCTTTGCCGCCAAAAAATGGAACCCCAATTGTGAAGGAGACATCACTAGCAGTGACTTGAGTTGTGCCTCCTAAGCCTCTGTCAACTAAAATGCCAACAGAACAAGGAGCATGGCGTAGGACTCTTTGATTCACTTGATGTAACGAGTGGCCAAGCGACTCCATGACACCATCAACACGTTGGTGTTTATGGAAGGGGAGTATAATCATTGCAGAACGCTTCTGAGATGCACTTGCGCAAATGTCCTCATCAATGTTGTAAAGTTCTGATATGGCTGTCATAGGGCGGACAACGACACTGCTGAGTTGGCGGTAAGTCTCAAATGCAATGACTAATGTATCTTTGTCATCCGGCTTCTTGTTCCAGGTGGGGAGACCATTGTTTCTTGCCTTATGGACCATTGATATGGCTGAGGAGCGTTCTGACAGTTCCATTAGGTGCATAGCATATACACAAAGGCGCCCTTTACGTCTTGTCCCGCGAGAAGATTCAATCAGATTTATGATAGTGGGAACGTTCCGGCTGCTGTGGAAGCAGGTTAATAAGCGGAGTTCTGTGTCAAGATTCTTCCGTTGAATGGTCCTATCATTGTATGGTGTTATCTTTCTTGCTGGATGGTACACAGCCATCACAATCGGAGTCGTTATGAATGTAGTAAACAGCGCCATAAGAACTAAAACTGCAAATGTTTCATCATTCAACACCTGCAATCATAACACAATGCTTTATTCCTTCGATACAAAAGAATGAAAAATGAATCTAGATCTCGCTCATGGAAGAGGGCTAAATGAATGTATGTACCTTTCGATCTTTTCCAATGTTGAGAACAATTAACTCAACCAATCCCTTTGTATTCATGAGGAATCCAACTGCAAGGGCCTCTCTGAATGGCACCTTAAAGGCCAGTGACACAGCAACTGTCCCAACAATCTTGCCAAAACAAGCAGTGAATATAACAAGGACTAGCATTGCCCATGACATTCCTCCACTTATCGTAGCAACGTTTGTTTTCAATCCACTTGACACGAAGTACAGTGGAAGAAGAAGGCTGGCTACAATATCCTCAATCTTCTCTATCAAAACCCCTGCAAAAGGACCATCTTTTGGCACCACAATCCCGACTATGAAAGCACCAAACAATGCATGAATCCCTATAGTATCTGTTGCAAAACTCGCAACCAAAACTAACACCAATGTAATGCATATATACAACTCCTTCACTGGTTCCCCCTCTAGACTTCGACGAGCCATGAATGTAAATACAGGCGTTAACACAAAAACCGCAGCCACCACGAATCCAACACCACAAAGCAAAACCCAAAGAGCAATTATAGGAGACCCTGATCCAGACAGTGCTATAGCCAATGCCAGCAAAATCCAGGCAGCAACATCATTAACTGCTGCAGCTGACATTGCAATCCGTCCCACATCAGTTGTCAACAATTTTAGCTCCGCTAAAATTCGAGCCAAAACAGGAAAGGCTGTGATTGATAAAGATACCCCTATAAAGACAATAAATGGAGCCTCTTTGGCTCCTTTAGATATGTTGGAAAGTAGAATAAACGAGGTACCAATGCCAATTACAAAAGGGAGGCCAATCCCTGAAATGGCAATGGCTAAGGCCTTCTTTCCAGTTCGACGAACTGCACGCATGTCAAGCTCAAGGCCAACTAGAAAGAGGAAGAACAAAAGGCCTAAGTTGGCTAGAGTGTCAAGAACTGTGAGGCTGTTTTTCGGAAAAACAGTGTTTAGAAATTTTTTGCTTCTCCCAGCTGCAGATGGACCAAGTAGTATACCGCCCTGCATTTACTTGCATGTTTGTTAAAACTATATTCAGAGAAACCGACACATACATCACCATATGTGATACATCACAATTACTAATTCTTAATAATATTAATGTTAAGTAAATAGATTGATTAACTTACGATAATCTCAGCAACGACTCTGGGTTGTCTGAGAGGCTGTAATAATACAGCAAGCACCCTTGTAAATACAACTACCAAACATATCTGCAATATCGCAAGAGGAAGGGCATAATCAAGCGGATTCTCATCTTGGAATGCTCCATTAGACGTCGCATGCATAGGCGTGGGACAATTCATCGTGCCATTGTGCGCCATTGCCCCTGATAACCAATTCCCCTCACCGCCTGGATTCCTTGTCTAAAAGTAAAGTGCACAACAATGACATAAAAACCCGAAGATCAAAACCAGAAAGGTGATTTCATTGCTTTGTACTTTTGTATTGCATTCTTGTTCATGTGGCTTTTGACAGAGTAAAAGAATAATTAAATATCATCACTCTTGAGCGTTTGCTAATTATGGAGAGGTTAGTTGTAAGAACGTAAACATATTTGTATCGAATTGAATATAAAACGTACACGACAGAGTATATTGAAGGTTACTCCTGTGTATTCGTGTTGCAAGAATGCAGTCCATGAAACCTTGGCCTGTCTATATTTAGCTCCATGAATTTCTCATACTAATGGTCAACCAGGTAAGAATCTGAACATAGTCAAGCAACATGACTATATGACCCTCTGAACATGACATGAATCTTTCACTATTTTTAGATATTATGCCAACAGAGTCGAATTTAGGGTATAACCAATAAACAAGAAATGACAGAACTACAAAGTTGCAAGTTGTAACAAACTTGTCCAATTCTAAACAAGAAATGACAGAAATGACTGCACATTGCTCATTTAGGTCACAAACAATTTGCATATTTTATATGTAGTTCTAGGGTATTCTATATTCCGTCTGGACTCAAACATTCAATGGAATTTTTTATTAGTAAAAGAATTTAAAGCAAGAATACAATGCAGTACTCAGATAGCAAAGAATGTATAAGTATCAGACAGAAGAAAAGAACACAATAATAACAAGTAGAAACTGAACATGTGAACGTAGAAGAAGTCGGTATCAATATGAACATACACAAGAAGTAATCCAAATAAAAGTATTATTCTCAAAGCCCTCTACATGATACCAAATCTGATAGATTCCTCTTCCTCCAGTATTGCTAACGCTTGATGAAAATCTTGAATCGCTGAAAGGTGCAGATGCAAAAAGTATTAAGAAAGGAGAAGAAAATTAATATTGACCAAACTGAGTGACATTGCAGTAGAAGTTTCTTTACGTGTGTGTGTGTGGGGGGGGGTGGTTTGTTAATATAGTTCACCTGTTAGTTACAGAACTTCTTCCGCGACAAAGCAAAGAAAAGCGCTATCTTGTCAAAGACTTGTTCGACAAAATGAAAGTAAGAATACCTCCAAGATTGGATAAAATGCAAAGAAGCACAAAATCCCAAAAATCCAACCAAAAGACCAGGTCCTATCCCGGAATAAATCCACACGCGCTCATCATCTGGATTCAAATGGGAACCAGAACCAGCTTCCTTCTTGTCGTGACTTTCTTGTGGTTCAGGGTCACCAGCACAGGGCTTTAGAATAGGTTGGCCGCAGAGCTGATTATTGCCAGCATAGATGGAGGAGATGTTTTCGAGGACCTGGAGTTGGTTTCCAGTGGGTATCGTCCCTGATAAATCATTGTACGAGAGGTTCAAGCGGATCAAATGCTTTAACTCCGATACACTACGTGGAATAGGGCCAGAAAGTTTATTTCTTGAGAGATCAAGATATTGAAGTTGTTCCATTTTCCCAATCCTGTCAGGGATCCTTCCAGATAGATTATTACCGGCCAGATTCAAATTCAGTAATAAACGGAGATCTATCAACTCTTCTGGAATCTCGCCACAGATGTTATTGTTGGATAGTTCAATGGAAAATAAATATTTGAGTGTAGATGTGTATTCAAGCTCATATCCTTTTGCATTATCCATTAAGCTTTCATCATAATCCCAATATTCCGTGTAGGGACCTATTTCGCCACTTGTAGTGATCATGGAAGTTAAATTGTTAAAACAAGGAGGAAGGTTTCCGGTGATATGATTCCCTGCCAAGTTCAAAACTTGAAGTGATTTGTAGCTGCAGAACTGTTTCGGAATACTACCATAGAAATGGTTGTTTCTGAGTACTAAAAACATGAGATCTGATAATTGCTCTCCGGTCCAAGGAGGAAGAATATCTCTCAAATTGTTATTTCCCAAATCAAATAGAATCAGGCTTGTCGCATTTTGGATGGACGGAGGAAGTTTACCTTCAAACTTGTTGTTGTGCAAGTTTAAATATTCGAGAACGTCTAGAGAATTAAAAAAATCTGGAATATCACCAGAGAGATTATTATCCTTCACATCAAGTTTTCGCAGACTTGGCAAATTTCCTAAGCATTGAGGGAGCTCACCAGAAATGTTGGTGTTAGTAAGAAACAAGTGATACAGGGATGCAAAATTGCATATATATGCAGGAAAATCGCTTGATAAATGGTTATTTGAGAGATCTAATAAAGTCATATTATTTGGAGCTGGAATGAATGAGGGTCGTGGCAGGTAGATGTCATTATGAGATAGATCAACTTCATAAGCACGAGAAAGGAGGCTCACAAACCAATCAGCTGGGATGGTATTGGCATCTGATATGCTTGTATTTCCCATCCATATGGTATCTATAAATCTCTGTGTTAGCACCCACGAAGGAAAGTCGGACCCCATGTTCACGGACTCCAAGTACAATTCTGTAAGCTGAAACGGAGGAATCCATTCAGAATCAACCCTGAACACCAAGTTGGAGTCAGAAGTAATGCTCAAGGAAGTAAGGCCGGTGAGATTAACAAAGTGTTGCTCTGATATTAAACCCTCCCATGAATTAGAAGAAAGGTCCAGTACATATAGATTTGATAGGCCTCCAATGCATTTAGGAATGGATCCACTTAGTTCATTAAGACTCACATCCAAATTTTCTAACTTTGACAGGTGACATAAGAATTCCGGCAGAGAACCATTTAACCGATTTTCCCAAATATTAAGCGTAAAAAGTGATGTCAACTTTTTAATAGAATTAGGAATTGGACCTCCAATATCATTATTTGAGAGAAGAAGAGTTGTAAGAGAATATTTGTGAGGAAAGATAATGATTAGAGATAACCCATCACCTAGCCTAGTAAATAATTGAAGGTATGGATACTTTTAAAAGATTTACTTATTTGCTATCCTGAGCTAATTACAGTTTGTAACCCTATTTTTTATTAAAAAAAATTAAAAAGTATATATATTTTATAAAACAAACAGTATGATAATTTTTAATATCAAATATAATATATATCCCTTGCCAATTTTTAGTTAAAAATGTTTATATTTTGGGGAGAAATATTGAAACTGGGATGTGTATATTAATAACTAAAATTTCAAATTAAATAAAATATCTACATTTGCATTTTTTACATGAAAAAAATCATAGCTATTATCTATTATTAATACTCTAAATTAATCATAACGTTAAATAAAAAAAAATATTTATCAAGTAAAATATATATTTATATAAATATCTAGTCATAATTAATCATCAAATTTTTAAAATATATTTTTCAATTTTTTAAAAATTATATTGCGTAAAATTTAAAACATTTGACATTAATATTATTTTTATAATTTGAAATCTAACTTTTACTTTAATTTTAAAAAAATTAAATTATTATTATTTATATGATATGCTAAATTCCAATTTTACACTGGAAAAATATAAATATTTTTTAACAAAAAATATTTATAAAAATAATAAATATTAATGTCAAATATTTATTATTTTTATAAATATTTTTTAAAATTATATTTTAAAATATTTAGATGCATTTTGTATTTGATATCGAAAATTAAGGGTTGCAAACTGTATTTTGCAGAGTTTTATTTTTGAGTGAGAGGTGAGGGTTGGAAAATGCAAATTAACTCTAGTATTTGTATAAGTTAAATATAAATAAAATATTCATATTTGTTATTTAGTATTAGAATAAAATATATAAATTGTACCATAAATATTAAATATTATTACAAATTATTTATTAATTTATTTATTATGTGTACCTATTTCGGAAAACATAACCAATATTAATTATATCGTGTTTTTTCGTGTTCATATATCAAATTTTCACATCCAAACACTAATTATTGGTGTTGTTTAATATCGTACTCACGTGTCGCTTTGTTATATTATTATTCTATTCTTTTAAAGTAACTTATCGTGCTATTTCATACAAAAAATAGCCTGTTATAGTTCAAAAATATTTTAATTTCTTATGCTATTATAAGTCTATTACTAAAGTCAATAAAATTTTTAAGTAAAGTAAGGGTAGTTAGATACTGCGCCAAAAGAAGATATCGACGGTCAACCAAATTTTTGATAATTTATTATAATATAGTATAGGAGTAATATAGATAGTATACTATAGATTTTATATCATATTAGTATACTACAGTTCTATAATATATTAGTAAAGCTTACTCAATAGGTATATATCGACTAAGCGACTATTAAGCTTTTAATATCATTGGTAGTTTAATTTATTTTTCAATATTTGTATTTACTTTTTTGTTTCAAAAATTAATTTTCCTAATTATATATAATATCATATTTAGATTTAGTATTATATTTTTTGTCTATTAATTATTTTTTGTAATTTAAATTTAAATGTGTATTACAGAAATATTTATATATGTTATTAGATATTTTTATTTACTTTTATTCTTAAATTATTTATACTCAATAATTATATTTTAAATTAATATTTTAGTTATATAGAAACCGATAACGATCAAGTTATTTTAAAAAATACTTATGTTTTTCAATATTTTATTTTACAATAATTATTAATTTTAAAATTCAACTTCAGTTTTTAACTGTAGAACAGACGATTACAATGCATTATTTGTTCGATTCGATTATTGTTGTACATGCCGTATGACTTTTTATTAGTGAATTAATGTTTTTGTTCTTAAAAAAAACTAGTAACACTGCTAATAAACTTTCAGCTATGTACTCTTTTACCCAATTTCATCCCAATAGTTATCGTTTTCAAAATAGTGTCTCAAACCTTGTTAAGTTGATTAAAAAGTATAGTTTTTTAATTTTAAAAAAAATAAATTCTTTTCTAAATAAAAATAAATTTTTTAAACTCTTATTAAAATAAGAATTTTAAAAAAAACTATTATACTGTAATTTTTATTCATGCTAAGACACTCAGTGGATAATAATTGTGAGGAACATGAAGGAATAGAAGTTAACATGAAGGAATAGAAGTTAGTGGATCTTATCTTAATATATATAAAGGAAAACATCCTGTAATTGCTTGAATCATGTTTATTTATTTTTCTAGAGTTTCTCTATTTTAATTCAATAGAATTAATAGGGAATGTAATAAATATTTAGAAGTCAATCCAATTTAGAATTTGTTTGTTCGAATTAATAGGAAAGATAATAAATATTTAGAAGTCAATCCTATTTAGAATTTGTTTATTCAAATTAATGGGAAAGATAAAAAATATTTAAAAATCAATCATATTTAGAATTTATTAAAACAAGTTTTACCTTTTTTTCAACTAACTTTCTTAATCTTATTTATCTTTATCTTAATCTTATAATATAATATATATAAAGGAAAATCCCCGGTAACTCCAGAATCATCTGAAAATTATTTATCTATTTTTTTAGAGCTTCTCAAGTTTAATTCAATAAAATTAAATTTCCTTTTATACATTCGAATTAATAGGAAATATAATAAATATTTAGAAGTCAATCCTATTTAGAATTTCTTTACTCGAATTAATAGGGAAGATAATAAATATCTAGAAATCAATCCTATTTAGAATTTGTTCAATCGAATCAATTCGAATTAATAAGAAAGATAATAAATATTTAAAAGTCAATTCTATTTAAAATTTATTTAGACAAATTTTTACCATTTTTCTCAAATAACTTAAAACTTAATTTCCTATTTAAATTTGAAGTTCACTAAAAAGTTGGAACTTCCTTATTTATGTCCTATATTTTAGAAAATAAAATTCAAGTACATGTAGAAGTAGAAATAAAATCCAAGTTTATATAAAGTATAAAATTTCCTTATTTAGGTTCTATATTTTAGAAACTAAAATCTAAGTTCATGTATAAGTTGAAATAAAATTCAAGTTTATTTAAGTTTATTTAGAGGTAGAATTTTATTAAAATTCTATTCGAAACTTATATTAATAAAACTTATTTCAACTTATTCAAAATAGAAAAGGAAAAAAAAAGTTGCTACTAACATATTCAAAATGGAAAAGATTTATAATAATTAAAACTTATTTTAATTTATTCGAAATAGAAAAGAAAAATAAATTATTACTAACATATTCAAAATATAAAAGAAAAAATAAATTATAACAACTCTATATAAATGAAGATTTTTCAAAAATATATGATATTTAAACAATTCCTTGCACGCAAACACCCATGACCATAGAGTTAAAATAAGTCGTTTGACCTTTCACGTACAAATCTTTAAAATTGTTATCGTAAGGTTCTTTTTTTTAATTTAATTTTGCAGGCCGTCCACTCTCGAGTGTAAGGTCCTAAATTTTCGGTAAGCCTATAATAATTAAAAATTATTTTAGTTTATTCAAAATTAAAAAAATTATACTGACATATTTGAAACGGAGCGTACTTATAATAATTAAAACTTATTTTAATTTATTCGAAATAGAAAAGAAAAATAAGTTGCTACTAAAATATTTAAAATAAATAAGAAAAATAAATTTTAACAACTATATATAAATTAATATTTTTCAAATATGTATTTAAACAACTCTGGTCATGCAAAGAGTTAGGACATACCATGGTCATGGGAGTTAAAAAGGGCTGATAGATCCTCGACCTACAAATTTTTACAATTTTTATCTTAACCCACTTTTTTTATTTAATTTTGCACGACGTTGACTCTTAAGTGTATATAAATATATCCAATACAATATTCTTTATTTGTAGAGGTTTGCATAGCTTCAACCGAAAAAGCCTACTTATTCTACTCGAAATCATTTTTTCAATAATTAAATATATTTTTTCTAAATTATAATCATTTTTTATTAGTATTGTATTTGACGGGAGTACGGCTCAAAATAAATTTTATCTAAATTATAATATATTTTTTTATTCGTAATGTGTTTGACTGGAGGACGGATTAAAATAAATTTTATCTATATTTTAATAATTTTTTCATTGCTATAGTATTTGACGGGAAGGCGGCACAAACTTAATTTTATCTAAAATTTAATAATTTTTTCATTAAATTTGTGTTTGACGGGAGGGCGGCTCAAACTAATTTTTATCCAAATCATAATAAATTTTTAATAGTATTGTGTTTGACGTGAGAGCGGATCAAACTAATTTTTATCTAAATTATAATGTTAATTTATATTAGAATTCATCCAATTAATCTTTTTTTATTACAACAGGCGTCGGCCTAAAAAAATCTCATAATTAGTACGATTATTATCGACTTATGAAGACGTGATATAAACTGGTATAATGACAAAAAATGTACTCTATTTTCTTAGGTTATGTATATTATAACATGTGTCGGTGTAACAAATGTAACTCCTTAGTTTTGATGATCACAACACAGCAAGCCATCATGTTGGTATTTGAGAATGGTTGCAGGTTATAACAGCTTAATATCAGTGTTGTTTAAGTATCATGACAACAAACTATTATTAGACAGTGATATATTTCAGCAAGCTATGATCAACAGTGTCAGAATAACAGCAAGCCAAGATGCACAGTCCAGATTCAACAAGGAAGTCGAATTTCATGGAGATTTTATAGGATCCTTATATATATCAGTTGTAAGGACTTCTCTAATATAATATACGTGCATGATATATATAGAGCTCTTTTATAAAATGTTTTAATCATTCAAATTGATTTCCTAAAGAATAGGAGTTTGTTTTTCTTTCAAACTCGTTCTTCTATCTTCTGATTAAAACGTTTTATCCTCTACTAAATAGAAGAGATATTTCCTGAATGTTGAACTTCTGTGTTTCTCTTCAATCTAACGTACACATGAACGTTGGAAAACCATCCCAACGATCTTACACGGTAGAAATGGATTCTAGCCGTTGTAATTTGTTGAGGCTGTTTTCAAACGTTAATGTATGGTTATATATATGTGGTTTCTTGCAGTTTTTATGACGGACGAATTAGCAAGCAAGAACACATACAACTCCTAATCTTTATTGTTTCTAAAATACTCTCGAGCTCTAATTATATATACGTGTTTCATCTTAGAGAGAGTTTATAGTTTGAGTTGTAAACTTTATCATTGATTTGTATTGTTCAAATTGTATTGATTAGTTGCTGGATAAGTTGGCTAGGGAAACAAGGGTTTAGTGGTACTTGCTAGAGGAGTTTGTACTACGGGGTAGTATAGTAGAGAGCAGGTTCTTAAACAGGGTTTCAGCAAGCCATTATCAGCAGCTGTGATAAAGGGAGATATATTGTTGTATCTTGTAGTTGTAACCTTCATTGATCAATAATATATTCTCTTACCAAGTTGGTAAGGGACCAGGACGTAGATCATAGGGGCTTAGGGGTCGAACCTGGCTAAAATTCTTGTGTGTTCTATTTACTTTCCTGCACATTATTTTCTGCATTGCATTTAGTCATATCAGCTTACTATCATTGTCAGATTATAGTTATGTTGGTAAAATCTCAGTAAGCTATTTTCGGGTAAAATTTAAAAGTAATCCTAGTTAGGCATAATCACCTATTCACCCCCTCTAGGTGTAATTTCAACAAAGCGTGACATAAAATCAAAAATAATTATGATATAATAATTATTATTATTATAGTTCATATTTTTTTAAATAATCTTCCTCATAATTTTTTAAGAATTTTTTTAGGGCCGCTGCGCAGTGCGGCTTTGTCGACTAGTAATAATATATATAAAGGAAAATCCCCGCGTGTTCTAAAATTGCTTCAATTATATTTATCTTTTTTTAGAGCTCCTCTATTTAATTCAATAAAATTAAATTTCCTTATGTACATTCGAATTAATAGTGAAGATAATAAATATTTCGAAATCAATCATATTTAGAATTCGTTTATTTGAATTAATAAGAAAGATAATAAATATTTAAAATCCAATCCTATTTAGAAAAGATAATATATAATTAGAAGTCAATCCTATTTAAAATTTGTTTATTTGAATTAATAAGAAAGATAATAAATATTTATAAATCAATCCTATTTAGAATTTATTTAAACAAAATTTACCTTTTTGTTAACTAACTTAAATCATAATTTTCTATTTAAAGTTCAAAACTATTATATAGAGGAATATATACATTCAAATTAATAGGGAATATAATCAATATTTAAAAGTCAATCATATTTATCTTTTTTCCTAGATCTGCTATAATTTAAATACTAAAATCTAAAACCTTTTTGGGGTCCTTTACATATTTAAAATAGAAAAAAAAATATTAAAATTACTAATCTAATCAAGTTCTAATAATTGTCAGAGAATTATTATTTATATTATAGAAGGGAACTGTGAATTTATATTACTTTGGGATTATACAACTCTCTTTTGTTCTATATATACCTAAACCATATCTCATCTGTCTATCAATTTATTCATGTATCCTTGCTTCATATTTCATATGTGAATGTTAAATTGAATTTTTATTCCTGTAAAACCTATCAAACCAACTATATAATGCAATATGAGTATAATAGTTGAGTTTCGTACTTTTTTAGGATTAATTTTTACATGTTAATTTATTGTGATTTATATCTTATTTTCTAATTTTCTTTGCATGTCTAATTATTTTGTAATTTTTAAAATTTTTGCCTTATTCTTCACGTTCTTGTGAGTAGTGTAGATGTTTAGATGTTTATGACACTGATAGCCAAAATAGATTTTTGTAACAGTCCTAGCAACCCGTTTTCTGTATTGATTTGCAGTTTCAAGTTTTTTCTTAGCGGTATCCTCCTCCTATCCCCGTGAGTATGTTGATTTTTTATTCACAAATTAACATAATAATGCATTTTTTTATACATCATGTAATTATAATATTTTTAAAATAACTCCAACAATAATTTTGAGTCAAATTTTGAAAAAAAGGAGATACAATTTCTCTTCAATAAACTCCATGTCCCCTTAGTTTAGAATACTTCTTCACTTTTAGGAGTGAATATCCCTCAAATAAAAAACTAAAAATTAACATATACGTTTAATACAGAATTGACCAAAATTTTGAATTTTATTTAAATAAACTATATTGAGTTCACTACTAACTTATAATTATCAATTTAAAAAGATAAAAAATGTATAACCGAATTCAGAATGACTTGCAATCATAATATACAATAATGTAAAATTTACATTATTGTTAATATTAAAGTTGATTTTAATAAAAAATATTAGTTTTTGAAATTCAACGTATGTATATATGGGAAAATGTTAGTTTTTTTATTTACACTACTATTAACAAAACAAGATTAAGTTATATGTATGTGTGTGTTAGCATGTAAATTATTGTATGTTACATCTTTTAGTAAATTATGATGATTTCAATTATTTATATGTTAAATATGATTTATGTACATGTATAATCATTATTAACATATAGACATACAATTGATCACTTAAATAACATGCATTTATAATTATTCAAAAATTAAAATTATGTAATAAATAAATTGCTATAATTTATATATGGTATTCACATTATCACTGACAAAAAATCCATATATATTTTTTACGCAACCGAGTATCAATCATGGTTGTAACTTAAAAATGAATTATATATTTTTAAGACTTATTATGATATTCATGATTTTTATCAAGAATTCGAAAGAAAAATTGTAATTATATCGTTATTTGAACCGTTTTTAAGTTTCTTTCATTACGACTATAATAATTGTTCATATAATAATTTGATAACATTTTATACTATTCTCCAAAAATTAAAAATTTTTATTGGTTCGATAAAGTTTATAAATATTAGTTGACCTTGTTAATTCCTTCAAATTATTGAAAAATATATTATTTTTTTCTTAAATAATATAAAATGTATTGAATCAAATCCGACAATATAGTATAGATATAACTTTTATTTGAATAATTCAAAATATGAAAATAATTCAAAATATTATATCGTTATTTAAACCGTTTTTAAGTTTATTTCATTATGACTCTAATATTTCTTCATATAATAATTTGATAACATTTGATACTAATCTCCAAAAATTAAATATTTTCGGTTCGATAAAGTTTTATAAAAATCAGTTGACCTTTTCATTCCTTCAAATTATTGAACAATATATAATTTTTTTCCTTAAATAATATAAAATATATTGAATCAAATGCTACAATATAGTATAGATATGACTTTTAGTTGAATAATTCAAAATATGCAAATAATTCAAAATAGTTGTACAATATTATCTTGATCAATGAATATTTCTATCTAAAAGAATTCTTTTTAAAAATCTAGTTTTTTTAAAGTGAAAAATGAAAAATAAATCAATTTAATATATCATCGTAGTTTTAACAAATCTCGTGAAATCTCATTTCAAATTTCAAATATTTGTAAAATCGGGGCAAATTCCAAAAATAATAATACGTTACTAGTGAAATTAGTAATTTTAATATAAATAATTAATTGACTTGATCATATAAAAACCTCAAACACATTAATTTATATTAACAGAAAATATTAAAAAAATTCACATTATTGGTAAGATATTCTCGTCGAGCTTCTAATTTAAATTTACTAAACGTAGATTGTGACGATGTTTTTCGGTCGGGTCATATAATCAAATTTTAAATATTTTTTGAACAATGTGCCAAGTTCTAAAATGCATTGACTCATTACAATTAGAACTTATCTAAATATGTAATACCAATATTAATTATTTATATATAAGCGATTCTATTTTCAGTATTTTTTTTTAAAATTATATATGTACATTTTAATTACTTTTTATAATAAAATATATGTTAAAAATATATGAGATATATTTTCAAACTAAAAAATGATTAATAATTAAGATAATAATCCATTTATGTACAATGCCTAATTTTATATCTGAAATTCAATTCTTTAAAATTAACTGTACAAATATTCAACTAACTATGTTTTTTTTGCGGAATTCAAGTAAGTATCTTTAAAGTTAAATAAAATATTCATTTAACACAGTTACATATTGTGTGTATGATAGAAAAGCACATGTGACAATATAGTGTAGTGGTAAGAGGTTGTATACAAATAACTTGCATCTTTTATATAAATATTAAAAATATGAATAATTTAGTTTTTTTAATGAGTGTTTTTAATCTCATGAAATTATATCCTTCTTATCATATCCTTCTTATGGAAGAGATATAATCTGTTTACAACTATATAACTATACGAGGTAGATTAATAATAAATACGACCAGATTAAATTATACTTTCATACTTTTCGGACCATTATCTTAAAAAAAATGAATAGGAGTATATATAAAGCAAAACCTAAATAAGTTCTAATTATCTATTTTTCTAAAGTTACTCCATTCTAGATACTAATAAAATCGTACATTTATTTTTCTATTTTCAGTTGTATAGATAATATAACTAATATCAATTTTTCGGGTCCAGTGGCAATTTGATCATTATATTATCTCATTTTATATTATCTCATAATTAGAATGGAATTCCGAGAAAGTGAAATTTTGTAGTTAGACATTTTGACTTAGCATCTGAACAGATTTGGCTGGGTTTTAAATTCAAAAACTACTTCCGAATTAAAGTATTTCTCACAAACTTTTCGTGGTGGTTTAATCGTGAGAATCAGACTTTTAGAACTATACATATGACTCAAATAATGTATACTGCGAAAGTGGCCCATAAAATTCGAATTTAAATCAAATTAAACTTTCATACGACCATAGGAGTTAAAAGGGGTTTATATACCCTCCATATACAATTTTTTAATATTGTTTTACTAAAATGCCTGTTTTAAAAAAAAAAATTGCAGGTGGTCGACTCTCGAGTGTATATAAAGATATTCAACACAATATTCTTTATTTGTAGGGGTTTGTATTTGTTTATTATTTCAATATTTAAAAATATTTTTTTCTAAATTGTAATAATTTTTTATTAGTATTATATTTGACGGGAGAACGACTCAAACTAAATTATATCTAAATTATAATAATTTTATATTAGTGTTGTGTTTGATAGGAGGCGGATCAAACTAATTTTATTTAAATTATAATATCTTTTTATGAGTCTTGTGTTTGACGGGTAGGCCTCAAACTAAATCTTATCTAACTTTTAATAATTTTTTATTAGTATTGTGTTTGACGGAAGCGCGACTCAACTAATTTATCTCCATCACAAGAATTTTTTATTGATATTGTTTAACGGGAGAGCGGCTCAAACTAATTTCTACTAAATTATAATATTTGTCCATTTTAGAATTTATCTAATAAGTCTTTTTTTATTACAATATATGTTGGGCTAACAAAATATCATAATTACTACAATTATTATCGACTTAAGAAAATGTGATATAAACTGGTATCATGAAAAAATATGTACGCATTTTTGTTAACGAGTTTTGGCCTAATAAATCGTGACACAAAATGGCCAATAATTATGAATTATTAATTTTTTATTTACTATACATTATGTTTTTTCTTAAATAATCTTCTTATGAAATTTTTTAAAATTATTTTTTCGGCAGCACGGCTTTGTCGACTAATGTATATATATGTTTGAAGACAATTACTGTGACTTCAATATTAATTTTATACAAATTAGTTAAGCTAATTAATTAACTAAATTTAGCCCCCATTGATTATTAATTTTTTAATATTTAACTATTTATATACTATAATATAAATATAAATTTAATAAAAATTAAGGGCGTCTCTCCAACAATGATCTAAAAATTCAAATTTGGAGTAAATTATTTCAAAGTCTTCTTCAATAGTGATCCAAATGGTGATTCCATATTGATTTGTAATTAATTAATGAATGTTAATGATATTTTAGATGTTAATTAATGAAATTAATATATTTTTAGCTAATTTAGTCTATAATTTAAATATTTTTAAGTGTAGTAAAAGAAATTATTTTTGATTTAATTAATTTATTAGATATAATATAAATAGTTATTCATGTTTAAATATATAATTTAAGAATAAAAAGTTTAATATGATATTTACTTATTATAATATGTAAAAGATAATTTGGATCAAAATTTGAATGAGGGAGTTCATAAAAATTTGGATCAGAATTTGAATATCCAAATTTGGATTTTTAGATCAAAACTGTTGAAAATGATCTAATAACTAGTTATTTTTTGTTTATATCTTGTGTATTTATTATAGTATAGATATAAATTCAATAATAAAACAAAGGCAACAATCTATTTTTACTTATATTTTGTGTATTTATCGATAGTTGCCTTGCGTTTAGGCTAAACATGATAAAATGAAGCAAATTATCGATAATAGTTTTACAACCCGTTCGATGCACGGATCTTTATTAATATGTTTTTATTATTTAAAATTATAATAAATTTTATTTTGGATCATTCTCTTATTAATATATTTTATAAATAATAATATAAATATTTGTTGTTGGTGGGATCTTGGATAGTGTATAAATAATAATATAAATATTTGTTTGCTAGTAAGATTCGAATGTGGGAGTTTTAGTATGAATAAATAATAATATAAATATTTGTTGTTGGCGGGATTCGAAAAGTAATTAAAAAATCCGACGGTCATAAATCGGATAACCAAACCCATCAAAAACAATTATACCCCGTAGTTATTATAGTATAGTAAATATAGACAAGTTGCTGTAACATTTCAAGTGTACACGCTTGATCTCAGCAAGTTCAGGAGGGTAAAAGACGGACTGTAGTTTAGGCCAAGTAAGAATTAGCATGTGCAAATATAAATTTAGAGTGTTTTTTGTCGAAAAATAAATAAATAAATTTGGATATGCATAATTATCACGCTTTTAAAATCAAACTCAAGGGTTTGAATGACATCGCATCACCTGTTAAGGAGGAAGCATCAAGTCGAAGTTCAGTGACGTGGCCGGCATTGTTGCACTGAATTCGCTCCCATGAACAACAGTCACCTCCAACCCATGTGCTCATCGGGTCGTTATCGTAATGGCGGCGACTTTGGTTGAAGCGCAACAAGGCTTGTCTTTCGCTCTCAAAGCATCCGCAAACAAAATTAGAGCAAAATACAAAAGCTAATATTGCATAAGCAAGGAGGAGAAAGTAGTTTATATGTTTCTGCATTTTTTCTATAGCTACAATTATACGATGAATATGACTGTAGTTTAGCCTAAGTAAGAGTTAGCGTGTGCAACTATAAATTTAGAGTGTGTTTTTGATGATAAATAAATAAAGAAACTTTGGATATGCATAAATTATCAAGCCTTTAAAATCAAACACAAGGGTTTGAATGAAATGACATCACCTGTTAAGGAGAAAACGGAAAGATCAAGATCGATGACGTGGCCGACATTGTTACACTGAATTCCCTCCCATGAACAACAGTCACCTCCAACCCATGTGCCCATCGGATCGCCATAGTAATTTCTGTAGAGGCGACTTTGGTTGAAGCGCAACAAGACTTGTCTTCCACTCTCGATGCATCCGCAAACAAAATTAGAGCCAAATACAAAAGCTAATATTGTATAAGCAAGGAGGAGATAGTAGTTCGTATGTTTCTGCATTTCTTCTATGGCTACAATTATTATATGATGAATATTATTAAATATCAGAGTTCAGTATATATAGATGATTCATCCAGGAGACATTAAAAGCAGCTAAGTCATTTGTGGTCATGAACGAGAGAGATGATAAAAGTTACGTAAATCACACTGCAGGAATGGAAATTGGTCTCCAAGTCGGTCTTCGCTTACCATTTGAGCTACATGAACAATTACTACATTTTAATAGATACTAGGATTTTAGGAGGGGCCAGAGGGACCCCCCAGATCGGTCCTGTCTAAAAAATCAAAGATTTTTTTTTTTGCCCGGGCTACAAAATAGTTAAACTGTAAGAGGTACTTAAAAATTTTCCACATACGTTTAGCAATTGATACAGAAGAAATCCCCCTTACCAGCTATCAGTGTCGGTGTTTGGACAAAATAAAGAATAAGTCATTTTTTATTTGCCTATCGTGCTAGGAGAATTAAATAAAGTATAATTTTGACGGAGAAATATTAAAAGTCTGAAACATAATTAAATTTCTAAATAATATAACAAAGTCGCCAATATTCTTCAATAATACATATTAGAAATTCCACACTGTAAAGTTTAACGTAGAAGTTTGGCTCGACAATTAAATAAGTTCAGTATTAAATAGATGGTTTTGTACCATGCGTCTCATTATTTTTGAAAAAACACAAATAGGATGATCACCACACAACAAATAGTCTCGCAGAAACAAGATGATCACTAACCAAGCACTCCTAGAATGTTAAATGGAATCAAACTTAATAAATTGAATCATGAAATATAAGTATTATATATATATATATTATATTGTGGTGCGGTTTGAACCGTATTTCAGAAATTTAAAACCACAACACGCACCGCACCGCGTGGTTTATTAAAAATTAAAACTGCAACCGCACCACGAAAATTAAAAACCGCGTTTTACGGTGCGGATTGGTGCGGTGCGGACGGTTTTTGTGGTTTGTGTGGTTTTCTACTCACCCCTACATAATTTAGTCGAAAAGTGTAAAAATATATATTAATTGAAAAATTGTTCAACGCAAATTGTTTTAAGTTAAAATAGAAAGTTCTATTCACCAATTTTAATTTGACTGCAATCACTCTATTAATCTCTCAAAGAAAAAATATTAGAGGATTACATAACTAATATAGAATCCCCAAGTTATGAGTACTTGTGTTGTATCGGAGCAGGGGGATTTAAATTACTAGAGTTTGATATGCATGTGTGAGAGAATAAAAATATAAAGTTGGGATCGGTGGAGAGTGTAATTTGAGGCGAGTCGTTCTATTTATTCATTATTTTAAGTCTTTTGAGCTACTTGTTTAAGTTAAATGAGTTCAAATTTTTGACCGAACGGATCGAGTTAATTAATCCACGAATTATAGGATTGAGTTTAAACGAGTTAATAGGTTTGCAATCAAAAATATTTAAAAGATACCAAAATTAACTAATTTTCAAAATTTAAATAATTAAAAATAAAGTTTAATAATAATTTATCTCAAAGTATTAACGAGTTCGAATTTCAAGTCGAAATGAGTCCGTATTACGAGTTTGATCGGTATTACAAGTTCGAGTTAAGTTTTAATCGAGATCGGCACACTCTCGGTGTGGTTTGTTCAATAAATTGAGCTCGAAATTAAAATTCAAGCCGAGTCGAGCTCCAACAGTCCGATGGAATAGTAGCCCTACTTGGTAGCTGATTCCCTTGTACAACACTCCATGAACAATTCATTGTGGAAGACAGAAATCATGAACGAGACAAGGAACAAACCCCCGAGTCGACCCCCCACAGGTAAAGAAGACAAAGAAAGGAAAACTTGACCGACTTGGGGTTCAAGGAGGAAGAGTATCTCTCAAATTATTAAATCCTATGTCAAATACAAGCAGACTTGTCATATTTTGGATTGACAGAGAAGTTTGCCTTGAAACTTGTTGTGCAAGTTTATATAACTGAGAAATACCCGGGAACCCAAAAAATCTGGAATAAGTTTAAATAACTTATTCATGACATCAAGTCCCTCTAGTCCTGACAAATTCCCTGGGCACCCCGGAGCTCACCAGAAATTTTAGTGTTAGAGAGAAGCAACCTATACAGGGATGTTAAATTGCATATATATGCAGAAAAGTCGCTTGATTAATGGTTATTTGGGAGATCTAATGAAGACATTATTTGGAAGTTGGAATGAATGAGGGTCGTGGCAGGTAAATGTCATTATGAGATAGATCAACTTCATAAGCATGAGATAGGAGGCTCACAAACCAATCAGCTGGGATGGTATCCGGTAAGCTTGTATTTCTCATCATTATGTATTGTATATTTTTCTGTGTTAGCAGCCACGAAGGGATGTGGATGTCATTATTAGTGGAAGACTGAAAATGAGAACGAAATATCGGTCTTCCACAGCAAAGAATATAGTGGAGTCTATTGTTATGCACAAAAGTCTGAAAGTGAAAACAGAGTCCGGTCTGAAATAATAGAGATTGATATGTGTGCGCGCACGAGAGACCATAACATAAAAAATTTGATAGGTTCGAGTTCGGCTCAAAAGCTCGAATAGATTTTACCAAATATTAATAAAAACTCAAAATATTTTCAAGCGAACCCTATGGAGCCAACAATATTTGTAAGAGAAACCCGAGATTTATCAAATTTGCGATATTTTCATAATTCTCGGCAGACCGAATGAGGCTAGTTGGCCCAATTCCTCAAATCTCCCACAAGCGAGCATGAAATTTATTAGCTGCTAGACAATTTATTGAGAGCACCAAGTCTCTCGGATTTAACTTGTTAAATACCAGCTGATTATTGATAAATGACCCACAAAAGAGGATAACAGTTGATGTTGCTCTCAATCATCACCGAGTTATTAAACACCTATTGTTCCATCAAATAAAACAACATATAACTACGAAAAGGCAACACATCAAGAATGGATGATATATTTCACCACGTATGTAGAAGGTGATGTAGTACTTTCTATGGCAAACAATGACAAAGTATCGATCATAAGATAAACATAAAATAATGTTATACCCAAAATTTGGCATTGGATCAATGCGGGTCAAATGCGGGCTAATTGCAGTCAAACTCGGTGTTGCATTGTAAAAGGTTAGGACGCGTCCAGGCACACAGGACGCGCCCAACGTTGAGGAGATGTTTTATGGAAGATGGTTTGATAATAAGGAAGTTTGGGAGCACATGGTTAGGGTAGAACGCGCCCAAATATTGTGGAAGCGTCCACCATGGTGAATGTGTCCAGTAGTTGTGGTCTTTTGACAATATAAGCTGGAGTACGTGCCTGTCCTGCTCAGGACGCGTCCTGCCATTGTGGAAGATAGTAAAAGGAAAATATTAGGGAGGCGATACAGACATCATGGAGGTGAGGACGCGCGCAACGGCTTAGGACGCGTCCTGTGTTTGGTCTATACACACTCTCAAATGGTGACCTCAGGACAAAAGTATGCATGGAGAGGAGGAATGGATGGCTATCTTTACTAACGTTTTTGTTGCAGGTACTCTTTGAAAAATTCCTTCCTTGAGACGGTCAAGGAGGGGGATGTCCGTGAAAAGCTTGAAGGCCTCCAGGGGTATGCCTGATGATTGAAGGCCTCCTCCTGTATTCAACGGGTGTCCTCATTGGGGATGTGGGGTTAATATTGGTGTGTGCTTTGGGAACTCTGTTCTTGTATTCAATGGGTGTCCTCGTTGGGGAACTTTGGAGTCATCCTGCGCCTTGCACCCAAGAGCTTGGGATCACCTGTCCTGTTATCTGGTGGGTTATCCTCATTCGGGGGACAGGGATGCGTCCGGCACTTGGGGTGAACCGTGGATATACCTGCGTCTGTAAATCAAGGGAGATAACTGTAGCGGAGTGTTATCCTTGCGCAGAGAGATGCACTATCCTTGAAGTCCTACGATTACGGACGATCCTTGGACCTTTGCAGTTGGGCCTCATAGTTGGACATTCCTAAAGCTAGCGGAAGATGGATTCTGGATGGGCTTCTACCGGGCCTAGGAATAAGAAGTCTAAGCCCATTAGATTTCTTGTTCCCCAAGAACTATGTCAGGCTTGATCCCTATACAAAGGGTACGTAGGCACATTGAGAGGGGTAAGAAGTTGAGAGCTGAAAAGGAGCCACCACTTGCCCTAATCAATCTCAGCCACTAATTAACACACAATTACCACACACCACTTAATTTTCCGGCGAAGAACCACCGTCATAGATCTTTATTCCAGTGAGAAACCTCAAACTTTATTGTTACCAGATTCCTCCGTCAACAAATTGGCGCTAGAAGGAGGGGTGCTGATTAAGATCGTAATCTTGGGAGGAAAAGATGTCTTACAATCATGATGGAAGTTCTTATGATGGAAGTGATAGCAGATCTGAAGGAGAAGGCGAGTGAGGCTACACTCGCCATGAACCCTACATGCCCAGAAACATGGCAGATCCCCCGAGAGCTCCAGATGTGGGAGGAACACCTCCAGTTCTCATCAACAACGGTGATATCTTAGAGCAGTTATACCGCATGGGGGATACACTTAACAGTTTTCAGTTAAGGCTGAATATAGTGGAGCGTCGCAGGACGAGGAGGGGTCGTCGTTTTCCCCGTCGTGGTCAAGCCGTGGGGAAAGCACCCGTAGTTGAGGGGGATGCCCATGCCAGTGAAGAAAGTCCGCGAATCACTCAGCGGCGTTTGGAGTATTCAGATGATGTAGAACCCATTGTGGAGCTTGTCGATGAGGACACGGACGGTAGAGCGAGGCCTCGTCCCGGCAATCAAGAAACGCCACATCCACACAGGTCTGGGCGTACAATGGACGAGCATCGTCGTGCGGAAAATATCCAAAACCCATAGGAGTAAAGAAGAGATTTTTCGACCTTGAAGAGAAGGCTTGGCATAAGGTTGGGAGACGACGATTTGAGAATGCTGTTGGTGAAATGGCTGAAAGAAAGAAACGCTGGAGACACGAGACCCCGTGATACAAAGCGTGTGCCCCCTACAGACCCATGGGATGATATGACGTGACACCGCGAGCACGAGCGTGCCCCTCCGCGAGGAAGGTTTAGAAATTATGGTCGAGGCTATCAGGGGAATGGACGAGGAAGGATGGGGTATCATCATACAAGGGTGCCATACAAGGGAAGATGAGATGGTGCGCCCTCTATTGGAGAACCCCTTGTCATTGTCCATATAGCCTCCCACAGTGTTACGGGAAATGGAACCAGGAAGCGTCCTCATGACCAGGACGGCGCACAAGGTCAAGAAAGGTTGAAAAACAATGATGAGATACCACACCACAGTCAGGAGGAACTTCATGCGCAAGGGAATGCTCAAAATTAAGATGAAAACATACCACAGTCGCAGCCTCAGGGCGAGGGGTGGCAAGATCCACCGGTACACCCGGGGGGTAACCAAGGGGAACAACCCAACGTCCAAACCATTCCTGGGGTAGGGACGTTCAACTTGAATGATCTTAAAAGGTTACTCAACCATCATCTTGAAGGAGGTAGGGTACCAGCGACTGCGCAAGCTCCTTCCCCTTTTGCTGCTATTGTGAGGGAGGCGCAATTGCCGGCAGGATACAGGAACACCACCAATGACTTGCATTTTTATGGGAACTCTGACCCTGTGGAATTTCTGGGGCGTTTCAACATTGAGATGGATGTATATCAATTACCTGACTTGGATCGATGCCATCTCCTGGCGACCACTTTTAGAGAGGGCGCTCAGCAATGGTTTCAAAAACTTGGTCCTGGGGTGATCATATCTTGAGAACAGATGAAAACCTTGTTCCTAACTCAGTTTCAAGCTGCGGTGAAGTATACACCGCCAGTTACCACGCTGGCCAATGTGAAACAGAAAGAGGGGGAAAGCTTGACCTCATACTTTAAAAGGTTCAATGCAGAGTCTACTTTGGTGAGGGGCGCAACTGAAGAAATACTGAAAATACTTCTTATAGCTGGTTTGCGTGTGGGAACAGATTTCTGGAAGCACCTGCAAGGGAAGGACCCTGTGTTATTAGCTAATGTACTTGCGCAGGAGGAATCATTCAAAGCGATTGAGCAGTCGCTTGCAGAAACAAAGAAGAATGATAACACCCACAACTCCAAGGGGCGAGCCAAGAAAAGAGATAGATCCCTGAGCCCGCATTATAGGCGAAATGCCAGGATCCCTAATAGGGTGAACACCGTGAATACGCGGAAAGAATGGAGCCCGCCATCGAACTATAAAAGGAGGGTAAGTAACTACACTCCACTGGCAGCGTCCATTGATCATATCTTCGAGGTGAATAAGGATAGAGGAATCTTCAAGTAACCAGACCGTCTGACTTCATGGCAGAGTAAAGATAAGAAGAAGTATTGTGATTACTATGAGTCTACCGGTCATGACACCCATGAGTGTCGTCACCTGAAAGATGAAATTGAAGAATTGATCAAGGTGGGATACCCGGGAGAATGGATTGACAAGGTGAAACGACGCAGGGGGAATGATGACAAGGGGAAAGATGAAAGGCATCCCCCACGGGAAGAGGACGCAGAAAAGATAGCGGAGGTTAAGTTCCAAATGGCTAGTAGTATCAGGGCAATTTTTGGAGGACACCCATTTGTCGGTGATAGTAATCGTGCATTGGAAAGAAATGCAAGAGAAGCACGACACCCGCCACTCACCAACATTCATAGTTTGGAAGATAGACCTCTAAAAATATTCAAAGGGGAATCAGCTGATATTATGTTCAGGGAGAGAGAGTCAAGATGGGTACATCATCCCTATAATGATGCCCTGGTAATAACTATGCTTATTGGGGCAATGAACGTGCATCGAGTCTTCTTGGACAATGGGAGCTCTGCGAACATCCTGTATTACAGCACGTACAAAAAATTGGGTTTCCCGAATAGCGACATGTATTTTGAAGATGCACACGTCTATGGCTTTACTGGAGAAGTAGTGAGAGTTATGGGTTCGGTTAGGCTTCCCGTCACACTTGGGGAAGGAGCTATGTCTGTCACTCAAATGATAGATTTCAAAGTGCTGGATCAGGACTCTGCGCACAACATGTTGGTGGGCAGACCTTGGTTGCGGGCATTCAGGGTGATAACCTCGATACATCACTTGATGATAAAGTTCCCAACACCTAACGGAGTGAGAAGTCTGAAAGGGTCGCAATACGAGTCACGCAACTGCTATCACAAGGCTGTTAAGGAATTTTGCAGGAGAAGACACGAGGGAAAAGGTCTTCCATTCGAGGGTGCAGAGGACATTCTATAACGACTCGTGTATTTTTTTGAATTATTTAATGTGCAATTATGGAAATTATTAAATAAATAAAATATGTGTGTTGGTTTTGACCGCTATGTGTTGTTTGATTATTATCTATATGTGATTTATAGTGTACCGGGTTGTCCGCGCGATTAATTATGGGATCGTATTGAATTGTTTTCACTTTCAAAAGTGGATTTATTGCAAATTTATTTGCATAAATATTGGAAATATTTCTAAAATTGTTTTTATGATTTTACAATTATAATATTTATTTTTGGGATTTTATAAAATTTAGAAATCAATATTTCATAATTATTTAGCCCTGTATGATTTTCTGATTGTATTTATTTGTAAAAATATGTATTTAATTCTAGAATTCTTTAAAAATTATGAAATTCATATTTATTTAAGTTTGAACTATTCCGAGAATTTTAAAATTATTTCGGGAATTTTCGGAGTTAGTTTGACCCGCGCGTTGATTCGTTTAATTGATAAAAGCGGGTATAATGTGCATTTTAGGAATTGTTTTAAAATTTTGAAAATTACGTTTTTATAAATTTCGGGATGTTTCTAACATTTTAAGACTATTTCCGTGATTTTCTGAATTTATTTTAAATGCAGCTCGGTTCGTTAACTGTAAATGCGGGTATAAGTTGCGTTTCAAAATTTATTTTAAAAAAATTACGAAATTTACATTTTATTAACTTCGAGATATTTCTATCATTTTAAAATTAATTTGAAATTTTTGGTTACTATTAAATCATACTTTATTTCGTTATATCAAATAAATCGTTACGAAAATGGGGATATACAGAGAAGCACTACACGTGTCAGGTTTTTAGCACTTCAATTGATATGTGGCTACTGTGAATTTATTGCTGGGAATAAAATAAAAGCAAAAGCAAAACACAAACACACAGCATCACAGCACCGTCTTCTTTCTTTCCTTGGTGGTATCAACCTTGCGGGGTTTCGTTCTTTTTCTATTCTTGCTTATTTTTCTTGATTCCGGTTGGAATCAATTGGGCTTGCTCTCCTCTATATCATTCTACAGCCTTGTGTATGTATCTATGTGTGCGAGTGTGTGCAGGCCGAAACCTTTGTTCGGTGTTACTCTGTGTTCCGGTAAG
This sequence comes from Apium graveolens, assembly GCF_009905375.1. Classification (NCBI taxonomy): domain Eukaryota; kingdom Viridiplantae; phylum Streptophyta; class Magnoliopsida; order Apiales; family Apiaceae; genus Apium; species Apium graveolens. The sequence goes on from NC_133647.1 coordinate 200,864,231, forward strand.
CCGCTGGCTTGTTTCCGGCAAACTTCCCCTGTTCCGTTCTCTTTTGATCGAATAGTATTGATTATACATACATATGTATGTATGTGTTGATGGTTGTGTATTTCCCCATTTCCTGTTGGCAGTTCTGTGTTTCCAGCCGCCTTGGATTTTTCCGATTGTTTCTGTGTGGTTGCGCGTGCTTGTGCGCGTGTGTTGTTGGATTTTTAATTAATATAATTATTTTCTGCAGGTTTTGATTAATGTTCATGATATTAACTGTCTGCACGGAATTATTTTAAGGAATAATTGGTGAAATTTCCCGTTGGAAACCCGAGAATTAATCGGGTACCCGCGAAATTTTGCCGCCGTTCGCGATGACTCGTTACGAGCGAACGGTGGACCGTGATGATTATTATATGAGTCCTAATTTAATAAATAAATATAAAATGCGAATAATAAATAATAGTAGTATTGAATTGGCGTTTGGGAAATTGTGAATGTTGATTGTTGTGAGATTGATTATTGTTGGTTTGACGTCGTTGTGTTTCGACGGGTAGTCCGATAAACAAAGGAGACGCTGCCCGATTCCCGGGAAATCGAACTACGGAAACACGGGAACGTATCCAATGATTATTGGGACGTCGAGTGATTATATGTATATGTGTATATTTTATATATGAACTTGGCTGTACGATGTAATGAAATATTTTGCCAAATCGATAACCTGATTTCGTAAAATAAGGAGTATATATATATATAATTTCCGAAAATGAACACCGAACCGATTTTCGAGATTGTGAACCCTACTTGTACGTGTGTTATTATAATATATATAATTACGAGTCGGGTTTGAATATCGTTGGGTAAATTGGTATCGAGGGTATGTCAAGCATACCTAGACATCTAACATAGGGTATTTCGACCCTGTAGGTTATAGTCGGGAAATTGGAAGTGGACGATGGACTAAAGACAACCTAGTGGTCAGTCGACGAGCTCAATAGAGTTCCAACAAAAAACCTGAGTGTCGAAGTCGAATCTAATATGGTCTAGTGGTTGGACGTTAAAGCCTGAGCGGCAGAGTCGGCTCAGAGTTGGTCAGTAACAGTTGTAAAGCCCTGTGAGGCAAATACTTTCGAACTTTTCTTCAAAATATATCGCAATTATTTTCGAACTGTTTCATAACATGTCGCTCTTATTCAAAATAACTCTTGTTTTATATTGCAAGTGCTTTAAACTATTAAACCTTGAACCCTGATTTTCTTAATCTTGAGCCGTAAGCCTTATTCTTTGTAAACCATCCTATGTTGATCCTCAGATACCAAATCACACAAATATGATACTACTTCCCAAATGTATAACTACCAAACACCAAACACTGAAACAAAATTGTTTGAAAACACATAAACTTTTATACTTCAACCATTCTTTAAAACCTCAAAGAACTATACCTTGAAAAACCATTATTTGTCTAATACCTGATCCTTTTACAGGTTAAAAACCGTTTCTCGTACATACCTTGATATACCCTTATGATACTCATGAATCGCATTACGCTTTTGTACAAATGCTTTATCAATATTGATTATGATCTTGTTTATTAAATTACATTGTTTATTACACTGAATTATTTTAGAATTGGATAGTTTTCTTATGTGGACCAGATTCGTGGTCAGACCAGATTCGTGGTCGAATTAGGCCAATGTGTGCCTTGGATCCAGTAATTAGGGCAGTGCTGTGCTTTGCTCGGGGTTAATGCGTGACTGATCAGCAGCCTAACCTTGGTTTTATAACTTAAAATGAATATACAATTATAATGATTAGTTAAAAAGAAACTTGATTCATCTGAATCATCTCACTTGATCATTGTTTAACCTCAGTTTTCGTTATTATGACTTGCTGAGCTAGTTAGCTCACTCTTGCGAATCTTTTTATGTATTCTACAGTTAAAAAGGGATACGGTTGATAGCGAGGTTTTCCAGTTCGATGTACGAGCTAGGATTCCAGATTGAGTTGGATCGAGCTAGCAGAAGCTTATGGAGGTAGTGAGATAGTAAGATTGTAAGAATAATTTTATTTTCAGTTGTAAGTTAAATTAGTTGGGATTTGGTACGTTGTAATAAAAATTAAGGTTGTGGCTTGTTTTCATACTTAAACCTGTTGTGATCCATGGTTATATAGAGCAGGGTCATTGCAATTAATATTTCATATACAGGTTGATATATTGTGTTTGTGTTGTGGACCCCAAATTTCAGACCCGGGGTTTGGAGGGCGCCACACATTCATACAAAACCAAGTGGAGAGGTTCATGCCCACTATTTTATGGAAGGCCCAGGGGAAGAAGAAACCCATGCTACCGAGACCCCTGTTTTGATGTTAGGGAATGTTTTGAGGATCCGTAGTGTGGAAGAAGTTGTGGTGAACCATATAGAAGAAATCATGCAAAAGGAGGTTAACGGAGAAAAGTTGGAAGGAAGAAGTGAGATTTTGCAAAGCCTCGAAAGTAGCCTCAAGGTGGATGCTCCTCAAAAAGAGGACGCGCCCTTGAAGAGTAAAAATGGAATTGAGGTTGATGCTCCTCAAAACGAGGACGCGCCCTCCACACCTGCATTGTAAAAGACCATACCTTGTCCTGAGGTAGATGCTCCCCTACAGGGGGGACGCGCCCTCGGATGCAAGAATAGGCGTCGAGGACCCCCGAGACTTTGATTTTGATGTGGATCCCAGGATCCCTATGCCCGCTGAGAAAACGGGGTCGGCCGAAGACACAATATCGGTTTCGGTCGACAAGGGTGACCCAAGCAAGGTTTTGAAAGTGGGATCTCAGCTAAATGACGAAATGAAAGAAAGACTCACTCGTTTTCTGATTAAATCTCGATATCTTCGCATGGAGTCATTCGGATATGATAGGAATCGACCCCGGTGTAATGTGTCATCGGTTAAACATTTTCCCTAATTGCACGGGCTTACGAAAAAAGCGTCGCCCAGTGAGCTGGGAAAGAGCGATGACATTAAAAGAAGAGGTGGACCGACTGTTGGAAGTAGGGTTGATAAAAGAATCTTACTATCCCAAGTGGCTTGCAAATCCGGTGCTCGTAAAAAGGCCGAACGGGAAGAGGAGAAGGTGTGTAGACTTTACAGATCTCAACAAGGCATGTCCAAAGGATAGTTTTCCGCTCCCGCGAACTGACCAGTTGGTTGACGCAATGGCAGGGCATGCATTGCTAAGTTTCATGGATGCGTACTCCGGCTATAATCAAATTCCCATGTATGGTCCCGATCAAGAGCATACATCCTTCATCACTGATAGGGGGTTATATTGCTACATAGGAATGCCATTTGGATTGATTAACGCAGGTGCAACCTATTAGCGGTTGGTGAACATGATGTTCAAAAGACCAGATTGGGAGAACCATGGAAGTATATGTGGACGATATGTTGGTAAAATCTAAAGAGGCGAATGACCACATCGAGCACTTGATGAAAATGTTTAACATTCTAAGGAGGTTTCGCATGAAGTTGAATCCACAAAAATGCGTATTCGGTGTGGAGTAGGGCAAGTTTCTTGGAATCATTGTCAACCATAGGGAAATTGAAGCTAACCCCGCAAAGATCAAAGCACTTCTGGATATGAAATCACCCACCAATGTGAAACAAGTGCAAAGCTTAACTAGGAGGATCGCCGCGCTAAATCGATTTGTTTCTAAATCGTCCGACAGATGCAAGGAATTCTTTAAGGAGATTAAGTTGGCAGGGAAAGACTTTGTATGAACACCAGAATGTGAAGAGGTTTTTAGGAGGATCAAGGAACAACTGGGAAACCCTCCCATACTATCAAAACCATTAGAGGGAGAATTTCTAACACTGTACCTTGCAGTTTCTGAGTATTCAATCAACACTGTGTTGGTAAGAGAATAGGACGGGCAACAGTCACCAGTATACTACGTGAGCAAGCGATTGCACAATGCTGAAACCCGCTACACAAGCATGGACAAGCTGGTTTATGCCTTGATCCTTGCATCAAGGAAGTTACGTTCATACTTCCAGGCCCATAGAATTGAAGTCCGCACAACATATCCGTTGCGGCAAGTCCTTTACAGACCAGAATCATCCGGGAGATTGTTGAAGTGGGCTATGGAGTTGGGACAGTTTGACTTGGAATACATGCCCCGTACAACAATTAGAGGACAAGCCTTAGCCGACTTCTTGTTAGAATTTGATTTTACGGTTGATGATAAGGCCTTGGTAGTGATCCAGCCCCCTCATAATGAGGAACTTTTAGAAGAGTTCCCACATCCCTGGTGGATCTTGCATATGGATGGGGCGGTTAACAATGGGGGAGCAGGTGCGGGAATAGTACTTGTATCTCCCAGAAGCCATCATCTGATGAGTGCAATTCACTTCAAATTTTATGCAACGAATAATGATGCGGAGTATGAAGCATTGATTAATGGCCTAAAGATCGCCTTAGAAATGGGAGTGTGAAACCTAATTGCGAGGAGTGATTCAGAGTTAGTGGTTAACCAGGTGAATGGGGGGTTTCAAGCTCGAGGACCATGGACATAATTGTATTTGAGATGCACGCAGTGCCTGATTGAAAAGTTCAAAATTGTTAGGCTAGAATGTGTACCGTGGGAGAAGAACAGCAATGCGGATGCCCTGGAAAAAATGGGATCGCAGCAGGAGGTTGTGTTATTAGGATCTATACCCCTAGAGATCCAGGAGATTTCCAGCATCCCAGAGTTGTAGGCGATGCAAGTGGATGAGGCTCCTAAGGAAACGTGGATGACACCCATTCTTGCCTACATTCGCAAAGGAACACTCCCCAAGGATAAGTTCAAGGCTCGTCGACTTCGTTATGAGGCTCCAAGATATGTGGTGTACGATGAAGTTCTGTACAAGAGGGGCTTCAATCAACCGCTGCTCAAATGTGTCGATGAAGAAGAAGGAAATTATATACTAAGGGAGGTGCATGAAGGAATTTGTGGTAATCACTCGGGGGATAACTCGTTGGCAATGAAGGTTTTACGCCAAGGATATTATTGCCCTATGATGAAAGGAGATGCTGCGAAATTCGTCAGAGCATGTGATCGCAACCAGCGCTTTGCAAACTACTCATCTATGCCAGCGACACTCCTGAAATCTATGGTAAACCCGTGGCCCTTCGCCATGTGGGGAATTGATCTTATCGGAGAACTGCCCAAAGCTAAAGGGGATGTCAAGTATGTAGTGGTTGCGGTTGATTACTTTACTAAGTGGGCAGAAGCTATGCCATTGGCTACTATCACCACAAAGAAAATTAGAGATTTCGTCTTCAACTCCATCGTGTGCAGATTTGGAATCCCTTACAAACTTGTGTCTGACAACGAAAAGTAGTTTGACAGCAGGGATTTGCGACAGTTATGTGAGGATCTTAAAATCAAGAAGGATTTTGCAGCGGTCTATCATCCTCAAAGCAATGGGCAGACAGAGGTTGTGAATAAAATAATAAAGCATACCCTTAAGACCAAACTGAAAGAGCGCAAAGGGAATTGGCCTGAAGAACTCCCAAAAGTGATATGGTCCTACAACACCACCCCACGATCTACTACAGGAGAAACTCCGTTTATGCTGACTTACGGTTATGAAGTAATGGTCCCTGTGGAAGTTGGTTCAGGATCGCTTCGCAGAGATCGTTACACGGAGGAGGATGCAGAGGTTAATCAAAGGCTTCATTTGGATCTTTTGGAGGAAACGAGGGAAAATGCTCAGCTGAGACTTGTGGCATATGAACAATGTGCTGCAAGGGACTATAACAAGAAGGTAAAGGGGCAACTGCTGAAGGTAGGAGATTTGGTGCTCAGGAAGGTGATGCCAAACACAAAAAATCCTCAGCATGGAGTGTTTGGAGCTAATTGGGAAGGACCGTACAAGATAAAAGCAATCTTGTGGAAAGGGACTCATCACCTGGAGGATATGGAAGGAAAGCTGGTTTCGCAAGCGTGGAACGCGGAACATCTTCAAAAGTATTATCAATAAGGCGCGGCTTTGGCCCCTTACATAACTTTTCTATTATTATATACTTAGGGTTGTGCTCAGATTATAGGCTAGAAGTAATAAAATTCCTCCTAGCCTAGGGGGGTAGTGCATGTACTACTTACCTTGGAACTGGTTTAAGGATCATTTTTTTGAAAAAATTCCCCACAGAGCATAGTAGCCGTGGGACTGGTGCACTTTTTGATACCAGAGTGCATTATTGATAAAAACTTTGAAATTTTACAAAGGTTATTTACGTTTTTGGTTTGCATGATCGTATGATGCGTCCTAGCCACAGGACGCGCCTTGAGGAGTAGTTCTATACATATATTGGTAGAAGCAGTGACTGGTAAAGGGAACAACAAAACTCAAGTAAAAATAAAACTAAGACGCGTCTTGTGACTAAGGACGCGCCCAACTAATCATGGTTGATGCTTTTTTAATTTTGTGTTCTAATTTTGGCATTCCATAACTAGAAATTTGAAAGTGTCTTCAAGAAGGACGCGTCCAGTCTGAAAAATTAAAAATATCTTTTGAAACAAATGGTAGACACGCCAAGACACCAGGACGCGCCCCTCATGCTTTTTGCCTTATCTAAATACACAAGTGCAGCATGATAACACGCTCATTAAGAATATACAATCTAGACAATTCAAAAACAAAATAAACATGGACGCGTCCAACTAAAGAGGACGCACCCATTAGGGACATCTATTTGACATGTAATAGTAGAGAGAATAACAATAAGATTTCAAACATCATAAAAAGTGTAAGCAAACGGAGTTCAAAGATAACCATTACAATTTGCAAGGCTTCGAGGGGCCCGTGCCCTTAAAGTAGTTTAGATAAAACTGCATGAGTAAACATAAGACGCGCCCTAAGTAGGAGGCGCGTCATGGGGCTTGTCCTGGTTGTCTGGAGGAGGAGGCTGAGTCTGAAGTGGAGAAGGTGCTGGGGACGCTTCATCTTCTTCCAAGCCAAGGATAATTCTCTTGTTTCTGATGGAGTCTGCAGCCCTGATACTGAAGTCATTTACCCACTTCTGGGTGTCTTCATCAAACTTAAAAAAGGTGTATTCTGGGTCATTGGCTATGAACCTAGAACACCACTCTTCGAACCCGGCTGCAAAACCATTCTGATATATCAGCTTCTTCTCCTCCTTCCATCCATTCAGTCTGTCATCGTTCAGAGTGTCATGCTCCAGCTACAATGTGGAATTCATAGAAATTATATCCTCCATGGCCTTTTCTGTAGAGGTGACATTGCCTTTCAGCACCGCTTTCTCACCTTCAAGATGCGTCCTATCCTCTTGCAGGCGCTTGATCTTGGCATCTTTATTTTGGGCGAGCAAATTGATGTACTTTTCCAAGGATTTGATCTTGTCTTCAGCCTGGCTCTTAGCAGTGTCAGTGACAGCAAGACGCGCCCTGAGTCTAGTAGCCATGTTGGCACTTTGTCTGGCGTACAAATGAAGCTCCGCCGCAGCCCTCACCATGGCTTTTTCTGTTTGTTCCTCTGTACTGAACGACCAGCCTCGAACTTCATCTTCAGTAAAATCTCCAGCTGAGGACGCGCCCAAATATCGGAGAACAAAGGATTGCTCATCTGGCACTATTTTTTGACGCTTTGAGGACGCGTCCTCCTTCTCAGGGATGTCCGACACCATAGTGTCAATGATTTTTGGTGGAGGGGAAGGAATCATAGTAGGAGTAGGGTCCTTAGCCTTTGGATCATATTTCACATGAGCCTGCTTCCTGGCTCTCAGCTTTTTAGAAGCCCCAATGGCAAATCCCTTAGGAAGAGAAGTCATATATGTGACATGAATAGAATCAAAAGTGTCAGTCATGGATACATCAAGATAAGAGGACGCGTTCTCATAGAAAGACGCGTCAAAAGCATAGTACAAAGGCATGTAATGCATGAAAATATGTCAGATAAAATGTATGCAAAGACATGAAGAATGCATGTATCTATGACAAACAGAGCAACGATGACGCGTCCTAACATATAGCGCGTCCTACTTGAGGACACATTGACTGCAATGTGGATTATGAGAATAGTATAAGTGACAAACTAACAACAGAAGAGGACGCACCCCAGGGCTAAGACGCGTACAAAACCCGAAAACAAAGGTGTAGGAAACGTCCATGAATCAAGTTAAGTTGCGCGTGTAAGAGGAAGGACAAATATATTACGCGTTCTAAGAATTTTGGTGAAATGGTATTTTTAAAATGAGAAGTTAAATCTATAGCTTTGGACGCGTCCAAAGATACATGACGCGTCCTCTCTCACATGTACTTACCTCATTCAAAATCAAATTGCTTACTGGTATCAATCTCAATCACTTCTGTGGCACTGAGACCCCTAGCCTTTTCTAAGGCTATAAGTACAGGTTTCCCATTGTGAAACTCGCGTAATTTGTAGGTAGAACCAACCCGGGCAGACAACACGCCTACTAGTTTGAGGTTGTCTTCAGTGATCATGTCCTTGAGGTTGAAGTGTTTCTCAGCATACTGGAGTACTTTCTCTGCTCTCTTTTTTCTTTTGCCTGTTAATTCCTTTTGAACTCTTTTGTCTAAAGAGGAAAAAATGAGGACTCATTAAGGGAGACGAAAATTTTGAAAAAAACAGGATGCGTCCAGAATAAGAGGATGCGTCAAGATTATGAGGACGTGGTTTGGAAATCACTTACTTGGTTCTAAGTTGAAGCGAACCCGAGCTCTCTTGACATCGTAGATGTAGAAGAAAGGTTCCTTCCAATCCCTCTCGTGGCTGATTTTGCCTTCATTGAATCCTTTGTTGTTCAACCATTTGTTGACTATAAAGAAATGGTAGCCAGGGATGGATTTTCTGATGCTGTAGAAGAAGCTGAATTCCTTCATGGAGGGCGCGCCTAGTCCAAGATTGTGGTACATGATGTACAAAGCCCATGCTAGTTTGTACGAGTTTGGAGATAATTGAACCGGGGCAACGTCGTATCACTTCAAAATCTTTTTGATGTACGGGTGCAAGGGCGCGCCCACACCTAAGGAGATAAGTTTTGGGGTTAGGACCATCCTGGGAATTCTCAGGTTTTCCATATTAAAGATATGGGGCCTTATCATCCTGAGAGGACACGCCCAAATGCCCTCCATATCATAATATTTCATGTGCCACTGGATTTCCAAATCGGTTGCAGTGGAGTCAAGGGCTACCCAAGCTAGCTTGCTTTCTTTTTTCCTCCGGGCATTTTTCTCTGGTTCTGTTAGAGCACCAAGCTTTGCCCAATCACAATCCACTTCAACATCTAAGGGTTCCTAATGTTCAAGGGGATGATTGGATTCCTGAGGGGACACATGATATACATCAGGGTCAGGAACCCTCTTTTCGAATTCATTTACGCTAAGAGGGGACGCGTCTTGAAAAGCTGACGCGTTCTGAGAAACTGACGTGTCCTGAGTAGGAGACGCGTCCTCATCTGAAACAATCATGCGCAGGGGCTGTTGGTTGGTTGTGGGTATAATCTCATCATCCGTCCAATCTTCGATGTCAGCCCTATTGAGAATTGGAGTTCTTTTTCGTTTGAATCCTTTCTTTTTCATTCTAGAGCTTATGGGGACGTGATCCATAGAATCGGAACTTGAATCAGACATTATAGAAACCTTTGGTTTGAGAGATTCAAAGACGCGTGTTTCTGCTTCAAGAAAGGAACTCATTCTATAAAATTCAGGAAGTTCGGGTTTGAAATAGATTGAATGTGGGGAGTAGATCCCAAGGCGTTTGTTGAGAACTTTGAATGGATGGAAAGGTGATGAAGATGACGTGTCCTCCAGCTGAAATAAGAAGGAAGAAGATCTTGAGGACGCGTCCATGTTTATAAAAATATATACTGAAAATATGTAAAAGACAGCAAGGGCGAAGGAATGATTGTGAGGACGCGTCCTAAACGTCTATCGCAGAAAATATGCCAAGGTGACGCGTCCTAGGTGAACAAGTGCGTCTATATAATTCTTTGATTGAAACAACTTAAATTGTGGTAAAAAGGACGCGCCCTGGGCGGTAGACGCGTCCATAATGATGGGAATAAAGCAGAAGTTGGAACGATTGTGGTCAATTTAGGGAAATTCAATTAAAAACCCTAGAAACGTTTACTCCAGAATCAAACAAGCAAAATAAGGGGTTTTATGATATATATACATATATACATACATGGGGAAAATAAGAACAGTTCATAAAAAAGAAAGGTATATGAAAGGTCTCCTACTTATTATGACCGATTTACTCGACCAAATGAAGAAATAAAAGAAGATTCACGTACCTCGTAAGTTGGGGGTTGGATTAAGCTAGAGAAATTAGGAAATGGCCGGTGGAATCGTCGGATTTTCGGATTTAGCTTCTTGCAGCGGCGGTAATAGCGGTTTTGGAGAGAGAGAAAAAGTGAAGTAATATTGTGGGTTGGGGAAGATATTTATAGAAAGAGATGGCTGACGTGTACAAGACAGCTGTCATGCAACGATCGATCTTGAATGACTAAAGGATTGACGCGTCCAGGAAATAGGACGCATCCTCGTGGGTCCATACAAATTTTAGAGATGATTTTCATCTTTATCTAGTTGAAGGTTCTAGAGATGAAATTGAATATCAATACCAATATTGTTTTATTATTGAGGATGATCCAAAAACTTTTAGTGAAGCTATGACATCAAGGGATGTTGCATTCTGGAAAGAAGCTATCCAGGATGAGATGGATTCTATCATGAATAATAATACATGGAAATTGAGTGATCTGCCCCATGGCTGTAAAGCATTGGGAAATATATGGATCTTCAAAAGGAAAATGAAGGTGGATGGTACAATAGATAAGTTTAAAGCTAGATTGGTTATCCAAGGCTTTAGACAAAAAGAAGGGATTGATTATTTTGATACTTATGCTCCTGTTGCTAGGACTTCTACTATTAGGTTGTTAATAGCACTTACTGCTATACACAACCTTGTCATTCATCAAATGGATGTGAAAACTGCATTCTTGAATGGTGAGTTAGATGAAGAGATTTATATGAAACAACCCGAAGGGTTTGTTATGCCTGGTTATGAAAACAAGGTGGGTAAGTTGAAGAAATCACTTCATGGTTTAAAACAAGCACCGAAGGATTGACATGATAAATTTGATAATGTGGTCTTGTCTAATAGTTATTTTCTTAACCAAGCAGACAAGTGTGTATATAGCAAATTTGATGCTTCTGGTAAAGGAGTTATAATTTGTTTATATGTGGATGACATGTTGATTTTTGGTACTGACCAAAATCAAGTAAATAAAACAAAAAGGTTCTTGTCATCTAATTTTGATATGAAAGACATGGGGGAGGCTGAGGTGATTCTTGGAATAAAGATCAAGCGTGAGAAAAATGGTATTTCAATTTCTCAATCTCTTTATATTGAGAAGATTTTGAAAAGATTTAACTTTAAGGATTGTTCTCTTGTTAGCACTCCTCTTGATCCCAGTATTAAACTCCTACCTAATAAGGGTGTGGCAGTATTTCAACTTGAATACTCAAGGGCTATTGGTAGTCTTACGTATGCCATGATAAGCACTAGGCCGGATATTACCTATGTTGTTGGAAAACTTATTAGGTATACAAGCAAACCAAGTTCACATCATTGGAAAACCTTAAGTCGAGTGTTCAAGTACTTGAAAGGAACCATGAATTATGGTTTGATATATACTGGATTTCCTTCGGTTATTGAATGTCATTCAAATGCAAGTTGAATTTCCAACGATAAAATCTGAATTTGTGGCATTATCAGCGGCTGGTAAAGAAGCTGAATGGCTAAGAAATCTTATTTATGAGATTCCATTGTGGCTTAAACCGATATCACCCATATCTATCAGATGTGATAGTGAGTCTGCCTTGGCTAATACTTATAAACAAGTGTTCAAAGGCAAGTCTAGACACTTAGGTGTTAGACACAGCATGATTCGTGAGCTTATCACGCATGGTGTTTTATCAGTGGAGTTTATAAGAACTCAACATAATTTAGCCGATCATCTAACCAAAGGGTTGAGTAGAGATCTTGTGCACAAGTCGGCTGTGGAGATGGGATTGAAGTCCATCTAAAAGTCTCTCATGTTGAGAAACCCAATTCTCACCTAATATTACATTAGGTGTTGAATTCATTGTGGAAAGCTTAACATCTAGAGATTTGAACACATTAGAAGTATCATCCCAAGGTATGTGTTCAGACCTGCAAGTTGAGGATGTTGAAGCTTATCTTCTTAATAGTTCTTTTGAAAAATTGCATATGCAGGTGCGAGAGTAAAAGAACTACCTATTTGAGCATGAAGTTTAGCCGCTTCAAGAAGCTAGGACTTGACTTTTATATGCTTATGAAGGATTAGGACACAAGACTAGTAAAAGATAGTGTCAAGTAAGAACAATTTGAGAATGTAAATTTATGTGTATATTATCTTCGTGTATCCTCTATGAATAGTAGAGGTTCAATCCATAGTGATACATTGATATTCGAATATATGGAATGTGTAATATACTAATATAAAATTCAATCGTCACAATATTTCATTTATGCATGAGTTTGTTGTTTGTTGTGAATTTATTTTAGTTAATCATGGATTACGCTAAAATGGGGGAGGATTGTTGGATATTTTAGTATAATTGGATTGACTAGTTGATCAATATAATCATAATATTAAATTGAACAAGTCGAGAAAGTGCGGAGTGCACGCTTTGTTCGAGTTTATTGTGATTTTGGTATTATTGTTTATGAGACATGTTCATTGGCAGCAGCCACACCTGTTGAAATAAGATGTATCTGTTAGTTTTAGCCATGACTGTTAGACTGAGATGTGTCTATTGACAAAAGACTGAGATGTGTCTGTTGGCAAATGACACATCTGCTGACATCTATATATACGTGTTGCATTGATCAATTTTAGGGTTGGTTCATTTTCTTGAAATTCAGAACAAAAACGCATTCTCTCTTCTCGCAGAATTTCTGACTTTATTCGATTGATTTATTTGGGTGAACCACAAATAACTTCAATCTGAAAGTGTTCAGACGACTTCAGAAAAATCCAAATTACTACCATATTTTCCCAACAGAAATTAAATTATGAACGCCATGGCTCATCTAGCAACTCTCAAGCACTAAAACCGCTAAAATCACAGCACGATAACTGATACATTTATGATTATAAACTTATTCTTTTCGGAAAACAATGAAAAATATACATGATTCCTAGTTGATTACAAACTTCACAAAATGATGAAATTGTGACTCCCACTGAGTGACAAAAAATAGTTGTCAATAAACACAAAATTAAATTTTCCTGAAGATGTTCTCTGTATTTGAAATAACTATCACAGAACTATCTTGTCAAATATAGTTCAGCTGTTAGTTAAAGAACTTTTTCCACGACAGAGCAATGAGAAGCGCTATCTTGTCAAATACTTCTTCGACAAAGTGAAAGTAAGAATACCTCCAAGATTTGATGAAATGCAAAGAAGCGCAGAATCCCAAAAAGCCAACCAAAAGACCAGGTCCTATCCCGGCATAAATCCACACGTGCTCATCATTTGAATTTGAATCAGAATCAGGACCAGCTTTTTTGTAGTCGTGACCTTGATCATGTGGTTTAGGGTCACCAGCACAGGGATTTAGAGTAGGTTGGCCGCAGATCTGATTATTGCCAGCATAGATGGAGGAGGGATTATCAAGGACCTGGAGTTGGGTTCCGGTGGGTATTCTCCCTGATAAATCATTGAAGGAGAGGTTCAAATGGCTCAAAAACTTTAGTTCCGATACACTACGTGGAATAGGGCCAGAAAGTTTATTTTTAGAGAGATCAAGATATTCCAGTTGTTCCATTTTCCCAATCCTGTCAGGGATCCTTCCAGATAGATTATTACCGGCTAAATTCAAATTTATTAAATTACGGAGATCCATAAACTCTTCTGGAATCTCTCCACTGATGTTATTGTTGGATAGATCAATGGAAAATAAAAAATCGAGTGTAGATTTGTATTCAAGCTCAGACCCTTTTGCATTTTCTATTACCAGTTCACCACTCTGTAAAAGGGTAGGGTCGTCACCTACTTTGCTTGTAGTCATAGCAGTTAAATTGTTGAAACAAGGAGGAAGTTTACCGGTGATATTATTTCCCGCCAGGTTGAAAACTTGAATTGATGAGTAGTTGCAAAACTGTTTGGGAATACTACCATAGAAATGGTTGGCTCGAAGTACTAAAATCTTGAGATGTGGTAATTGCTCTCCGGTCCAAGAAGGAAGAATATCTCTCAAATTATTCTTCCCCGCATCAAATACTCGCAGAATTGACAACTTTTGCATGGACAGAGGAAGTTTACCTTGGAACTTGTTGTTGTGCAAATTTAAATAATGAAGACCTCCCAGTTCCACAGAACCGAAAAAATCTGGAATATCACCAGAAAGATTATTATTCATCACATTAAGTAACCCTAGTAGTGTCAAATTTCCTAAGCACCGAGGGAGCTCACCAGAAATGTTGGTGTTAGAGAGATCCAATGTATTCATGAATGTAAAATTGCATATATATGCAGGAAAGTCGCTTGATAAATGGTTATTTGAGAGTGCTAATGTAGTCATATTATTTGGAGCTGGAATGAACAAGGGTCGTGGCAAGTTGATGTTATTATTAGATAGATCAACGTCACGAGCATGAGATAGGAGGCTCACAAACCAATCAGCTGGGATGGTATCTGGTAAGCTTGTGTTTGGCATCCAAATAGAGTATATATCTCTCTGTGTTAGCAGCCACGAGGGGAAGTTCGGACCCACATTCACGGACTCCAAGTACAAGTCTGTAAGCTGAAACGGAGGAATCCATTCAGAATCAACATTGAACACCAAGGTGGAGTCTGAAGAAATGCTTAAGGAAGTAAGGCCGGTGAGATTAACAAAATGTTCCTCTGAGATTGAACCCTCCCATGAATTAGAATAAAGGTCCAGTTCATATAGATTTGATAGTCCTCCAATGCATTTAGGAATAGATCCACTTAGTTTATTATAACTCACATCCAAACTTTCTAACTTTGACAGGTGACATAAGGATTCAGGCAGAGAACCGTTTAAATTATTTAACCAAAGATCAAGTGTTAAAAGCGATGTTAAATTTTGAATACTACTTGGAATCGGACCTTGAAAATGATTCTGATTAAGGCGTAGAGAAGTAAGAAATGTCAAACTCCCTATGTCTTCGGGAATTAAACCTGAAATTTATTCATAGAGACAATGATTAGAGAAAGTCATCAATTAAACTTAAATATACATTGAAGTATGTTTAAATGATACAGTATTATATAGTACAATTAAGAACATGCCCCAGCTGAAGTAGAAATGGCTAATTTTCTAATACAATTAAGAAAATGCTCCCACTAAAGTAGTAAGGCTTGTTTTTGTCGTCTGGGTTCAATTCTCGTTCATCCTTAGATTTGTTAAAACAAATACTCACTTTTTAAGACATATAACTCTAATAATTAAAAAAAACAAGAACATGCCCCACATTCTCGCTATACATCGGCCCCACAGTCTCGCTATACATTGGCCAATCATCGACTAGTTGTACAGGTTGTTCCAGTTATGAAAGTAAATATGTATACTTGTATAGCAGATGATAGGAAACTAAAGTTTCATCTGAGTAAATCATAGAGTGTAAAATAAGCTAGATTAAGGAAAGACTGGTAAAACTTAACTCCAATATGTAAAATCAACACAAGGAAAGGGTTTGACATCTAATCACCTGTGAAGGATAATCCTCCAAGATCGAGGACTATGACATGGCCGTCATCGTTGCATTGAATTCCCCACCATGAACAACAATCATCTTCGACCCAGAAGGTTAGCGGACCAATATAGGGGTCGATACCACGACTTTCATTGAAGTGCAACAATACTTGCTTTTCACTCTCAATGTATCCCCAAACAAAATTTGAACTTAGTACATAAGCTAAGGCAAGAAGGAGTAAGTTGATATGTTTTTGCATTTCTTTAGCTACAAGTATAAACAATATTCTTGTTTTTGAGTACTTGTATACGAGCATGTGGAAGATAGAGTTGACCTCCAAGTCAGTCTTTGCATAGCAAGTCTTTGGCTTGTTGCAAGAAATGCACCCCAATCATTGCACAGAAAGTCTGCAAGTTGGGGCAGGTTCGGAAAAGTTGACCTGCAAGTTGGTCTTCGCATAGCAAGTCTTTGGCTTTTTCCTAGAAAGTCTGAAAATTGGGGCAGGTTTGGAAAAGTTGGGAATAATTTGATTATCAAAATGTAACTTTAAGCAAGATAGAGAAGGATAATTTATGCAAACTTTAGCCACTTTCATCCTCTTTACTCTTAAAATTATAATATTTGAAGTAATAATGTAATGCTCAATCAATGACATAGAACAATACTCAGGTGATGAAGTATTCAAGAACACCATGATAACATGTAGAAACTGAATATTTAAACACATAGAAGAAGTATATTACCGGCCAGATTCAAACTTAGTAAATTACGGAGATCCATCAACTCTTCTGGAATCTCGCCACTGATGTTATTGTTGGATAGATCAATGGAAAAGAAATATCCGAGTATAGATGTGTATTCAAGCTCATATACTTTTGCATTGTCTATTAACCTTTCACCATAATGCCAATGCCGACTATTGTAACCTATTTCGTTTGTAGTCATGGCAGTTAAATTGTTAAAAATAGAAGGAAGGTTTCCGGTGATATGATTTCCTGCCAAGTTTAAAACTTGAATTGATGAGTAGTTACAGAATTGTTTAGGAATACTGCCATAGAAATGGTTGTCTCTGAGTACTAAAAACAGGAGAGTTGATGAGAGTTGATGATTGCTCTCCGGTCCAGAGAAGAAGAATATCTCTCAAATTGTTATTTCCCATGTCAATTACAACCAAATCTGTTAAATTTTGGATGAACAGAGGAAGTTTACCTTGAAACTTGTTGTTGTGCAAGTTTAAAAAATTTAGATCTCTAAGAGAACCCAAAAAAATCTGGAATATCACCGGACAGATTATTATTCATCACATCCGGTCTCAGTTGTATCAAATTTCCTAAGTACCGAGGGAGCTCACCAGAAATGTTGGTATTAGAGAGAAGCAAAGTAGACAGGAATGTAAGATTGCATATATATGCAGGAAAATCGCTTGAAAAATGGTTATTTGAGAGAGCTAATTCGGACATATTATTTGGAGCTGGAATTAATGAGGGTCGTGGCAGGTTGATGTCATTATTAGATAGATCAACAATATCAGCACGAGATAGGAGGCTCACAAACCAATCAGCCGGAATGGTATCTGAAATGCTTGTATTCAGCATCCTAATATCGTCTAGGGTTTGTCTAGTGTGTACCCCTGGCCACATGTCTTGTGATTGATGAGTTGTAAAAAGAAATTTGGCGGAGATTTTTGTGTATGCAGGAGACTCATCATTATTAATGACTTTCCACCAATATTTTGTGGACACCTCATCAAGCACGCCTATGGGCACACACTAGAAAAATCATATCGTCTATATCTCTCTGTGTTAGCAGCAGCCATGAAGGAAAGTTTGGCCCCACGTTGACGGACTTTAAGTACAACTCTCTAAGCTGAAATGGAGGAATCGATTCAGAAAGAATTAGCGCTAAACAACAAGTTGGACTTTGAAGAAATACTCATGGAAGTAAGGCTGGTGAGGTTAATAAAGTGTTGCTGGGATATTAAACCCTCCCATGAATTAGAAGAAAGGTCCAACTCATTTAGGAATGGATCTACTTAGTTTATTAGAATTAATATTCAAATGTTCTAATTTCGACAGGTGACATAAGAATTCCGGCACAGAACCGTTTAAATTATTGTCGACAAGATTAAGATTAGAAAGTGATGACAAACTCCCAATAGTATCAAGGAAGTAGACCTTGAATGTAGGTCCCCGTAAAATCAAGATTAGTAAGAAATGTCAAATTTCCTATATTTTGAAGGAATCAAACCTGAAAAATATTTATTATAGACAAAATGATTAGAGAAAACCATCACCGAAAAAGTAAATATAGGGGAGGTCTGTTCAAGACAATTTTCTACAGCGAGGAATATTCTGGGGTGACCTCTTCTTTTGGGTGGATCTCCATTACTAAAGGCTTCGTGGTAGGTGTGTACTCAAGCCGAGCCGAGCACCGTCAGGCTCGGCTACAACTTCAAACCAGTTCCTCAAGACTCCCACAAACCAGCGTGAAATTTATTAGTAGCTAGACAATTTGTAGAGAGCACCAAGTCTCTCCGATTTAACTTGTTAAATACCAGCTGATATATGACCCACAGAAGAGGATAACAGCTGATGCTGCTCTCAATCATCACCCAATTATCTAACACCTATTATTCCGTCAAATAAAACAACATAGAACTACGAAAAGGCAACACATTAAGAATGGCTGATATATTCCACCACGTATGTAGAAGGTGATGCAGTACTTCTATGGCAAACAATGACAAAGTATCGAACATAAGATAAGCAGACAATAACAAGTGGAAAGTGAACATTAAAACATTAAAGAAGTAGGTCTTTACATTAACATGTACTACAAAAATTTTAACTGGAATTATTATTCCTAGAGTTCTATAAATGATGCAAAATCCGCAAATTCCTCTTCCTCCAATGCTAATGCTTGACGAAAATCCTGAATCGCTGAATGCAACAATACTATAATGATAACTTCAACACATATTATAGCGATTTAACAATGCAATAACTGTAAATAAAATAAAAAGGAGACAAAATATTGACCATAATGCCATGAGATTCAATTAAAAATTTCCTTGTATGTGTATGTGTATGTGTACGTGAGAGGGAGGGGATAGTTCACCTGTTAGTTACAGAACTTTTTCCACAACAAAGCAAACACAAGCGCTATCTTGTCAAAGACTTCTTCGACAAAATGGAAGTAAGAATACCTCCTTGATAAAATGCATAGAAGCACAAAATCCTAAAAAGCCAACCAAAAGACCAGGTCCTATCCCGGCGTAAATCCATACACACTCATTACCTGAATCCGAATCATAATCAGAACCAGTTTTCTTGTTGTCTGGACCTTCATGTGGTTCAGGGTCACCAGCGCAGAGCTTTAGAGTAGGTCGGCCACAGAGCTGATTATTGCCAACATAGATGGAGGAGAGATTTTCAAGGACCTGGAGTGGGTTTCCGGTGGGTATTCTCCCTGATAAATCATTGAAGGAGAGATTCAAGTGGATCAAAAACTCTAATTCCGATACAGTCTGTGGAATAGGGCCATGAAGCTTATTTCTTGAAAGATCAAGATATTCCAGCTGTTCCATTTGTCCAATCCTGTCAGGGATCCTTCCAGCTAGATTATTACCAGCTAAATTCAAATTTAGTAGATTACGGAGATCCATCAACTCTTCCGGAATCTCTACACTGATGTTATTATTTGATAGATCAATGGAAAATAGAAAAATGTTTGTTAATGTATATTCAAGCTCATATCCTTTTGCATTATCTATTAAACTTTCACTCATATCCAAAAACAGATAATCCTCAACCATTTCGCTTGTAGTCATGGCAGTTAAATTGTTTAAACAAGGAGGAAGGTTACCGGTGATATGATTCCCTGCCAAGTTTAGAACTTGAAGTGATGAGTAGTTGCAGAACTGTTTTGGAATAGTACCATAGAAATTGTTGTCTCTGAGTACCAAAAAGCTGAGATATAGGGCCTATTTGTGTACGGGCTTATAAGTTACTTAAAGCTTATAAGCCCGTAAGTACTTATCTCGGACTGTTTGTCGATCCAACTTATAAGTCGAATTTACCGATAAGTTAAATGTTAGTAACGACGTACTTTTTTTCAACTTATTTTGATTTTTTACTTTTTTTATTAATTTTAGTTTTTAAATATATATTTTTAAACGTTAAGTTAATTTAAAAGTCATGAATTAAGATAATAATATTTAAAAATTATTTATTTTAGTTCATTTAAGTTAAAATATATCTGACTTATAAATAAAATTAACCAAACACTTACATAACTTATAAGTATTCATCTACTTATCACTTTTAAGTCACTTATTAATTTTAAGTTATAAGTTACTTATTTTAAGATTTTCCAAACGGGCACATAACTTATAAGCATTAATTTACTTATTAATTATAAGTCACTTATTCATTTTAAGTCGTAAGTTACTTATTTTAAGATTTCCCAAACAGGCACATAGTAATTGATCTCTGGTCCAAAGAGGAAGAATATCTACCAAATTATTTTTTCCCACGTCAAAAACATGAAGATCTGTCAAATTTTGAATGGACGGAGGAAGTTTACCTTGAAACTTGTTGTTGTGCAAGTTTGAAAAACTGAGATATGTCAGAGAACCCATTAAATCTGGAATATCACCGGACAGGTTATTATTCATCACATCAAGCCCCTTTAATTATTTCAAATTTCTTAAGCACCGAGGGAGCTGACTAGAAATGTTGGTGTTAAAAAGAAGCAACACAGACAAGGATGTAAAATTGCGTATATATGCAGGAAAATCACTTGATAAATGGTTATTTGAGAGTGCTAATCTAGTCAGTTTTTTTGTAGCTGGAATTAGTGAGGGTCGTGGGAGGTTGATGTCATTATTAGATAGCTCAACAGTATCAGCACCAGATAGGAGGGTCACAAACCAATAATCTGGGATACTATCTGATATGCTTGTATTTAGCATCATTATGGTTTTCAAATTTCTCTGTGTTGGCAGCCATGAAGGGAAGTCAGGCCCGACATTCACAGAGTCCAAGTACAATTGTTCAAGCTGAAATGGAGAAATCCATTCAGAATCAACAGTAAACACCAAGTTCGACTTTGAAGAAATACTCAAGGAAGTAAGGCTGGTGAGGTTAATAAAGTGTTGCTCGGATATTAAACCCTCCCATGAATTAGAAGAAAGGTCCAACTCATTTAAGTTTGATAGTCCTCCTATACATTTAGGAACGGATCCACTTAGTTGATTAGAATTAACATTCAAACATTCTAATTTCGACAGGTGACATAAGGATTCCGGCAGAGAACCGTTTAAATTATTGTCGACAAGATTAAGGATGGAAAGTGAGGTCAAACCTCCAATAGTATCAGGAATTAGACCTTGAATGTAGTTCCCCATAAAATCGAGATAAGTAAGAAATGTCAAATTTCCTATATTTGAAGGAATCAACCCTGAAAAATATTTATTATAGAGATAATAAAGATTAAAGAAAACCATCAACGAAAATTACTAAAGATTAAAAAGGGTATATTTGATTACCTGTTAGGGTGGAATATTCAAGATCAAGTTCGGTGACATGGCCGTGATTGTTGCACTTAATTCCTAGCCATGAACAACAATCATCTCCGGTCCACAAATTTAGCCGATTGTGATTGTCGATGAGACGACTACTGTTAAAGAGCAACAATACTTGTTTTTCCGTCTCAATGCATCCACAAACATAATTTGAACATAATATGAAAGCTAATGCATAAGCAATGAGGAGTAAGTTGACAGGTTTTTGCATTTCTATAGCTACAAGTATATAATAATTACAGAATATATTTGTTTTCGAGTACTTGTATACGAGCATGTGGGTGAACATTTATAGACTTTGTATGTGTGAGAGAGACCAGGACACAAAAAGTTTGCAATACACAATTTATGGTGGAAGACTGAAAACAATTTGAGAGTCTTCCACAATTTATAGTGGAAGACTGAAAAATGCATAAAGAGTCTGAGAGTTAAAACCAATACGATTTTTTTAGCTATTTTTTTATTTCAATTTTTTTGACAAAAATAATTATTTAGAGCTAAATCTCAATTCATAGAGGCCGGCACACTACCAAATCTCAATTTTGAGTCCGACAAATTCCTCTTCCTCCCTTGCTAATCTTGATGAAGATCCTGAATCACTGAATACAACAGTATAATGATAACTTCAGCACATTATAGGGATTTAATAATTTTAAAAAATCGAGAAGGATTTGATGCAATAACTGTTGAGAAAATAAAAGGAGACAAAATATTAACTGTAGATTACGCAAAGTCTAGAAGCATCTCTGTTTTCTTGAAACAGAAACAAATTCAACTCGATTTCTGAGCGGATGTGAGGTGATATGAATGAAACTGTTGAGGCTGTCGTGTTATTCCAGTCATGTGATGTTTGATTCGCTTTCTTTTTCACTGGCATTTTTGATGCTGTGATGATGCCAATTCACAAATTCGTCAGGGTCATACGATCCATAACTCTGGGGTCCCTATACTTCAAATGAACATTTAGTTCCTTTCATACTACAGAGTTGTTCTGAACTTGGCATTTCCGACGCTGGTTCACGCTGCTTCATTGCCATAATAGATATGTTACTAGGGATTAGTGGTTTCTACATATGTGATTAGTCATAGGGATGCATGAATGATAATTCAAGTGAAAAAAAGGTGAATTACTAAATATATAAACGATTCTAAAATTAGCAAAGCATATTTGTAAGGTAAAGTAATACCTACAGTGCTCCCTCCCACGCCTGCGTTTACACACCTGTGAACTTCATTCCCAACAGAGGGAAACTGGGCATATATGGTTCTGGACATCCTCTGTTTACACCAGAAAGGCACAAAAAAATATGGCTTGTAGGCCGAGAAGTAGCATTTTCAGGAAGAAGGGCAGTCTAACAGCTTATCACTTACGGGAGAATGTGTGTGCGACAGTTCCATTATGTACAACAACAATCCAAAATAATATAAGCATCAACATTGAGACAACAAGGCAGGAACAGTATGTGAACAATATGCCTTAAGATCAAATTTAGCGCAACAGACTAATGATCTTCTTGAGTTTTTCCATTATACCCGTATTAGACATGACACCGGTATGGTTTTGGATTTGAGTCGGTTCCATGATTTACACCCACTTTATAGTGAAGTTCAAACTGTGTAGGGACTAGGGCCTGTAGACAACTCTTTTATAATTATATTCTTTACTAATTTATATCATAAACATCACATATAGATATGACTTCGTGGTCAAAGACAATCTTTTTTCTGTACTATACAACATTGGCACTTGCTTTCCACGTCCCAAATCTGCATGTTGCATCACTTGTGTTCAATTTTAGAACCATAAAACGAAGAACCCCACATATGGACACTACCTGTGTCCACGGTCCACCCCATACCCGACTCCGAGTACAGAATTTGCTTAATTCTCATCAAACAGTCCGCTCTTTTGCTCTCATCAATCAGTTCTATTTTCCCTGGCATCATATTATGCATTGACTCCTAAATAGATTTCTTTGGTAGGTTTCCCTACCTCTTCTACAGACAAATGAGTAAATGGAACAAACAAAGCAAAAAGGTTATCATAAATAAGCCATGGAAATGTTTAAGGAGGATTACCCCTCGGTTAGGCTAGTCACCAATAGAGGATACAGTTTTTTTTTTCTAACAGTATAGCAGTTGCAATACCGCAAGGTAGCCAGAGCCAGCCAGTTTTTCATTAAAAAGGCCCGAGATCTTGTATGACTGAGTTTGGCAAGTCTTCACTAAGGTTGTAACAACTCTTAGGTATAGAGATTGGCCAGTGCTATGCTCTATAAGGAGTCAAGGCGGTTCCAGGACCTAGCGAGGGGAGAGTTATAATCATAGAGACATATATTCAAAAATCTTATGGGCGCATCGGAGGATACAGAGACCACTATCAGTTTTAGGCTTCCAGCAGCATTCCAGGAAAGAACTAGCTTCCGCCTTTCATATGTTTTCTCCAAAAGGTAAGACACCTGAAATAAATGTTTATAACTTTAGAGTCATGGCTGGTAAAGTCTAGAAGTTAAATCACCAGTCAAGCACCTCCAACCCAATAATTAAACGCACAGACATTGTATTATGCTAAAATTAATTCTTAATGCATAGGCATATGACAACATTTAAGCGATCAAGCGTATAGGAATATAGGTGCTTCTAATGAAGTAGAGCGTTTTTCTAGCTTGTAGAACTGAAGGATATTTTCTCCTGTACAACTGAAGTAGAGAGTTTGCCTAAGCTTGTACTACAGAAGGATATTTATTCTTCTAAAACGCGATAAAAATTTGATCAGAAACAGAAAATTTTTATGTATCCGCAATTACAACCTCAATTGGATATTTTGCATATCTCAAACATGAGTAAAATAAATAGTTGCAAAATTTGTTGGCAGGACAAAACAAATGAAAAATGCTTGTATGTCAACACGTTTATATAATGAAATAACAAATATAAAATCACTAATACATTTTATTATAGGTCATGCATCCCCATATGCCGATATAGATTCACCTTTGCTCTGTAGTTAATATTGGGGAATTATTTACTACCACCATCTCACTAAAGTGATACAGGCCTCGTAAAAATAAAATAAAATGAAACTAAAAAATGAGTTAAATTAATCAAAAGGGTTAAAGTCTAAAATTACATTTTATGCGTGATTGTTAAAGGTATAAAGATGATACATCAAAATGTACAGAATTTACATATGCACTTTACCTTTAAGAATCAAAAGTCCTTCCGGAACTGAGCTTCCTTAGCCTTTAGATTACTGGCTGACTTTCTTGGCCATCAAAATAGCATTTTGTAATGCTAAAGGGGTACCCGATATCTGGTTTCAACGCATTGGCTAACATCTAAGGAACAAGTTTACAGCCCTATCTACATCACCCGAGCGAATAAAACGACTCAGTAAAGCTCTGTATGTCACAGTATTTGGCTCCAGACCTCTATCCATCATTTCACCAAAAAGGCAAATAGCATCTTGAAGGTTGCTTGGCTTGTGATGATTTTCAATCAAAGCAGTGTAACACTTAACATCAGGATTTAACCCCACTTCGTTCATCTCTCTCCAAAACGTCATAGCATTCTCCGGATCTTCCCTGTTCCTTTTGTTATCAAACTTCTGGGCCTTTTTTAACTTCACAGAAGAATGCCCGTAAATTAAAACTGTGTAAGTGATGATATCAGGTTTAATCCCCCGTTCCTTCATATCACTAAAAAGATCACAGGCTTCTTTTAGGAAATTTAATCTGCAATAACCGTTTAACATGATTGTGTAGGTGATGACATCTGGAATTACTCCTTCCAAAACCATAGAATCAAATACCCACTGTGCGTTTGTCATATCTTCAGCGCAACAGAACGCGGCTATAAGTTTACCACAGGTTGTCTGACAAGGGACACCATCTGAAACCAATATGTTCTTAAACACCATAAGAGCATCTTTGCATGCTCCATCTAGACAAAGATTATTTAAAAGTTTTAAGCAAGAATTCTTGTTCACTATAATTCCTCGCTTGGTCAAAGAAACATATAAGTTATAGGCGTCCCTTGTCATTTTTGCATCACAATACCCAACTATCATTGCAGCAGCATAATTATCTAGCCCCCTGTCTTTCAAACTACGAAAAAATGATTCAGCTTCCATTACCTTTCCACCTGCACATAAGGCTTCAATTATTGCATTGTATGTCACATCTGTAGGTTCTAGGCCCTGGGTTTTCATATAATCCAAAAGACCAAGTGCTTGTCGAGCAAGTCCATTTCTTGAAAGCCCACTAGCAACCACATTGTAAGTAACAATATCAGGTTTGAGACTCATTTCCATCATTTCCTCAAATAGATCAACGGCTTTACCAGGATTTTTGTGAAGGAAGTAAGCATTAATCAGTGTTGTATAGTGAACAATATCCGGGACCAAATTGTTTATCTTCATCTCGTCGAACAAATTAATAGCTTCTTCAAGCTTTCCTAGTTTGCACAACTCCGCAATCAATGTACTATAAACAATCTCATCTAGAAAAATTCCCAAATCCTTGAAATATATAAACTTGTGCAACGCTTCAATAACGAAGCCTGCCCGAGACAAGCATTTCAGGACTGAATTAACAATAACACAGTTAATCTCAACACGCTTTTTCAACATTTTGCCATAAAGTGACAAGGATCTGAAAACATTACCAGCCTCACAATACCCCTGAAGCAAGGCACCATAACAGTATACATCAGGGTCAATACCAGCTTCATCCATATCGAGCAAGACACCCTCGGCATCTTTCATCTTCGCATCATGAACAAATCCCCGGATTACAACACAGTATGTGTACACATCAACATTAGCCTTACTGCCTATCCACACCTGTAGTATCTTATATCCCAAATCTGACCCTCCATGCAAACAAAGACCTTCTATACATGTAGAGTAAGTAAAAGCATCAGGAACCACTCCAGCTTCCTCCATTCCCTGCAACACATTAACTGCACCCTCCAGATCACCCTTTAGACAAAGCGCTTTTATCACAATACAATAAGAATACACATTAGGCCTCAACCGAAAACACTCCAAATTTTGAAAAACAGCAACAGCCATCTCCTCTTTACCAGACTCTATCAACCGATTCATCAGAAAATTACAAGTCAATATACTCGGCACAAGACCACGACTACTAACTTTCAAAAGATAATCCGTAGCATCATCAAACCTCTGTAAAACAACATGCACCTTAATCAATGCATCAAGTGCCCGAACCAACGACTTAGGCCTCTCAGCCTTAAGCTCCTCTACTAACGCATCAAACAAATCCGAAACACCAAAACCCAAATCCCCAAATTTTGACCCTATAACCTCTAACAAAACAGAATCCACTTCTTTATACATACCCCAATAACACAAAATCCTAATAATACCCATATAAGTCCAAACATTATGTCTAAAACCATCTTCTCTAATTCGACAAAAATATGACAATGCAAGACAAGGGCTTTCCCTCAAATTTCTCAAATGTGAAGTAACACTAAAAGTATCCAAGATCAAATATTTCTTACTCAAAACTTCACCATTCTTGAAATTAACACATTCTTCATCAGAATTAGAGTCTAAAACGTCAAAACTCAACTGGGCAACACCAGAAATCAAATTAAATTGTAAAGATTCAAACTTTTTAACAAATTTAGTAGAAACTGACCTTGCAGAAAAAACCCACATGGAAAATCTTGCTAAAACAGTAAAGGTCCAAACTTTGGCTGCTCTGCATCACTTCCAAGAAAATCAAAGTGGGTTTACTAATAAACCAAGAATCTTGAAAATGTTTATGTAAGTATAAAATTCGTATGTATATAAACAAGTGATTGGAGCTGAAAATATTGACATAAGAGAGGCTTAAACCTTGGTTTTCCACAACCAAAAGTGTAAGGGGAGGCTTAAACCTCGGGTCAAGAAGATCCGAATCCATGACCCGGGTTTATTATACATAAGTATATTTTTTGCTGTGATTTTTTAGATTGATTTTTCGTTTTATTTTAAGAAAATTATCAAAATGTACTGCTTTTTTAAAATTTGTTTACAATTTTAGTATTTTTTAAATTGAAAATATTTGCAAACATACAAGTGTTCAACCAAAAACAACACTTCTACATTTTTAATAAAAAATAAATAATTCTTTTGTATCCTCATTTGTATCTGTTTGCATCAAGTTGAAAAACCGTATTTTAAAAAGGTTTTGAAAAAAAGTAGTTTATAAATTAAAACTAAAAAATGATTTTTTTGTAAAAAAAACTTAAAAAATTTTATTTTTCAGGAAAGCCCTTTATTTTATAAAAATTTACAAAAGATCAAACTTATGTGATTATAAAAATACTCCTATATGAAAATTTGTGTGATTTTTTGTCATAAAAAATTGGGTTATTGGCAGAAAATTTATAGATCAACAAAAGTTTGATTCTAATTTGTTTATTTTCTTTTATTAAAAATCAAAGCTTAATCAATTTGTTTATCATGTTAATTTTTCAAATTTTTTTAATTAAATTATGAATCCTATTACAATTTGTCATGTCATGCAGGAAACACAATACTGGTGGAATTTGAAAACCAAAATCCAAGGCCAAGCATATTGGTTGATTTTATAAAATCTTTTATGCGCGCATGTTTGTTACATACCGAGTGAAGTTAACTTTTTAACTGAATATTATCAAGGCAACATGGTGACTTTTGTAAGAAGGAAGAAACACAAGTCTTCAGAGTTGTGTTCTGCTTCGGCAGACTTCATCGGAGGTAATGAAGACCTCATTTATAAAATCTACATATTATGATAAATTTATTCAAGTTTCCATAAATAAAACGGGTAATAATAAGTACATGAATCTTTTATAAACTAATATGGATACCAAACCTAAAACTGGATAGTTCATTGAGTCAAATTAAAGTTAAAAATCATACCCGAACCAAAAAATGGATACCAAACCTTAGGAAAGGGTTATCCAACAATTTATAATATATAGATATATTCTTAATGTTTACTAGCACTAGCTTTTACAATTTACTTAAAATGTCATTCTCTATTTTCCTCTCCTTAATCATTTGTTTACCCTTTTTGGTCATACAAAATTCAAATACATGATCCATTTTAATAATCCAACCCAGTTACAACCCATGGATTTATCCGATTTCAATTTATCAATACAAACAATACTATATTTAGCGGATACTCCAAATTCACTATCCATGGGTTCCGGATACTCCATATTCACTATCCAACATATTTGAATTAATTCAACATGGTAACTACCAATATGACAACAACCACAGTTATTCTGCAAAGAATAAAAGAAATGTCTGATCACAATTATCATCACAATTATCATCGAATGTATTTCAATTTTCTTGATTGTAGAGCTACATGATTCTGCCGATTCTTCTTTGATTCTTCTTTGTAAACATAATTCTTCATCGCACAATTTGTTGCACACCACATCATACATACAATCTATAGTATGTATCATACTGAATTTTCAATATATTCTTAATATTTACTAGCACTAGCTTTTACAATTTACTTAAAATGCCCTTCTCTATTTTCCTCTCCTTAATAATAGTAAATAGTCATATAAATTATTTATTAGCAAATTACACCCTGCAAAAATATAGATATAGTTCTAATTGATTCTTTTTATGATTTACAAAATCAATAATCCAAATAATATCATACATGTCCACAATTCATGCTATAATTGATTCTTTTATGATTAGAAAATCACTAATTTTTTATTTGAATCATGGAAACAATTATTAAGTGCTGATTTTTCTATACATACATCAATTCCTCCCACTAATTATGTCTCAATCACATATATAAACCATGTTCATCCTTTCACACAAAATCACATCTTCCTACTAACAGTTAGTAACCACTACACAAACGTAATAATACTCAACTATTTCTGATTTTCTATTATCTCATAGTTTTTTATGTATCTATCATGTAGTTAAAAGTTGAATTGATTCGAACTAATTCGCTGAATATACTATTTTCCAGATTTTTAGCAACAATGTTCGATCAACTATCTTCTCTCGACCTCTCTAGAACCACCTGGAAAATTAAAGCAAGAGTAACGCGAATGTGGCCTTCGGTTCCAAACTCTTCTACCGCAATCGATGTCATCAAGAGATATAACCTCATTCTGCTGGATGATAGTGTAAAATCTATATTTTTTTTACTTATAATAGTTACATAAATTATATTTAAATATCAATCTGTTTATAAAATGTTTGCTATGTTTAAACACTTCTTCACCATTATTTGTTTATGTAGGATTGTCATGTACATGCTTACATATATCCAGATTACTGGAAAAATGTATTCTGATAAGATAGTGGAGGGTGGCGTATACGTGTTTTCTAATTTTTACACCAAAAAAGCTCTTGGAACACTAAAACATGTTTCCTCTAGGTTAATAATTAATTTCTCACATACGACAACTGTAGATCCTGTTGATGATGATGATGTTATGATATCTACCCACAAATTTGAATTTGTGGATCTGAGTGAATTATTTGTTGTTGCACAAGCAAACGGTGGTACAGAATTTCCAGAATTTGCAACAGGTTTTGAGGACACAATCCTTTTTTTAAATTTTCAAGTAATTTTTTCACGCAAAGTGTTTAACGTCAAGATTGATTTGTAGATGTTATGGGAGTATTAGAGAGTTTTGAGGAGCTTTCCAAGATTGATACTAAGTTTGGTCAAAGGGACATTGTCCATTTTGAGATTACTGATGGAAGGTATTAATTTTCTTGGTTCTTTCTGATTATTGTTTGTGTACATATATTTAATATTACTTTCCATATTGTATGTTTACTATTACTTCATCTATTATTTTATTCTAGGCATTCCTCCAAAGTAACCGTGTAGGGTAATATTGCAATTGCAATTGATGCACGTTATAAAGAGATTCCAAAAGAAGAGCGAGTGATTGTCATATTGACCACTATCAAACTTAAGATTTTTTATAGTTAGTTAATTTTTAATGAACTAACCTCTTTATTAATAAAACTATCAAAAATATTGCAGCAATGAAGCTTAATTTTTAAATTTTCTTGGTTGCAGCCTTTGTTCAGATTAGCACTATACCTGCTTCCAAAATTTATCTAAACCTGGACCATGATGCCGATTTTGAGAAGAGACAGAGGTTCACATTTGAGTAATTATGGCACTTTTGTATGTATTTATTCTCAATACCAAAATTACTACATGTACTTCATTTCTCGAATTAGACTCCGTGAAGAAGGTTGCGTTCCTTCGAGAAAAGCTATATCATCATCAACTCAATTGGAAGGGTCAATTTATCATACTATTCATACTATCACGCTAAAAGAACTTAGTGAGAAAACTGCAACTGATTTTTTGAAGCTATTAATTAATTATTTGCTTTACACAATTTTACTAACTACATATATATAGAAATTTGAGTTTATTTTTTTTCTACTGCCTCCAGACAATTTTATTCATCATATGTTAATCATTTTTTAGATGATTTTTCTATACAAAGTGAAAGTTAATAATGTGGAGGAGAGTGTCGGCTGATGGTACCGTAGCTGCAGCAAGATGGATTGCTCTAGAGAAGTCACAAAACTGGAAAGAAAATATAAATGCTCCACATGCAATCAAAACAATCATGTTCCTCAAAAAAGGTTGTATAATTGTAAACTAAACCAGTTTACAGTTATATGAAACTTCAAAAAATCACATAAGTTCTTAATCATTTTTTTTAATGTTTAGGTTCAAGATTTTTCTACTTGCAGAAGACTCTACAGAAGCGTTTAATTTCGTCCTCTATGACTGTGCTGTAAAACGACTAGTGGGTAAAATAGTAACAAAACTTATTGCCGAGGGTTTCGAGGTATGCCAATTTTTTATTATGGTATCTTTGTTTTAAATTCAACTTTTAATATCTATTTGTAATAAATTTATTTGTCATAATCAATTATTTTTTAGGATTCAGGACATATCCTCCGCATATTAAGGCTATTGCAGGGAAAGAGATTACACTCCGAATTCAGCTCAATGATGATAACATCATCCTCAATAGTTCAATTTACTATGCAATTGATGCTAATGATACTAATGGCTCTACATCTTCCATGTCTACAAATACGGTGGCCTCTGAAATTTCAAACTCAGCAAATATAATTCTTATTGTAATGCTCAGATTTCATCATATGATCCTTAAACTATTTATTTTTTGTATCTCATATCATTCACAATTGATGATTCAGTGACTATATTTTTTACAGTCTGATGTGGTAGAAATTATGGACCATGGATATACTCCAGGTTCCGCTAGGTCTACCAGCAAGAAAATAAAATTGGTAAGCAGTTTGTTATTATTTTACCATATATAAAAGTGATAACCTTGACACTTTTCTGATATATAGTTCAGTGATAAACCTGAATTCTAATTACACTCATTTGTTTCTTTTTTAGGAGAGGTAAATGTCCATTTTCGCCTGGATCTTTGTTCTGAATGCATAGGGTGATCATGGCATTTCTAGTTTTTTGTCATTTTAGTCGCACCTGTCCATTTTTATTATTATTTTCCAGACACTTTTAAGTGTAATGTTTCCATATTTTACATTTTTGCTTTAAAACAAAATCAAGAGATTCGACAAATTTAATGATTATTAGTGTAATGACTCTTTTGTTTCAGGGGTTTTGTATGGTCGGAGTGTCAAAGTTTATACATATTATATTTAATGGTTGCCGCGTAAAATTTTTTAACTAAGGATTTCTCCCATTGGACAGGCTCTTATAAGTTATAACCATATGTACTTTAACTTTGGATGTCTCACTTTGGGAAGATTAGTCATATGAGTTCACTCATCTATCAACGTAATTATCAAATTTGATATAAATTAATGATCTAATATGATGATCAAGTAATAGTTTTAACCTATATATTTGATGATCTTAATATAACCATGATGATCAAGTAAGTGTCTACTTAGACACTACTGGAAATATGTGCTATCAACACCAAAGAATAGATATTAGATATTCTACTGGAACAGATACTGTACTATTAGATTACTAAAAACTGATACAAACAAAACTGTGCTACAATAAAAGCAAAGGAGACAACAACTAGAAGGAGCTAATTTATTCCAACACCAACTTAACCAAAATAAAAGATTGTACAATTTTGTGCATCAACCATATTCTACAAAAACCAAAAATTTAAAGATCAGATTAAAACAGGTGCTCATGGTTGGTACGTTTCTGTAAGTTAACGAACACTGAAACACTACAAATAAATTAAGAACTAACAACAAGTGATTTCTACACAAGAGTAAACTCTTTTTCTTTTCTTTTTTAAGAATATTAGGATCTCTTTTATTTACAGAATTTGTGGAGCACTTAATACACTTCAAATAAAACTATGGTAGTTGAAATAAGAAAGTTATCCTATAATCTGACATCTTGCAAGAAGGTTCTTCGGAAAAATCATTAGCTCAACATTAGTCTATTTACCTGATGGTTGTCCGTTGACGAACACTTGCAAAGTATGGCCAGCTGACATAATAGTAAGAATATGATCTTTTCCATGCTTGAGGAACCATTCATTTGATGTTATATTCATGATGGAGAGAACAGAGTAAGATCATAAAATTAGTTTAAAACAAATATTTCAAAAGACACGATAATGATTAATATCAGTAGACGATAATACTTACTCTAAAAGGTACCACAAATAATCTGAGGAATCTATGGTGAGATTTAACTGCTCATACAACCCCCATTTTTCTAGAGTATCACCCTCATCAGCAGTTGGAGCTTCTTCGGTGAAAGATTGCCAGTGGAAACCTGCACTAACAAGGAGCATCTTCATACGAGCACCATGGAAACCTAACTGTAAATATTATTATTTGGGGTGATATTGGCTGAAGGATTGCTAAATAATATTTATATGTTTGGGTTTATAACCTTTAAATATAAGGACAGAATGACAAAAATCATTTTTCATAATGTCTGTCATTACAAATCATAAATGATGCAGACATAGTTAACATTTAAACAAAAGGAATGTCGGCTTGGATTGTTTCTCCGATACATATAATCGAATAAATCTAACAATGATTATTTTTATTTTAATTACTGTAGGAAGTACAATCAAACTAACCATCTGACCATGTGGAATATGACAGATTTCTGGAGTGAATACATGGACCTTGCTCCCCCGTCCAAAATTTACCCGCAATAATGAATCATGTACCTTATCAATTTGTCGACGCCTTTATAGAATTACAAGCACCTATTATTTAAGTAATCTACATTTGTATATCACTTCTCCTATTATAGAGTTCTTATTTATCTATCTACCATTTACTGCATAAATAGAAAAATTGTTCAAAGATGCTGGGAAGATCCTCAAGGATTTTACCATTATTATTTTCCTGATGCCAGTTTCTTACATGAATTAGAGAACAGGTTAATTACGTTAGAGCTTGGTTACAACCAAGCTCAGCAGCGAGAAAAACATGAGAAGTTGTTTACAAGTTTAAACGAAGACCAACTTCAGGCATATACTTCTATGCTCAGCAGTGTCGCAAATAATGCTGGTGGCGTGTTTTTTATATATGCTTCAAGTGGTCGTCGGAAGACATTTATCTGGAAAACACTCTGTTGCAGACTACGTAGTTTAGGAAATAATATGATTCACGTGGCCTACTCTGGAATTACAGCTACGTTTCTTCTAGGAAGCAAAACCGCTCATTGCAGATTTCACATTCCGCTAAAACTTGACCAGTGATTGCTTGCAGGTATTAAACATGGCTTAAAGATTGGAGAGTTAATTAACAAACCAAGAAGTAATGAAGAATATAAAGAATGATGCATAGGATAAATATGGGGGAAATAGTTGACAAGTCATAGTGATAATATGTTGCGGTTTAGCAGTCTGAAATCTTGGAAAAAATGCAGTTTAACAGTTAACAAAATTGCATAAGGACAAGCATACATTGCTTTAAAAACTATAAGGAAGACTGCTGACAAATATTCAGAATCAAAATAGTAAACTGCAACTAAGTGGTAACAAAATTAAGCCAAAATGGTAAAAAAAAACAGAGCATAAACAAGGATTACCAAATACTACTCAACAACTTTGCGCCCTCCAAACCCGGGTCAGAAGTTTGGGGTCCACACAAATACCTTATTTATAACCTGCTTATAACAATATAAAGGATAATAATAATATGCAATGACCCTACTTACCAACTACCACGGATCGCAACAGGTTAAAGTATGCACACAAGCCAAACACACTAATATATTACAAACCGTTCAAATCCCAATCATTCAAACTCAAACTGAGTATTAAACTTTATTACAACTTTTACAAACTTAAATTATCCCAAAAGAAGCCTACTAGCTCAGCTTCCTCAACCTGAACCCCTAGCTCTCGCGCTGGACTGGGGATCCTCTTTACCAACTGGTTCCTTTTTAACTGGAAATAATATAAACAACATCGCACAAATGAGCTAACTAGCTCAGCAAGTCACAATGACAAAACTGAGAATAATGATCATCAGGTAAATATGATTATGATATCAAGTGAACAATGGATTATGATTTAGAATTGGATATTATACTTTTAATTTAAAAACCAAGGTTAGGCTGCTGATCAGTCACGCACTAACCCCGAGCAAGGCACACAGCATTGCTCTAACTACTGGATCCAAGGCACACATTGGCCTAACTTGACCATTATATGGTCTGACCACGAATCTGGTCCATAATTTTATAAAAACAATCCAATTCTAACATAATAACAGAATATGCAATAATAAACAATAACCGAAATCATTAACAACAATAAATGTTTAACAATGAAAGGGTTTCAATCCTTGTAAGGATCAACAAGGTACTTTCAAAGCTTGAATGCTGGGTAATGAAAGAATTGGATAACAAAGGAAACAACGTTTCAGGGTTTCAAGGATTTGGTCTTTCAAAGCATAAGATATCATGGATTGAGTATATAATAATTTAGTTCAGTGTCTGGTATTTAGTTTGTATGTATTTGTGGAGTAGTATCGTAGATTTGTGGTTCGTGTTTGGGTATACAATAATCAATGGCTTAGAAAGAATATGGTTCATAGCTCAAGAACAATAACTGAAATCAGGATTTAGGTTTCCGTGCTTCAAAGCACTTGCAATGTCAACAAGACTATCAAGAATTACGATATCTCGAGAAAGTTCAGATCACTTGCCTGGTATTAGCTTACTATACTGCACTCGCTTCCAATCACAACCGTTTTACTCCTCAACTACCTGTTTCCCTTTCCTACATCTTGCCTCTTCTGCTCACATAATATAAGCATCTATCAATAATTTACTCATGGAATTCTATTCAACACATACTTCTATCTACCCTTCGTTTTACCCAAATCCGATTAACGGATTGAAAGTTATGCAATAATCAAGTAAACACCGAATATATAGACCGATAGTCAATTAACAAGTCACATATAGCACATAATACATCACGTAATCAATGATATATTATTTATAAAGAAGTCT
The DNA here is from genome assembly GCF_009905375.1 of Apium graveolens. NCBI lineage: Eukaryota > Viridiplantae > Streptophyta > Magnoliopsida > Apiales > Apiaceae > Apium > Apium graveolens. The sequence continues at coordinate 200,900,115 of NC_133647.1, forward strand.
CGGGTCATAAATAGGTTTTCTGGTATTTAAAATGATTTTTAAAACATTTTTCGGAATTAAAACGGGTCGTTGGATCAATTTCGGAATAATAAACAGGGTTCGGTTGGCCAATTCTGGCTCCGAAACAATTTTAGAATAATTATCGAGCCTTGAAAATAATTTAGAATAATATTTTAAAGCTCGAAACTATTTTTCGAAATTTTTAAATCATTTTTAAATAATTAAATCTAATTAAATAATTAATTAAAAATCAATTAATAATTAATTAAATCAATTAATCAATTAATTTTCGAATTAATTGACTAATTAATCAATTAAAAATTAACTGAAATTAATTAACTAATTAATTCAGATTTATTTGTGAATTAAAAATAATTTTCGGAATTAAAATAATAATTTTTAGAATTTTCAGAAATTAAAAACGAATGTTTATAATAAAAATAATTAGGAAATATGATTTTTAAACATTTTATAAACAGGAATCCTAAATTTGCAAAGTCTGGAAACTTGAGGGACCTAACTGCATCGTTTTCAAAACTGCAGGGACCAAACTGCAATTTTGCAGTCCAGTCGCCGGAAAAAGTCGGGGGTGGCCGGAGAACACGTTCCCGACGTCCTCACCCCACCAACACCTCCAGATCACATCTACACAACACCAGGAATACAACCATGCAATCAATTCATCCTAACAATCCCTGAGTTGGCCGGAATTTGGCCGTGAAATTTCCCAGTTTCCGGCGAACATCGGAAAACTTCAAAACATAACTCCCTTCTCTACAGACCTCGTTGGTTCATGAAACTTATACGACTAGATCGCAAATTTCACGGAGAACACAACCCACTATAACACAACATCAATCTATCACAGAATAAGAAACCCCCAAATTTTAATTAAGAACATTCATACGGGTTATAAACCCTAATTTTGAAATTCGATAATCAAACTCAAATTTGAACATGTTATTGAATTCCAAATCAGACGTATGACATATGAAAATCATCAGGAAAACAAGCTCTACAACATGCAATCATCAAATCATACAAAAATTCATATTTTTAATAAAATAAATTCGAAAATAAATAAATTTTTAGAAAAATAACCTTGATTTCTGCAGTGAAACAAAGCTCAGAATCTGATAGAACACCTCAAATCCTTCGTTTTGGTTACTCAAGCTTTGAAAACAGAGATCGGTAACGCCTTCGTTTTGCTGTTTGATTCTTAGAACAGTTTTAAGAAATTAGGGCTTTTCTCTGAAAATTATATAATTAACTATCTGCAAATGATTTTGATACGAAATAAAATACGGTAAAAGGCTATTTATAATTACGGAAAATTAGTATCCCGTTGGATCATTCCGGATATAAAATGGTACGTTTATTTATAAAAACTGATCCAAACGGTACCGGTTTTCGGGATAATTATCCAAATCAGTACAATTTGTACTGCGGTCTTGGTCTCAGCGCCTGGTTACACGTATTACGAAGTGATAATTGTGATAGTTTAATAAAAAGCTCCCGTTTATCGAAAATACGGGTTTTATTGATTTACCGAAACGAATATTCTATCGAAAATGTTGCGCCGGGACCCGCGTAGGACAAACCGTAAGAGTTTTATCGGGACCCGGGTTTTATTAATTTTTATGGAATATGCTCGGAATATTACAATTAGGTTAGGAAGGAGTTCTCGGAAGAGTTTCGGGTTCCAAAAACGTAACAACGGTTGACATCGGTTGGTTCCCGTTTTTATAAAATAGATTTTAATTACCCGGAAAAAGATTTTAGAAATTTCATATGATTCTTATAAATCCATAAACCAACATAAAAATAATTAGGAAGATATGACAATTATCTATATTTTATTTTGGACATATAAAAATTAAAATACTCAATTAATATTATTTTTGAATATTCAAGTACAGATAACACTTAACAATTAGCTCACAGAATAGATGCTGAACACACATAATAATTATATAATAGCAAAATAATTACACGATATATCCCGGATATTACAACAACTACTATATCAAAAGTTAATTCATCTGCCAGGAAACTAAGAACAACTACATCGTTAACTTTCAGTCCGTTTTCCCACACAAATTTGTTCCAGCCGGCCGAGAACCTTCTCTTTCCATTAGTCACGTTAATTCCAGTGTTCCAAATTTGCCCAAATCTTCTATGATAGGATGCAGGGTCCCATCAATTTACTACAAAATTATTGTTTCCAATTCATAATTTTGGGTATTTAAGAATCTTCCACTATTGTCCACACTAAAAACAATAAATTGAAAACTTACCAATTCGTTACAATGTGTACCCACATGAGATTTCATAAGAGTAAATGCAACTTCTTCAATAATGTTTTCGCCCATTTCCTCAAGTCCATCTTCGATATTGTCGTCTCCATCACTATTATCAATAATATCAAGATTATCTATGTGATTGTATTCGGTCTCACTGTCATGACCATCTTTATCATCACTAATTTGGACATTATATCATTATTTAGTTCTTCTCCTTCTTCTGATATTATTTTTGTGTAATCTATGTCATCCACGTTTGAAAATATAGTAATAAGATACATTATGTTTCATTAAATTATTATAATGATATATTAAATTGTGTAAAAACTTATAAAGTAGTTGAATATTCTTTTTTCTACATATCTTTCATAAACCAATGCCCAGGTGTAATATCAGGTCTCGAAGATATTAAATCATATTCCACCTCCATCCCATCGCTCCTGTAAATTCTCATCCTGGCTTCATGATTTTCATTAATCGTGATTAAAAAGGTATCACCTATCTGTAGACTATATTGCTTGAAGATTTTCCCACTTTTCCAATACCCTGTGTCTTTTTTATACGATACTGGAAAAATAGTATCTCCGCAACGTACTGTATTCGCGTTGGAAAACATATGATCATAAAATAGACGAACCAACATTGGTGGAATCTGTCAGGTGACAATAGTTTAGAAGACATTGTAGTACATATTTTTGAAATAGTAAACTAAAAAATTAATGTATGTACCAAGTCAGCTTACAATTTCTTTGTAATGCCACGTATGCAAGTGCATTACATGTAAAAAAGATGCAGTCCTATCTTCAGTTCCTGTTCAAAAGATATATACTTAAAAAGAATCATAGATGTAGCATTAATCATCTATTCTCATCTATTGAATATTATTATTACTAATAAAGCACAAAGGCCAAACATTACCTAATGGCATTTCATGTGGTCGAATATCATCACTTTTGAACAGACAAACATGAACCAGATGTTCGTCCAATGAAATAAGTGAATCGAACACAAGAATGTCAAATATTTCCACTCTACTATACCTCACGATTTGTTTTCATCCATTACCAAAATAACAATCATTGTGGGATTTTTCAATTTTAATTTCCCAGGTTTTATACAGAAAACACAATTGTATTGTGTCCCCGTCTTTCCATTGTCCATATAATTCTGACATTTTTTTCGGAAGTAGCTGTATCAGTAAAATAATAAAAAAGTTAAACATTTATAACACAAAAAAGATATTAGAAAACATTTATGTATCAACCAACCATTTTACTTATCCATGGGCCAATATCAGATGGACGGATGGTATGGTCGTAAAAACTTAATTCCCTTCCAAGTACGCTAAAAAAATACCGCATCCTCGCCTTTTCATCCTCCAAATCATCCAAATAGAGAATGAACTCTTTTTCTTCTATATTATTAGGTATATTCACACAATTTTGTGAATCACAACCAGAATAATCTATTGTCAGACCAGATGAATTATATATCTCAATAAAGAAATTTCCACCTCCAATATAATTCAACAATACCGTATACATTTGTCGGACATTATGGTTTTTCATAAAATTTTCAAATCCAAGTAATTTCTTATTATCACTATCATAAAATCCTTCACAATTAATTCCTCCTGTGCAAATACGAAAGATTTGTCGAGGAAGTTTGGCACAAAATTCCATGGCGAATGGTTTTGGTACTCTCAGTCATCAATATATACGGAAACGATCAATTTCACATTTATATTAATTGCCAACAACTCTATATTGAGTATTGTATTACATACCAATGAACTAAAAGAGTTATGTTAACAAATTCCGACTAAGAAGCTTTTCCTCTTAGCTTTAAGGCCTTCTTCTGTGCTTGATAAGCGACCTTGCAAAATTTGATAATATTGAAATCATTACGTAATTTTCAAAAATATGTCAGAACTAGGCTAACTTTTTATTCATCCAAACATCAACTTGGAGTATAATGTAGAGGTTAAATATCACAAGCAATGTATAAATTATAAATAATAAAATAATTTGACATTACTTAGCAAAAGATTGTTATGTAAATTATATTAAATTATAAATAATAATACACAACACATTATACTATAACTCTCCAAAAGTGGTGATGTAGAATATATGTGTTTTTGTACTTTCAAACTAAGTACAAACTAACCTTCATCATTTTTGCACGAGAGAGATGGTACAGTGTTAAACTGTGACTTGCAACAAGAGCCGATACGATGATATTTTATATTAATAAAACTTATAATCTAAGATAATTTTACAATGCATCTTGGTTTTTGTAGGATTTTTTTACATTGTATCTTTCAAATTTATGCAGCTTACTTAATTGTTGCAATAATTTTCAATCTAATTAAATGAATATCTTTATGAAAATTTGACCAAGATCGATATATATGTATAGGTTTTTTAACATATTGGACAGTTTTAAGTAAAATAAGACAACTAATATATTTATGAACAATACATTTTTCATATATTTAGCTTACTTAAATTTTTATATGATTTTGTAGAATCACTAGAAAACTTTATGAAGATTTGTAATGAATCAATCAATATATTTTCAAATTTAAAAAAAAATAAGATCTAGAATAACGAAATTTGTAATTTACATGCTTCCTTGAAAACATGTGTTTGTTTTCAAAGTTAAATTAAAAAAAATTAAAATTGATAAACTGATTTTCCGGATACGCTTTTATTTTTAAAATATTTTTACTCGGATTCTCAATAATCAATTGTATAATTTATCAGCAATATAAAATAAAAGAAATAATTATTTTAGCTTCTTTCTACAAACTAACTGAAGGAAAGTTTAAAATTACCTAGGTATCGCTTATCAATTTTTCCTTCCTTTTGTATCCATATCTATCAATCATAAATCATTACAATTTCATCTTTTCATATCAATCAATTAATGTAGTGAAAAAACAATTAAAGATTATGAATCAAGTTTTTGACCAAGCATTAGAAACTCCTGTAGTTGTGATTTTGTACAAGGTAATCGTTAAATGACATAATGTTAATATTATTACTTTTAGGTTCATATTTTTCATATACTAATTTATAACTTATTAACAATTATTGAACTTTTATATTCTTAAAAGCCTCAATAGCATTAACCAATTTCCCTGCATCAAGATATATCTTAATCTTGATTTGGAGGTGGTAATAATAATGAGAGAAATGTGTTTTTATTATAAGTTATGTTATATTAAATATTAAATATATTAACTTAATTTATTTATTTTTACTTTTAAATTATAATTATATTGTTTATACATTTTTTTTGTTAATATCTTATCATGTTTTTTGTTTCAGTCTTGAATTTAAAGGATTTAATGGACCGCTTTTTGCTGAGTGAAATTATTAGTAATCATCAAATATCTTATGGATTTAAAATTGCCAATATATTCGATAAAATATTAAGACCGTAGTATTTTTAAATGCGTAGTGGTATTGGATATTGGATCTTTTAACCGGTTCATTGAATATTTGTGGTGGGAATTCATAAAGCATTATAAATTTTATTTATATTTATTAGCAATTTATCAATTTTATGTCTTTCAATTATTATACAGTAATGCACACACAATTTGTTTTAGTGATGTAATTTCACTAACATAATTAATTTAAAAATATTTTTAACAAATTTAAAATTTACTCCATGTACATTTTTATAATCGTAAATAATTAAATATAATTATGTGTTTAAACATACTAATTCAAGTATCAAACACATATGCCAATCTTTGCATTTTTTTAACAATACAAAGGTATGATGAATTTTGCGATATTGCACTAAAAGTTTTTTAAAATAAATTTTGTATATTGCAAGAAATTCCTGTGTCCGAAGCACGGGCTATATTACTAGTAATAACAAATATGTTAACGTTCATTCTGTTTCTCTCTCGAAAATCGAGGATAAGATTCCTTATTTTTCCCCACCTTTTCATCTGTCGATGTCGGGGATTGTACAATCTTGTAATGGGTTGATACTTTTTCGCGACCAATAGCGTTATTATATCCGTAATAATATAATAATTGATCAACTACGATTTGTTCCTTTTCCCAACTTATATCCTAATGCAAAGGATGACGGTGTTTGGTTTTTGGCTTTTGATCCTTCAGCATCCTCTCATTACAAATTTACTACTCATCAAATCCTGATTTTTAGTTATGAAACTGGTCAATGGGAGTGAAAGGAATATGTCCTAAGTCCAATCATGTATTAGGATTTAGGAATAACTTTTATGTAATCTGTTTTGATTTCATTGATATTAATAAAGACTTGTTTTGTTTTTATTACGGGCTTTATCTATTTAAGTGTTTAAATAAGATATACCATAGTTTAGAGTAAAGCTTTTTATGGATTATGATGAGATCATGATAGTGAGACCTAAAAAGATGATAACTCTAAACTTAAATAGTTCCTGGTCATAGGATTACTAACTGGTAATTAATGATCCGTAAAGATTGGTACATACTATGCTTGCTTCATTATGAAGGATATCTGTTCTCATAGACATTTGTGTGGTGACACTATAGCTAGTATGTAGGTGCTTATTATGGAATAAGTTCACTGAAGATGACTCGCCCAGCTGAACAACTGATGGAGTTCACTCACGTGTCAGCGGTTGTTCGCAGAGTGATAGTTGTACAAGTATCCTTAGACTTGAGGTCATCATAGTCATCTTGTGTACACTGAACTATGCTTTGGTTTAGTTCTTAGTCTCCAGGGATAATTATTAGGGCTCTTCTGGGTATAGGAATTTGTACACGAAGATAGTGTATGATCAATAAAGGATCTACCCCTTCCAGTGAAGGAAGCGAATGTTCAAGGCTGATCCACTTATGCTAGTTCAGGAATCCCTGGCCAGAGTGAATGAAATTAGAAAAGAGTTTCTAATTTGCATAGAACTACGCATAGTAAATGGTAAGCAAGTGATTGAATTAGATAGGCTTGACACGAGATCCATACCTTGTATTTAATCGGGACATTGTAGGGTAGAAAGAGTTTATTGTACGGTAACTATTCACTGAATAGGTTCTTGGTATTCTAAGCAGTGAATTCATATTATCCGGATAGTCGCGATATGCTGAGAAGTATCCCTCACGATGTAGAATAAATATGATTAATTAATTAATCATATTTAATAAATTAGAGAATTTATATAAATAATGATAAAATAGTTTTATTGTTATTTATTTCTACTACCGGCTTAATATTGAACCTACAGGGTCACACCATAAAAAGAGAATGATTTAATGGTGGAGGAATTAATTAATAATGGCTAATAATTATTTATTTATGAAATAAATAATTAATTGGCAAATTTAATTATTGATTAAATGAGATTTAATTGATTATAAATTAATTAAGAAAAGTTCTTAATATAATTAATTAAAGGATTTAATTTTTGGAAATTAAATCAAGAGAGAGAATTATTTCTAAAGTGTTTAGAAAAAAGGATTAATGATTAAAATGTGTTTTAATTATTAATGAGAATAATAAATGGGATAATAATTATAATATTTATGGGAAAATTTTAGCTGAAAATTTTGCCTATAAATACACTATTATAGACCCTATTTTATTCGAACCCCATCGAAACCCGAAAACCCAAAAAGTTTGGAAAACCCAATTTTCTCCACCTCCTTCCTCCTCCTTAACATCGTTTTCTTGGTGGATACCGGTGGAGTGCTTCACACTTGAGGATCAACTGCTAAGGATCTCTGATCGTTGTCTCCGAATTATTTTAAAAGGTTAGATTCGATCCCTCGAATTTTTATTCACGATTTATATACTTTTATTTGGATTTTATATGTGTAAAAGTGTTTTGCCATGACCCCGCTGCGTTAAAAATCCAACAGAGAGGATACTGATATTACGACTAATGACTAAATACTAGTGAGAAATTGACCATAATCTCGTTGCATCATCATTTTCATTCTCCAATCATCCAGTATTTTGGAGAATTCGCGGGACATCTGCATCTTGTTTATGTGCACGATCAATATGCAAATATATTTTGTGTGTTAGAGCTGGACCATGCAGGGGCAACGTTGGGGTAGTGCGGGATGAGTCACCACATAAGGCCTCCAAAATTATAGGAACCCGAATTTTCATTTTAAAAATTAACTAAAAATAAAATTTAGTTCTTAAGAAAAAAAATTGGTTAAGTTTTTCTTAAAAAATATAAGAAATTTGGATTAAATAGGAGAATAAACCAAGTGTTATCAATTAGACATTAATACTAAAATGGACCAAAATTATACTAAATATAAAAATCAATTAAACAATTTAGGTTACCTGATTTGTTATAGAAGAAGCATAGTCAGCTAGAATCCCAATCGTATTGGTTGAAAGGTGCATCTAACTGACAGGTCCAATACATAGCTTCCAGCACAAATTATCTCGAAAATTGCTCTTACAAGCACCTAAGGTAGCTCAGGGATACAATACTCCGAGTAGAAGGAAAGTTTTGCCGGAACATAGCCCAACTCAAGAGATAAATCCTATATATATATACACACACACAAATATATATATATATATATATATATATAAATCAAGAGGGAAAAATTGGCAAAATAAGACGATAAAAACTTTTGTTCGTAATATAAAAAAACTCAGAAAAACACAACAGAAAAAATTTAGAAGAGATGAATATTACCTCAGCCATGTACTGTTTCATATCCAGACATATTTCCTTTGTTGCATGTTCCAAATTAGAATCGGAAATTGCTATCATTTTTCTGGACTCACACTCATTTAATTTCTCCCATTCACTTTACAAATCGGTCATTTTCTTCATAGATATCAAATAATTCTTGAGTAAAATATCAACATCCTTCAACTGAATGCAATGGGATTGAGTTGATCATCCAGCATCAACCAAATCATAATTCAATTGGCATTTGATAGTCCCAACTGACATGTCAGCACCTCTAGTGAAATTAATAAAGGTGTTTTTCGTTGCTTCACACAAACACATAATTTTTCATGACATGTGTTTCATTGACCAAACCCTCTGCCTTCATAGTGACACTGATCACAACTTGATATAGAGTTATAATAATTAATAATTGACTAATACATTTCCAGACATAAATTAAAAATGATCAATTAACTTACATTTTCAATCCATTGCTTAGGTAGTTAACAAGAGCACTCAAAATTCAGTATCAAATTACCACCGCATATATGTTTGATCATGTCAACGGTGCATGATGAGCGAAAGTCAGTTAACCTCACAGGATTGGATGACTTATAAATTAAAATTGTGATTAGTATTCGTTCAAAAATTATAATAATTTATTTGATGACCCAAGTATATTACTCACCTTAACAGTTTTTAATATTGTTCCGAATTCAAATATCGAACGCATATACATTCCATAACTGTTCAATTGTTCAAAGGTGAATTGAGGTTTCATGAGCTGTTCTTCTGGGTTATTTTTTAAAAACCTGTAATTACATATCAGATCAGAAATAGTTTGTAAGCCTTCAAAAAACACATTAAAGGTAGGATGTTTAACAGGATTTTGCGATAGTTTGCGGTAGCTTGTGTGAAACTGTAGACCACAAGTATTGTAGATAGACAAGATGTGGATGTATCTGTTATTCCTAGTGGACTAACAATGAGATTTACAGAAGGGGGGTTGAATGTAAATCTCAAAACTTTTTCAAGTTTTGAGCAGTTTTAAAGGCTTTGTGTTCAAGATAAACAAGTGTGTGAATTGCTTTAAGCTAATACAGACAGATATATATTCAAGCACTAATGTAAAGAACACAACAGACCTTAAAAACTTTTCTGGTGGATTGTTGTTCCACCAGAGATGGTATTTCAGAAAATCTGTGATTCAAGATGTTGATCACAGCTGCATCCTAGTACAAACTAGATAATTTTTCTCTCAAGATTTTTCTAAACAGCACTGGAAAAATTCTTGTCTAATTACTAGCTGCTACTTGGTTTATATATATCACCAAGTGTACAAGTGAAGACAAAGATAAAAATACAATAATAAAATAAGTTCTCCACTTGTTTCTTCTCCATATCACTCAAGTACTTTGTTGACTATTGCCTCTTTGTACTAGAGTAGAACGGCTGCTTTTTCTGATGTTCCTGAAATTAGGCTTCCATATTTCAGTTATCTCTGACAACCCATGTGCCTCTGTCTGTTGTTACAACTACCACTTATCAACTGCTATTTAACAGAACATCCGTTGAAGCCTTCATCTGTTGATGGCTTTATCCGTTGATGTGTTAGCAGTTGAAGCTCTATCCGTTGAAGCTTTAGAGACATCCGTTGAAGCTTTGTTTCTCATCCGTTGAAGGTCTTTAAGACATCCGTTGATACCACTTCATTTATACAAAATTACAAGGCATGAAATATTTACAATTGGCCTTCCTATTTGCATATCTTCCAGTAGTCAACATGACTTATATTTTCTCTCAACTTCTAAGAATTATATCTTAAATACAGAGACTGAAATATGCTACAACACTAGACTTATTTCTAAGTAAAGCTACACCATCAACGGATAGCCAAAGTGGTCTTATCCGTTGAGGCTGCAAACTCTAAACTTCTACTTAAGTGTTTTGTTAAACATATCATCAAACTAATGCACATATATTCCTAACAATCTCCCCCTATTTATGTCTATAAGAATTGTAGACATAAATCCAGGGTTAACTTGATGATAACAAAACACTTAACAAATATATGAATTGAAACTAAGTAGAAATTTAAAAGTGCTGCAAAAGTGTATGTACTAGGAGGTAATTGAAGATTTACAGAATTTCCAAGGGTGCTCCTCTAGTCTGAGCAAATCATCTTTTTCGTCTTTGTTCCCTTGTTTTCTTTCCTAGCCCTTTGTCATTTTCCTCAATTTGGAGTTGGAGTTGTCTGTAGAATTCAGTTTCATCTTCATCACTGATATCCAACTTAGATTGCATTTCCTTGAGAGTTTCATTGCTGGCAATCTTGAGTTGGTCTTCAAGTCTGAAAAATCTTCTGACTCCTTTATCATCTCTAAATTCCATCAACCAATGAGGTGATTTGTGGATTGTAATTCCCCTTTCTTGAATGAGTAAAGTTCTGGGCAAAGCATTGGGCTCCCTCCAAGTTTTCCTTATGTTGGCAATCTTGTTGAGAATTTCAGTCTTGGCAGTCCTGGTAAAGCCAGAATCCTTTTGTATGGCTGAAAAGACTCTGATCAAGGTAGAGTAGCCTTCATTCAGAATCCTGTAGAGAGGCCATGTTCTTTCCCCAACTCCTTTGTATCTGAACACCAATCTCTCTGGTAGCTGTCTGTAGGCAGCTATTCCCCTTACATCCTCCAGCTCATCCAGATAGAGTTCAATGTCTAAAATTTCTTTTATGTCACAGATGTGAACATAATCATCTTAGAAATGGGTGGCATAGGCTTAGGTTTTTGTTTTTGAGTGAATTTCTTAGAGGTTAGGGGAGGTGTAGATTTGGATTTTCTTTTCTGTTTCTTTGGTAGTGGAAGAGTGGTTAAGAAGGTAGGCAATTTGATGGTGTCCCAATCAATAGGTTCCTCTTTTGGGATGATTAGTTCACCATGGATGTTTATAGTGGGATCAGGAACACAAGGTTCAGGTATGGAAGGTAGTGGTTTAGATATTGATTTAGTTTCTTCAGTGTTATCTTCACTCCTTCTATGTGCCTTGGCCTTTCTTCTGTTTCCCTTCTGCCATTCCTCTCTTTCCTCCATACTCTCACCAAATATACTCCCAAAAACCTCATCTAGGTTTGCAATCTTGTCTTCACCCCTGACTTCAATTCCTTTCTCTCCTTCAACTTGACTTGACTTTAGCTATTGTTCAAGCTTAGCTTGTGCTCTTTTGTCAGCCTTGAGTTTTTCAGCTTCTTTCTTCAACCTTTTGGTTTCTTCCCTCTTGGCCTTTGGAAATTTGGGATGTCTTTGCATCACACAGATACTCTTTCCCTCTCTAAAGATAATGGCCATTTTCATTCTTTCAACTATGTCCTTGGTCTCCTTGTGCTTTTTGATGTTAGCACCCAAAACTTTGTCTTCATCAGGCTTTGGAAGAGGAAAGTCCACTTCTTTCATCTGAGCAAAGTCTAGGGGGTTCTTTGTGGAGTCCTTGCTGGATCTAGTGTTGGGCTTGAGAACTATAGGTTTTAGATTCTTGAAAGAAGTCTCTCCAACCTTATTCCTCCTTTCTGGCTTGTGCTCCATAATGATTGGTTCAACCTTTGTGCTATGTTTCACAGATATTGATTTATCTTGTGTTGAGCCAAACATTTGTTGCACCCTTTCATCAATTCTCCTCCTTTGCTCTTTCACTTGAATTTCAGCTGCTGCTAGCTGGATTAGGTCAATTCCATCAGGCTTTCCTTTGATTTGCATAATTGGAGAAGTAGTGATGGCAGGAACTAGCACTTTAGATATCTGGATTTTTGTAGATTGCTCTCCTTCCCCTTCCCTTTTTCTCTCCCCCTTTTTGTTATCATCAAGGAGAGGGGTCAAGCCTTGTGCCTTTGCCAGCTGCATAAGTAGACTTGTTTGAGATTGTTGGTTGTGAAGAATGCTGGCCACAGAATTTTCAATAACTTGGACTCTGTCTTCTAACTTAGCCAGCCTCTTTTCAGTATTTGAATCCTTTTTCAATCTCAACAATAAGTCCTTCATTGTACCATAGGGCATGACTGAATCCAATTTTTCAGAATTGTAGGATTTCAAGTCAGCAATATCCTTCTTGAGTTCATCCACACTCAGATTCTGTCTTACTTGCTGCAACTTCATGAGATGCAGTGAGTCCAGGTGAGCTGTAAGGATTGCCTTAGTACCAGCATGTGAAGTTTTCTGAATGGCCTGTTGGATAGTACTGATTTATTTGACTAAGGAGACATTTAATTGCCCTGATGTAGACTCCTTTGTCAAGGCCCATTCAGGTAAATTTGGAATAGAACTAGGGCCTTCATCTCCCCCTAAGTTTATGCTTCCATCAAAAGAAACAGAGTCATCATCATCAGAATTTACTCCAAATTCCTCTGATGACTCACCAGCTGTAGAAGGCATCTTGTGAATAGCAGCTTTATCCCTTTGAAGAGATTCTGTTGTATATACTAGATGTAGTGTCTTTTCTGCCTCCTCATTGCCCTGTGCAGCCAACAACTGATAGGCTGACACAGGATGAGTAAAAGTGTCAGCATCCAAGGAAATGTTATCAATTACAGCTTTGTAATGTTGCTGAAATTGTCTTTCCTTTTCAGCATCATCCACAATCATTGACTCACTAGCAATGGCTGAATCCACCCTTATATCTGCTGTACCTGCCTTTCTCTCTTTTTCTATATATTCTTGCATCAGGGGCTCCTCCTGGCTCACACTCCTCACTTCCTTACCTTCACCTACTAAGGTGGTACTCCTCTCACTTACTTTTGCCATGCTGGAAGAAATAGCATGCATATTTGAGCTCTCAATCTCTCCTTTTGCCTGGGTGCAACCCAGCCTCTCACTCAAATTGTCACTCCCTTCCCTCAGTCCTAAAAGTGATTGTACAGTAATCATGTCTTCAACACTTGGAATTGTTTCAGTTGTGTGTGTAGAGACTATCAACGGATATGAAATAGCCGTTGAAGGTGACACTGATGGTATCAACGGATAACTGCTGTTAAGCTTATCCGTTGAAGAACAACCACTTGTCAACGGATGAGTGATATCCGTTGAAGAAGGAAAAGAAGTAGAAATTGAAAGTGATATAACTGTTGAATCTGTGTGGATTGATTTGAGTGTTGGTGACACAGATCCTTCAATTACATCTGAAAGAATTTACGGGTGATCCAACAAATCATCTAAAAGATGATGATCACCTGTATTTGAGTGGGGCTCCTCCCTGAGTTGTAAAGAGGGAGAATCAGGAATTGATGGGAATAACATATCCACATCCAGAGATGGTGATAAAGTGTGTGGTGATTGATGTGTGTTAATTGTGAGAGAATGGGGTTGTGACTCCACATTTGTTGGAGCCACATCAAACTGAGTTTGAGAAGGCATAGATACAGATGGATGTATCTGTGCAGTGTGTGCACCTGTGTAGAAGATTGGGTTCTAGCCCTCTTTCTTCTAATAAAAGCTTTTGTTGGTGAGTGTTTGGCTTCTGTGTCCCTCCCTCGTTTGTTCTATGTTCCTGGTTGGGAACTATTTTCAATAGTTACATCCTTTTGGGAGAATGCAGCTAGGGATGTGCTAGTAACCTTTTCAACCACCACAGCTTTTTGAGAAACTGTGGCTTGGCTAGCTTGGGAAACACTTATCTCTCCTTCCTTATCCTGGGGGTTTCTTTGATGTTCACCCCTCCCCTCACCACTCACACCCTGTTCACTCCCCTCAGGGTTAAGGGTAGGTGTTACAACTATTGTCTTTTGAGAAACAATAGAGGTGGTTTTCTTTGTCTTTGATTTTGAAAGTTTAGTTTTGGTGACCTTGGTAGGAATCTGTTGGGGCATTGTCACAGATTCCATGGGCACACTAGAAGATAAAGAAATAGAGGGGTTGGAAGAAGTAGGAGTTGTAGAGACAATTACCTCACTTACCTGAGGTGCATCCATGATTGGTAAATATACCAATGGTACACTGCTGTTGAGATCCATTCTCAATAAATCTGCAAGAACTCTTTTCTCTTGTGCCCAGCACTTGAGTTTATTATTCTCATTGGTTATGACCAAACCTTCAGCAACATGGTTAGCCAATAACATAAAGAATCTAGCATAATAGATGTTATTAGGTCTATTAGCTTTGTTACCTAATCTAGTACCCAATTCTAGCATAACATAATTGCTAAAGTTAAAATACCTATCAGAAACAAGCATATAGAGCATATTAACAAGAGATGAAGTTATGGCATCAAAATTACTAATTTTCCCAGAGAAAACCTAGATAAAGGCATCCCCAAGAAAACTCCATTCTTTCCTAAGGCCTTTTCTTTTAATACTCCCTAAATTAGCAGAGTTAAGAGAATAACCTATGGAATCTAACATGCTGGATACATCATTATCAGTGTGTGGTGTCATGGCATTGTTCTCAGGCAATTTAAAACATGCTAGTAAATCATCACAGTTAACACAGTGATTTTTACCTTTGAGAGTGAAAGAGATGGTCATATCTATGGAGTTGAACTCAGCAGTTGTCCAAATCTCCTCAACTACTTCACTGTAAATCGTTGGGGCTTCCAGCATTGCATAGCTAAGTTTACAGTTTTTGATGAAGTCCATCATTTTGTGATAATCTGAGTGGGCTTCATTCTTTGCTACCAAAGCTATGAAATTGTTCTTCTCATAGATGAACCCAGATTGAGACATAATTTTTACTACTGGTGCCATTGTTGTAAGTAGTAATTGCAGAGAATAACTTGAAGGTTTTGCAGAGAGTAAATGGTAAAAGCTTTTAAGTTTCAAGAAAGCGTAAAGTAAAAAAGAAAAATCAGAAGGGCTTATATACTTTCTCAAATTAAAAAGCATAAATAAAAGATTAAACAATAAATATATGTAAGTGAGTTTCAGCCGTTTAAGAATAAACTGTAAGTATTCTAAAAACTACCTTTAAAACAAATACATATAGTTGTATGTATGAGTATCAACGGTTAAGAAAATAGAATCAACGGCTGTAAGACACCTGAATCGACTGATGTGACATTTCAACGGATAAAGTAAATTGTCATCCATTGAAAAGTACTACAGTTTTATCCGTTGACGGATAAAAAATCCAGAAATGTATATGTCTTTCAACGGATAATGAACATCCGTTGATGGAACAATTTTGACTTTCAACGGATAGGAAATACCCGTTGATGGAATAATCTGTGTTAAAAAGTCAAATTTGTTCTAGCAACTAATACATTTCAGGCTTCAATTCAAATTGCAATAAGGACATAAATTTTATGAGTAATTAAGCATACCTAGCTCACTTACCAATCTTGTGAATGTTGATTCATCAAGTGGCTTGGTAAATATGTCTGCAATTTGTTGTTCACTTGGAACAAAATGTAGTTCCACTGTACCATTCATGACATGCTCTCTGATGAAGTGGTACTTGATATCAATGTGCTTGGTCCTTGAGTGCTGCACAGGATTCTCTGTTATGGCTATGGCACTTGTGTTGTCACAAAAGATAGGAATTTTGTCAACATGAAGTCCATAATCAAGGAGTTGATTCCTCATCCATAACACTTGAGAGTAGCAACTTCCAGCAGCAATATATTCAGCCTCAGCTGTAGAAGTAGAGATTGAATTTTGCTTTTTGCTAAACCATGATACAAGCTTGTTTCCCAGGAATTGGCAGGACCCTGTTGTACTTTTCCTGTCTATTTTGCAACCTGCATAGTCTGCATCTGAATAACCAATTAGATCAAAGCCAGATTCTCTAGGATACCAAATACCTAAATTTGGTGTACCCTTGAGATATCTGAAAATCCTCTTGATAGCAATTAAGTGAGACTCCCTAGGATCAGCTTGAAATCTAGCACACAGACATGTAGCAAACATTATATCTGGTCTGCTAGCAGTTAAATATAAAAGAGAACCAACCATGCCTCTATAACTTGTAATGTCCACAGACCTTTCAGTCTTATTTAATTCAAGTTTGGTGACAGTGGCCATGGGAGTTTTTGCAGATGAACATTCCATTAAGTCAAACTTCTTTAAAAGATCATGAATATATTTAGTTTGACTAATGAAAATTCCATCACTAACTTGTTTAACTTGTAAACCAAGAAAATAGGTTAGTTCTCCCATCAGGCTCATTTCATACTTACTTTGCATTAGCTTAGCAAACTTTTTGCAAAGTTTATTATCTTTAGAACCAAATATTATGTCATCTACATAAATTTGAACAAGTATACTAGAGCCATTAATATTCCTAAAGAAGAGAGTTTTATCAACAGTACCTCTAGTGAAGTGATTCTCCAAAAGGAATTTTGATAAGGTTTCATACCAGGCTCTAGGTGCTTGCTTCAGTCCATAGAGTGCTTTCAACAGATAATACACATAGTCTGGAAAATTTGGATCTTCAAATCCTGTAGGTTGACTTACATAGACTTCTTCCTCTAATTTCCCATTTAGAAATGCACTCTTGACATCCATTTGATAGACTTTGAAATTGGCATGGGCTGCATAGGCTAGAAAAATTCTGATGGCTTCAAGTCTTGCAACAGGAGCATATGTCTCATCAAAATCTATTCCCTCTTGCTGAGAATAGTCTTTAGCAACCAATCTGGCTTTATTCCTTATGACAATGCCATTTTCATCCATCTTGTTTCTGAATACCCATTTTGTGTCAATAGGACTCTTGTTCTTTGGTTTGGGTACCAGCTTCCAAACTTTGTTTCTCTCAAATTGGTTCAGCTCTTCCTGTATAGCTAATATCCAACCTGGATCCAATAAAGCTTCCTCCACTTTCTTAGGTTCCTCCTGAGATAGAAAACTACTATACAGACATTCATCTTGAGTAGCTTTTCTTGTTTGCACTTTAGATGATGCATCACCAATGATCAGTTCAAAGGGATGATTCTTGGTCCATTTCCTTTGAGGTGGAAGATGTGCTCTAGATGAGGTGACCTCAGTATTTTCATGATGTGAGACAGAGTGTTGATTAGTTGAAACTCCCCCTGAGTTGTTGGTTCTTTGCAGGGAATTTGGAGTTCTATCAACTGATGATGTAAATCGATTATCTGTTGATGAACTATGATCAACGGATGCTTCATTTTGTACTTCAACGGATGATGCACTGTGTCTTTCAACGGATACTGCATTGCCTCTATCAACGGGTGCAGAATTTTGTGCATTATCCAAGGGCATATTTTGAATCCCTTTTGAAGTGTCATCTCCATCAATCTCCTCTTCACTATCATCACAATATATCTTAATGTTGTCAAATTTGAGTCTCTCATTGTGTCCCTCATCTGTTAGTCCATCAATCTTTTTATCATCAAACACAACATGCACAGATTCCATAATAATGTTGGTTCTTAGATTGTAGACCCTATAAGATTTTCCAGCTGAGTAACCAACAAATATCCCTTCATCAGCCTTTGCATCAAACTTCCCTTTATGGTCAGATTGATTCCTCAGTATAAAGCATTTACATCCAAAAACATGAAGAAAGTTTAGAGTTGGTTTTCTTCTCTTGAACAACTGATAAGGAGTCATGCCTTTAGCTTGATTGATCAAAGAAATATTCTGAGTGTAGCAGGCACAATTAACAGCTTCAGCCCAGAAATATGTTGGTAACTTTGATTCTTCAAGCATTGTTCTGGCAGCCTCAATCAAAGATCTGTTCTTTCTTTCAACTACCCCATTTTGCTGAGGTGTTCTTGGAGCTGAGAACTCATGCATGATTCCATTTTCTTCACAGAACAGCCTTATTGACAAATTCTTGAACTCAGTTCCATTGTCACTCCTGATATTCCTAACCTTCAAGTCAGGATGATTATTGACTTGCCTGATGTGATTGATAATGATTTCACTTGCTTCATCCTTTGATCCAAGAAAATAGACCCATGAAAACTTTGAGAAATCATCTACAATCACTAAGCAATATCTTTTTCTTGCAATTGACAATATATTGACTGGTCCAAACAAATCCATATGCAGCAGCTGTAATGGTTCATCAATTGTTGTTTCAAGCTTCTTTTTGAATGATGCTTTCCTTTGTTTGCCTTTCTGACAAGCATCACACAAACCATCCCTTGAGAATTCAACTAGAGGAATTCCTCTTACTAAGTCCTTTTTGACTAGATCATTCATTGTCTTGAAATTCAAATGGGATAGCTTCTTGTGCCATAGCCAACTCTCAACTGAACTTGCTTTGCTGAAGAGACACGTAATAGATTCTGCATCTGTAGAGTTGAAGTCAGCTAAGTACACATTCCCTTTTCTAACTCCAGTTAGAACCACTTTGTTGTCTTTCTTGCTGGTGACAACACAGGCTTCTGAATTGAAGGAAATTGTATTCCCTCTATCACATAGTTGACTGATACTCAGTAAGTTGTGCTTGAGACCATCAACTAATGCAATTTCATCAATGATGACATTCCTTGTTGAAATCAAGCCATATCCCATAGTAAACCCTTTGCTGTCATCTCCAAAGGTTATGCTAGGGCCGGCTCTCTCCTTAAACTCAGTGAGCAGGGAGAAATCTCCTGTCATGTGTCTTGAACAGCCACTGTCCAAGTACCATAGATTTCTTCTTTTTTCCTGCACACCATAAAATCAATCAAGTTGATTTTGGTACCCAAGTTTCCTTGGGTCCATTCCTGTTAGCCTTTCTCCTAGACTTCATTCCTCCTGCATCTTTAGACTTAGGTAACTTTGAGTCAACCTTGATCTTAGATGTAGTTGGTTGAGGTGTAGGGTTAGTCACAGAATCATTTAGCACATTTGGAATTTGATAAGGCATGGATTGTGCAAGCATGTTATTCCACATTGGCATATTGTATGGCATTTGAGGCATACTAAATGCAGCAAGATAAGGATTGTTAAAATATGGCATGTTTGTAAAATGTGCATAAGGATTCTGTTGAGACATAACAGACATAGCATGCAGAGGTGATGCAGACATATTAGGCATGGAAGAGGGTACAGGTTTGGGAGTTTTCTTAATAGATTTGCAATTAGCAGATAGATGATTAACACTACTACAATGCACACAGCTTTTTCTAGGAGCATACTTATCAGGTGTGTAATTGTTATGTTTGTTAACCCCTACCTTCCCATTTCTATTAGATTTCCTTTTAGTTTCCTTTTTATCCTCAACCACTTTGAGCCTATTCTTTAACTGTTCTAAGGTCATGTGTCCTATATTCACCTTACTGAATTCTTTGGATGTGCTTGCTTCTCCTTTGACAAAGTTCTTGGAAGTTGAACCAAACTTTTTGTTGAGTTTCTTTAGATTTTCACTTTTAGAAACATCTGCCTGTTTTAATTGAGGAACCTTCAACGGATGCTCCTTTTCTTCCTTTAACGGATAACTTTCATCATCCGTTGATTCCACATCCGTTGACAGCCCATCAATTAATTCCAGTTTCTTTTTGTTTTTATCCCAGGCAGTCTCACGGAATGATTCAATTCCTTGGACCTTGGAAATTTGAGCTCTAACATCCCTAGATATCTTCCAGGCTTTAATCACCTCTTGCTCACTCTCTAATTGATTGGAAAGTATTTCTACTTTCTTAACAGATTCAGCTAGTTCATTTTCAACATATATACAATGTAGCTTAGTTTTCTCTAGATCAATCAACTTATCTTCTAACACAACATTTCTATTACTTAAAAACAGATTGTTCTCTTTAATCCTACTATTTTCTTTAGCAAGAGATTTAAGAGACACACGCAAATGATACAATTCAGTAGACATGTCATTAAAAGCATCATTGCACTCTTCTTTAGTAAGTTGTGTTAAATCAGTAGTGATTACCTGGTTGCTTGATGAACTAACTTCATTTTCCTCAGAATCAGCCATGAGAGCCAAGTTGACATATTCCACATCTTCATCCTCTTCTTCTCCATCAGCTGCCCAGTCTTTTTCTTGAGTAATGAAAGCCCTCTCCTTTTGCTTGCGCAGATCAAAATATTTCTTTTTGTAATCTACTTGGTCAAATTTCTTCTTTTCAGAAGTTGGCTTTCTGCACTCACTTGCAAAGTGTCCACTTATACCACAATTGAAACACTTGAACTTGGATTTGTCCATCATGTTCTTATGAGGTTTAGTGGCTCTAGTGTTTTTCCTAAATTTCATCTTTGCAAATCTCCTGGACAGAAATGCAAGATGCTCATCAATACCATCAGAGTCATCTTGGCTGGAGTTGTCTTCATTCTCAGCAACTTGTTCCTTACCCTTGCTTGATTCTGATTTGCTTGTGCCATCTTTGGAGTTTGATGTAGATCTCACAGTTTCTTGTCTGCATTCTTTCTCATTTTTAGCTACCAAGGCAACTGAACCTCCTTTCTTTCTTCCCTTCTCCAATACCTCATCCTGTTCCAGCTCTAGTTCATAAGTCTTCAAGATTCCATATAATCTTTCAAGAGTGAAGTCCTTATAATCTTGAGAATTTCTCAAGGAGACAATCATGGGTTTCCATTCCTTTGGCAAGGATCTTAAAAATTTAAGATTTGAATCCTTCACCTGGTACACTCTACCATACAGCTTCAGTCCATTCAACAGCTTTTGGAATCTATTGAATGTGTCATTTAAAGATTCATTTTCTTCAAAATGAAAATACTCATACTGTTGAATGAGAAGCTGCATTTTGTTTTCTTTTACTTGTTCTGTACCTTCACACAGTAGCTGAACTGTGTCCCAAACCTCTTTGGCAGTTGTGCAATTTATCACATTATCAAATATATCCTTGTCAAGACCATTAAACAAAATGTTCATAGCCTTCTTATCCTTGTGGACTTCTTCTGTGTCTTCCATTGTCCATTCTGCTCTAGGTTTTGGAATGGATTGACCAACAGCAATTGTGGCCGTAGCAACTGTGGCTACTTTATGGGAAATATGAGGACCATTCTCAATGCAGTTTACATAACCTTCATCTTGGGAGAGTAGATGAAGGTGCATTTTCACCTTCCAATGGTGATAACTGTCTTTGTCAAGAACTGGGATTTTTACTCCAATATCCTTCTTACTCATCTTTGTTAGTTTCCAAGATCTTTAAACTCTTTGTGTGTCAAGAGCTTGCTCTGATACCAATTGTTATTCCTAGTGGACTAACAATGAGATTTACAGAAGGGGGGTTGAATGTAAATCTCAAAACTTTTTCAAGTTTTGAGCAGTTTTAAAGGCTTTGTGTTCAAGATAAACAAGTGTGTGAATTGCTTTAAGCTAATACAGACAGATATATATTCAAGCACTAATGTAAAGAACACAACAGACCTTAAAAACTTTTCTGGTGGATTGTTGTTCCACCAGAGATGGTATTTCAGAAAATCTGTGATTCAAGATGTTGATCACAGCTGCATCCTAGTACAAACTAGATAATTTTTCTCTCAAGATTTTTCTAAACAGCACTGGAAAAATTCTTGTCTAATTACTAGCTGCTACTTGGTTTATATATATCACCAAGTGTACAAGTGAAGACAAAGATAAAAATACAATAATAAAATAAGTTCTCCACTTGTTTCTTCTCCATATCACTCAAGTACTTTGTTGACTATTGCCTCTTTGTACTAGAGTAGAACGGCTGCTTTTTCTGCTGTTCCTGAAATTAGGCTTCCACATTTCAGTTATCTCTGACAACCCATGTGCCTCTGTCTGCTGTTACAACTACCACTTATCAACTGCTATTTAACAGAACATCCGTTGAAGCCTTCATCCGTTGATGGCTTTATCCGTTGATGTGTTAGCAGTTGAAGCTCTATTCGTTGAAGCTTTAGAGACATCCGTTGAAGCTTTGTTTCTCATCCGTTGAAGGTCTTTAAGACATCCGTTGATACCACTTCATTTATACAAAATTACAAGGCATGAAATATTTACAATTGGCCTTCCTATTTGCATATCTTCTAGTAGTCAACATGACTTATATTTTCTCTCAACTTCTAAGAATTATATCTTAAATACAGAGACTGAAATATGCTATATCACTAGACTTATTTCTAAGTAAAGCTGCACCATCAACGGATAGCCAAAGTGGTCTTATCCGTTGAGGCTGCAAACTCTAAACTTCTACTTAAGTGTTTTGTTAAACATATCATCAAACTAATGCACATATATTCGTAACAGTATCTGTCTTGAATTGTGGTAGATGGATCATCATTTAATAATGCTTATGATTAATTAGTTAAAACCAGCTGTATTAGTGGGCCCTTTATACACAGAATAGTCTGGTAATAATGATGGTTACTTTGATTAGTAACTAAATAATTTGGATTAAAAAAATAAAGCATTTCAAAAATAGACAATTTCAATATTCTCGGTAAAATAATATTATCAAAAAACTAGACCATCTATAAAATTATATTCATTAAAATTTTTTAAAAAAATTAGTGATTTCATAATACAAAAATCATATATAAAATTTTAAAAACTATTCATGTTACCGTTGCACTTGCAAAAAAGAGTTTTTCCAAACTCAAGTTGTATAATTTTTATTTACAAACTACTATGTCGTAAAAAAAACTAAATATTGATGATTATTTCGTTACAAAATAATCTCTTTAAATTAATATATCAAAATATATTTGTCATTTACAATGTATTTTTAATAGTTAATTTTGTTTAGAAACCGTTACTTGAATTTTTTATTTAAGTAAATATTACGGGCCCAATTTTGAAATTTTGCACATGGCCCCAATTATTTTGACCTGGCCCTGGGATCATGTTATGCAAAAGCGGATTAACAAATATCATGTTCAAATTAACGGTTTGATATCTCAGTTCCGAGAGGTTGTTGAGAAGGTGCCGGATAACTGGTCCATATAGGGTTTTTCCATATTCAGTGTTGTAAAATGAGAAAGGGAAGTCAATTCAGCTCTTATTTTGGCTATTCCTGGCAAAGTTGTTTCTTATAAGAGTAGTGCTAGGTACCCCAAATATCTTCCTCAAAAAATTTACCAAATGACGTGGCTGACACAAGGCTGACTTTAATTCCTGAGCGCATATAAATGCACGCGGAGTCTCATATTATTATTATGAAGGTTGCCAAATATTCATATGACACATCAGATTTGGAGAATTTTTTGGTGCAAAAATTTGGGGTCTCTAGCATTTTCCTTCTTGTAATCTTAAAAGTAAAAAGATTGAGGTGCTCTCTCAACTTCCATTACTAGAAATCAAATTGAACTTTATGTATACTATTTTTGTTTTTCCGTTCATTCCAACACTATATCCATTGTAAGCATGAACTATTCTGGTTTGATATTTTTGTACATTTAGATAATTACTGGTCATGGTACTTGCTTTCAGGTTTATTTTTATCATGTTTCATTTGCCGAAATTTGCTTTCTCATTATATATACATTATTCATTTGCAATGTAATGATGATATCGAAATTTTGTTCTACTACGAGTACGATAGGGTAGTTAGGCTAGTATATCAGGATCGGATGATCTTGTTTATATATAGTCCAGCTGTGCTCCAGTTATGTTGATTCTTGGAGACAATAATCTGGAAAAATTAAAATTTGATTATCGACATTGTATTGCTGGAGAATGGGTGATAGGGGTGCTTTGGTAGAATGGTAATAATGAGGACCTCATTGATAAAATCTTACTTTGTCTTCCTCTCCGATCACTTATTCGATTTAAATCTATTTTAAAACAATGGAATTCTCTCATCTCTGATCCTAAATTTGCCTTAATCACACTCTGAAAAACTCTAGCTCCCAAATCCCCACAGGACTTTTCTTCTACTACAAAGAATATTACAATAACAAATATGGTAACGTTCATTCAGTTTCTCTCTCGAAAACAGGGGGTAAGCTTCCCTATTTTTCACAACCTTTTGTTGGGTCGGTGTCGAAGATTGTACAATCTTGTAATGGGTTGATACTTTTTCGTGAAAAACAACATTTTTGTATCTGTAATTTAGTGTACGAATCAAGTACAGTTTGTACCTTTTCCTGACATATGTAATATCCCATATTTTCAGATATTATCATTATTATTATTTGGAATTATTTATGTGATTTTATGTGAATTTTGGTGAATTATCTGATAAGTGGAATTGATGTTTGGATGTTTATACGTGATATTATTTGAGTATTTGAATTTTTATATGTCCAGAATAAAATATAGATAATTGTGATATTTTTCTGGTAATTTTTGGAGTGTTATATGATTTTATAATGATTTATGTATTATTAAATATTTTCTGAATAATTACCAAAATTATTTTATAAAGCCGGGAATCATCCGACTTCAACCGTTTTCGCGTTTTTACAACCCGAAACTCTTCCGAAAACTCCTTCCTAACCTAATCTGATAATTCCGGACATTTTCCGTGTTTTAACTTTTTCGATCCGGATTACGGTTTGACCCGTGCGCGGCTCGGCGCAATATTTTCGATACGATAGTTATTTCGGTAATCAATAAAACCCGTATTTTCGGGAGACGAGATATTTTTACGTTATTTTCGTATATAGTATTTTATAAAAATCCCGGTTTTGATGATTATTCAAATATGGTATTAAATTGTATCATTTTTATAGTTACTTAGCAGCTAAGTAATCTATTTTCGGATATTTATTTGCATAAATACTTGGATTGTCTCTAAAATTGTTTTTATGGTTTTATAATTACAATAATTATATTTGGGATTTTATAAAATTTAGAAATCAATATTTCATCAATTATTTAGCCCTGTATGATTTTTAGATTTCATTTATTTGTAAAATTCGTATTTAATTCCAAAATTCTTCAAAAATTATGAAACTCATATTTATTGAAGTTTGAAATATTCTGAGAATTTCAAAATTATTTTGGGAATTTTTAGGATTAATTTTAACCGCGCGTTGAATCGTTTAATTGATAAAAGCGGGTATAAATTGCGTTTCAAAAATTGTTCTAAAATTACGAAATTTATGTTTTTATAAACTTCGGGATATTTGTAATATTTTAAGACTATTTTTGTGATTTTCTGAATTTGTTTCAAGTGCAGCTCGGTTCGTTAAATTGTGTAATGCGGGTATAACGCGCAAGTCAAAAATGCTTTAAAAATTATAAAAATTTTATTTTATTAGTTTTTAATTATTCTGAGAATTTTAGAATTTGTTTGGTAATTTTCTGATTTTATTTACCGGCGCGTTTATTCTATAAGTTGAGAAATGCGGGGCAAAACAAAATTTTCAGATATAAATAAGGATATGTTGCTGTGATCTGTTAAAAAAAAAAAAAAAAAAAAAAAAAAAAAAAAAAAAATAATGAGAAAACGTGGCAGGAGGCCACCACCCCCACCTGCCACCCCTGTAAACAAAACCCCCCTTATTTCCCTACGCATCAGACCCCCACCCCCTGTCTCTCTCTTCTCTGCTTCACTTCTATCTCCTCTGTATATACTTTTTAATTTTCAAAAATTCATATCTTACAAACCGTTCATCCAAATTTCAATTATTATATATATAAACGATCAGCGTTTCGATACCTACGCATAGGTATATATATTGCAAGGTTTTAAGAAGAAAATTTGCAGGGCATATTTCCGTTATATTTCCGTTTTAATTTATTTTCGGGGCGTAGAAAAAGAGTTTAGAGGCGGTGATTACTCCACATGGCATCTCAGCGTGTATATATCTATTGCTATTAATTTCGGATTTTTCTGGAGATATTTTCCGGACATCAGATTTTCTCTTCGGGGTGATCAGAATTTATTTTGGGTAACGATTCCGAAATTTCGCCTTCGTACTTATGTATATTATAGCATGTTAGTGTTTATATATTTATTTCATAATTTTTAGAAATTGTTGGAGAAGTCACTTTTGGTCCGAGTTTTGGTTCAGGTGGCCGTGTTATTCATTTCTGGAGTGTTTATATGCGTAAATATAAATTATTGTGTTGATTGTTGTTGGTTGTGTCGATATGATATCGACTGGCAGTCCGAGAAATAGAGGAGGTGCTGTCCGATTTTCAAGAAAATATTATTTTTAGTTCTGAAGATTATTATTTTTATTCTTATTCGAAAATAAATCCAAATTATTTAGTTAATGAATTTTAATTGATTATTTAATTCGAGTTAATTATTTCTTATGATTTAAAAATTCTGAAAAAATAGTTCGAGCTTTAAAATATTATTTTAAATTATTTTTCAAGCTCAATAATTCTTATAAAATTATTTTCGAGTGTTCGAGCCCTATTATTTAGTTATAAAATGATTCGGTGAATGTTTTTATTCCGAAAAATATTCAAAAATTCATAATAAATAAACCGTTCGTCCGTTTAATACGAAACGAACGCGTACAGACTCAGAAAAATATTCCGCTTTCATTAAAAATACTTTCGAGACCCAAATCCTTTTTGTTTCGAAAGGTCATTTGTTTTACAAGTTATTCTGAGTCGATTATTGATCGAAAAATCATATTTTGACCCGATTTCAGTTTTAAACGTACCGAGTCGACCTTTCTGATGAACTGAGTCTTATGTGATATGAATTATGTGATATATGAGTTATGTGCTTATGTGCTATGTGAATTATGTGCATATGTGGGTCAAGATTCCTGTGTTTGGCTGATATAATTATGTGTGGGCTATCGTATGGGTAGACGATAGGATTTTGACGCGCAGTTCGTCGAGTGGTTACCGTTTAGACGATTAAAATTCTATATTTTAATTATAGATGCGGATCATTCGAGTTGATCGGGACAAGACGTTGGATAAAGAATGAGATGGAATGGTATTGGGTATCTGGCTTCTAGCAATCGCAGGAGCAGCATATCAGTCAAGTGTTGAAAAGAAGGACGGTGATGTTTTAAGACAGAATTTCAGAATAGATGCGTGTTTGCGAGTGTGACTAACTGCTAAAAACCCAAAGGCAAGTACCCCTGATTTCACTTATTGTTCAAGTGATATTTATTTAAAATCTTATCATGCAAGTATTGCTTTTCCTATTCTCAGTTCAAGATAGATAAATGTTTTATATATCGCTGAATTAAATAATTATGTTTATGCAAGTACCCTCTGCTATTCTATGTTCAGAATAGATTTACAAATGTTTTGGGTTTTGAGAAAAATGATTTTGTTGCAAGTATTCCTGCCCAAGTGAATGGGGGAATAAAATTATTTCGGGTGTCAAGTATTATGACCCCTTTTCAATAAAAGGTTTTGAGATTTGATGGTTACTGGTAGCGTAAGAGGCCGAGGCACCGGTCCAGCGTGAGCTATTATATAGAAGTGTAATACGGAAGTGTAATATCTTACAAGGCTTGTTATGCCTTTTCTGGCGCCCTATAGGTACCGTATGTCTTCGGGATACGGGTAGTACCTATATTTACGGTATGGCTGCGGGATACCGGTGTTGTTTCATGACTGATCATCAGGAACAGCATAGTGCATAATTTGGTTCCAATCGAAATTATTATATTGATTTTGACATCTTACAAGGAATGATTTATTGAGTATTTTATTTTTGGATAAAAGATGAAATGTGGTTTTGATTCAGTTTCTTATTTTGCTGATACTTACGTTGTTGTTAAATATCAAAGGTGGTATTAGTATAGATGATTGATGTTAACTTCAGTATGGAATGTTGTGAGCATCAAAGTTCGTATTGATATCTAATTTGATATGACAGCAAAATAAGTATTAATTTCCAGAGTTCGGTTTTGAATAAAGTTTATGATTCAATCCATAATCATTGTTTCATGTTATTGTGGTTTACGATATTTCCGTAAACACTATTTTACGAGCTTTTAAGCTCTCGTCAAGATTCAAAGTATTGCTGAAGCATTTCGCTCAAAAATATCAAAATGGTTTTGAATATAATTAAGGAATCAATTCTGAGGTTCCTCCACTAGAATTTTATGATTCAGCAATTATGATTTTAACGGTTCTGCTCTGATGCAGATGTCGGTTTTATATCAAAACGACCCTATATATGTTATAATTAACTTGCTGAGCATTTCTTCCGCTCATACTTGCCTGTTTTCAAATTTAACCTCCAGTGAGGATTAGCTTGCGCTGTTTAGCTGCGTAATTCGAGGAAGCAAAGAAGAAGCTTTTGGAAGGTGGTTGATCCAGGGTTTGCGGGCTAGTGTAAGTTTTATTGTGTAAAGTTGTTATATTATATTATATTATAGTTTTGTATTTTATTTGGGCCTAGTATACTTCATTTCGAAGTCATACTAGCGGGTTTAATTGTGAGTTGGAATTTATTGAAAAGAGTTTTAAAAGAAAGTGAGAAAAATTTATTTGTGGAATTTGGATATCTTGTTTCTAGAACTGTAACCTTAAAAGATCTTGGATTAGTTTGGGGTCATTTATGATAATTATCTTCCGCTGGCATTTGTTTATTAATTAAACAGGTTGATTTAGATTGAGGTTTCATAGTGACGACCAAATCCTCTGACCCCGGATTTGGGGGCGTTACAGGTTGGTATCAGAGCTGAGGTTATAGTAAACTAGAAACGAGAGTGTGTAGGAGTGTGTATAGCTATGTGAGGACGTTTGAGCTCATATCGAGTTCCTGTTGGACTATCGGATATAGTACCAACGAGTAAGTTAAGATAAGGCGTATTCGTTTGAGATGGTTGTGCTGAGCTGGATGGAACTCCTGGCAGTTGCAAAACTTCTATTGTGGAATCTTTCGAGACTACGATTTGACGACGATGAAGATTATCGATATCCTTAAAACATGAAGAAGTGTCTAGAATCGGACGACGAGTCAACATGATAGTTCAAATTGAAGATAAATATTAAGACTTTGGCAATACCTTCTCTTTCTATAATTTCTTTTGGCTTCTCTCAGAAAGGGATATCTGTTAGAGGATATATTCCCTAACACTCATTTTCAATCATAACTGTGTTTTAAATGTGCCAGAGGTTATCATGAAGCCTATTGTTCAGGTTTTGATAGCTCTGTCAAGTTGTGATATTGAACTTCCACTTTTCTTATCTGGTGGATAGTTTCTTGGTGATGTGACACCACTTGCTCATTTGGTGTCAAAATTTTTGTTCTATGGATTTCATTTTCTTCAGAAATATCAGCTTTGAAATCTTTCCACTTTTATTCATTTGATTTTGGATTCCTTTGATATTCTTTTATTCTGACTGAGATGAACAACCTTAAATATAAGGGACACAAGGTATACCTGTCTGTGTGATAGGAGTTGGATGGGACGCCATCACTTGTGTGTGTTGTGAATACATGAAGGTTAACAACCTTTAGTAGTGTCTTAATTTGGACACGCAGTACCAAGTTCGTTTGATCATATTGATCTCTCAGTACTTTTTCTCAAATTCAGATTTTGGTTCCGTCATGGTGTCAAAGTCTCTTCTTTTTGAAATTCTATGATTTTATCATTCCAAATATTCGAAGGTATGCCAATCAAGTTAAGTTGAGTATCCTGTTCAAGTCAAAGTAAGGCGATGCGATGAAATTACGAAGGACGACAGTGGACTGCAATGCGATTAAAATATGAGTGGCATATACCGAAGTCAATCTGTTTCTTTATTTCTCTCTTTATCTATCTTTATTTTCTTCTCTCTATCTTTCTCTCTATTTTTCTTTCTCGCGATCAGTAAAAAGTGATTCTATTGAAGAATTGGTCAAAGGATGTAGACGGAACAGTGGTACACAGTGAAGCTCCTATAAAAGTTTTATCATACAAAGAATACAAGATTTATTTGAGATTATGGAAAACTGGAATTATTTGGGAATGGAAAGTTGGTTAGAAAACCCTTAGTGCTTTCTTCTGCTGATTCCGAGGACGGAATCCTTATAAGGTGGGTAGATTGTAATATCCCATATTTTCAGATATTATCATTATTATTATTTGGAATTATTTATGTGATTTTATGTGAATTTTGGTGAATTATCTGATAAGTGGAATTGATGTTTGGATGTTTATACGTGATATTATTTGAGTATTTGAATTTTTATATGTCCAGAATAAAATATAGATAATTGTGATATTTTTCTGGTAATTTTTGGAGTGTTATATGATTTTATAATGATTTATGTATTATTAAATATTTTCTGAATAATTACCAAAATTATTTTATAAAGCCGGGAATCATCCGACTTCAACCGTTTTCGCGTTTTTACAACCCGAAACTCTTCCGAAAACTCCTTCCTAACCTAATCTGATAATTCCGGACATTTTCCGTGTTTTAACTTTTTCGATCCGGATTACGGTTTGACCCGTGCGCGGCTCGGCGCAATATTTTCGATACGATAGTTATTTCGGTAATCAATAAAACCCGTATTTTCGGGAGACGAGATATTTTTACGTTATTTTCGTATATAGTATTTTATAAAAATCCCGGTTTTGATGATTATTCAAATATGGTATTAAATTGTATCATTTTTATAGTTACTTAGCAGCTAAGTAATCTATTTTCGGATATTTATTTGCATAAATACTTGGATTGTCTCTAAAATTGTTTTTATGGTTTTATAATTACAATAATTATATTTGGGATTTTATAAAATTTAGAAATCAATATTTCATCAATTATTTAGCCCTGTATGATTTTTAGATTTCATTTATTTGTAAAATTCGTATTTAATTCCAAAATTCTTCAAAAATTATGAAACTCATATTTATTGAAGTTTGAAATATTCTGAGAATTTCAAAATTATTTTGGGAATTTTTAGGATTAATTTTAACCGCGCGTTGAATCGTTTAATTGATAAAAGCGGGTATAAATTGCGTTTCAAAAATTGTTCTAAAATTACGAAATTTATGTTTTTATAAACTTCGGGATATTTGTAATATTTTAAGACTATTTTTGTGATTTTCTGAATTTGTTTCAAGTGCAGCTCGGTTCGTTAAATTGTGTAATGCGGGTATAACGCGCAAGTCAAAAATGCTTTAAAAATTATAAAAATTTTATTTTATTAGTTTTTAATTATTCTGAGAATTTTAGAATTTGTTTGGTAATTTTCTGATTTTATTTACCGGCGCGTTTATTCTATAAGTTGAGAAATGCGGGGCAAAACAAAATTTTCAGATATAAATAAGGATATGTTGCTGTGATCTGTTAAAAAAAAAAAAAAAAAAAAAATAAAATAAAATAATGAGAAAACGTGGCAGGAGGCCACCACCCCCACCTGCCACCCCTGTAAACAAAACCCCCCTTATTTCCCTACGCATCAGACCCCCACCCCCTGTCTCTCTCTTCTCTGCTTCACTTCTATCTCCTCTGTATATACTTTTTAATTTTCAAAAATTCATATCTTACAAACCGTTCATCCAAATTTCAATTATTATATATATAAACGATCAGCGTTTCGATACCTACGCATAGGTATATATATTGCAAGGTTTTAAGAAGAAAATTTGCAGGGCATATTTCCGTTATATTTCCGTTTTAATTTATTTTCGGGGCGTAGAAAAAGAGTTTAGAGGCGGTGATTACTCCACATGGCATCTCAGCGTGTATATATCTATTGCTATTAATTTCGGATTTTTCTGGAGATATTTTCCGGACATCAGATTTTCTCTTCGGGGTGATCAGAATTTATTTTGGGTAACGATTCCGAAATTTCGCCTTCGTACTTATGTATATTATAGCATGTTAGTGTTTATATATTTATTTCATAATTTTTAGAAATTGTTGGAGAAGTCACTTTTGGTCCGAGTTTTGGTTCAGGTGGCCGTGTTATTCATTTCTGGAGTGTTTATATGCGTAAATATAAATTATTGTGTTGATTGTTGTTGGTTGTGTCGATATGATATCGACTGGCAGTCCGAGAAATAGAGGAGGTGCTGTCCGATTTTCAAGAAAATATTATTTTTAGTTCTGAAGATTATTATTTTTATTCTTATTCGAAAATAAATCCAAATTATTTAGTTAATGAATTTTAATTGATTATTTAATTCGAGTTAATTATTTCTTATGATTTAAAAATTCTGAAAAAATAGTTCGAGCTTTAAAATATTATTTTAAATTATTTTTCAAGCTCAATAATTCTTATAAAATTATTTTCGAGTGTTCGAGCCCTATTATTTAGTTATAAAATGATTCGGTGAATGTTTTTATTCCGAAAAATATTCAAAAATTCATAATAAATAAACCGTTCGTCCGTTTAATACGAAACGAACGCGTACAGACTCAGAAAAATATTCCGCTTTCATTAAAAATACTTTCGAGACCCAAATCCTTTTTGTTTCGAAAGGTCATTTGTTTTACAAGTTATTCTGAGTCGATTATTGATCGAAAAATCATATTTTGACCCGATTTCAGTTTTAAACGTACCGAGTCGACCTTTCTGATGAACTGAGTCTTATGTGATATGAATTATGTGATATATGAGTTATGTGCTTATGTGCTATGTGAATTATGTGCATATGTGGGTCAAGATTCCTGTGTTTGGCTGATATAATTATGTGTGGGCTATCGTATGGGTAGACGATAGGATTTTGACGCGCAGTTCGTCGAGTGGTTACCGTTTAGACGATTAAAATTCTATATTTTAATTATAGATGCGGATCATTCGAGTTGATCGGGACAAGACGTTGGATAAAGAATGAGATGGAATGGTATTGGGTATCTGGCTTCTAGCAATCGCAGGAGCAGCATATCAGTCAAGTGTTGAAAAGAAGGACGGTGATGTTTTAAGACAGAATTTCAGAATAGATGCGTGTTTGCGAGTGTGACTAACTGCTAAAAACCCAAAGGCAAGTACCCCTGATTTCACTTATTGTTCAAGTGATATTTATTTAAAATCTTATCATGCAAGTATTGCTTTTCCTATTCTCAGTTCAAGATAGATAAATGTTTTATATATCGCTGAATTAAATAATTATGTTTATGCAAGTACCCTCTGCTATTCTATGTTCAGAATAGATTTACAAATGTTTTGGGTTTTGAGAAAAATGATTTTGTTGCAAGTATTCCTGCCCAAGTGAATGGGGGAATAAAATTATTTCGGGTGTCAAGTATTATGACCCCTTTTCAATAAAAGGTTTTGAGATTTGATGGTTACTGGTAGCGTAAGAGGCCGAGGCACCGGTCCAGCGTGAGCTATTATACAGAAGTGTAATACGGAAGTGTAATATCTTACAAGGCTTGTTATGCCTTTTCTGGCGCCCTATAGGTACCGTATGTCTTCGGGATACGGGTAGTACCTATATTTACGGTATGGCTGCGGGATACCGGTGTTGTTTCATGACTGATCATCAGGAACAGCATAGTGCATAATTTGGTTCCAATCGAAATTATTATATTGATTTTGACATCTTACAAGGAATGATTTATTGAGTATTTTATTTTTGGATAAAAGATGAAATGTGGTTTTGATTCAGTTTCTTATTTTGCTGATACTTACGTTGTTGTTAAATATCAAAGGTGGTATTAGTATAGATGATTGATGTTAACTTCAGTATGGAATGTTGTGAGCATCAAAGTTCGTATTGATATCTAATTTGATATGACAGCAAAATAAGTATTAATTTCCAGAGTTCGGTTTTGAATAAAGTTTATGATTCAATCCATAATCATTGTTTCATGTTATTGTGGTTTACGATATTTCCGTAAACACTATTTTACGAGCTTTTAAGCTCTCGTCAAGATTCAAAGTATTGCTGAAGCATTTCGCTCAAAAATATCAAAATGGTTTTGAATATAATTAAGGAATCAATTCTGAGGTTCCTCCACTAGAATTTTATGATTCAGCAATTATGATTTTAACGGTTCTGCTCTGATGCAGATGTCGGTTTTATATCAAAACGACCCTATATATGTTATAATTAACTTGCTGAGCATTTCTTCCGCTCATACTTGCCTGTTTTCAAATTTAACCTCCAGTGAGGATTAGCTTGCGCTGTTTAGCTGCGTAATTCGAGGAAGCAAAGAAGAAGCTTTTGGAAGGTGGTTGATCCAGGGTTTGCGGGCTAGTGTAAGTTTTATTGTGTAAAGTTGTTTATATTATATTATATTATAGTTTTGTATTTTATTTGGGCCTAGTATACTTCATTTCGAAGTCATACTAGCGGGTTTAATTGTGAGTTGGAATTTATTGAAAAGAGTTTTAAAAGAAAGTGAGAAAAATTTATTTGTGGAATTTGGATATCTTGTTTCTAGAACTGTAACCTTAAAAGATCTTGGATTAGTTTGGGGTCATTTATGATAATTATCTTCCGCTGGCATTTGTTTATTAATTAAACAGGTTGATTTAGATTGAGGTTTCATAGTGACGACCAAATCCTCTGACCCCGGATTTGGGGGCGTTACAACATATATCTTAATGCAGGGGCCGTGCTTGGTTTTTGGCTTTTGATCCTCCGGTCTCCTCTCATTACAAGATTCTTTATATATAACAAGTAAAATTTAGTACTCATCAATTTCTGATTTTTAGTTCTGAAACTGATCAACGGAAAGATACCGATTTTACGACTTATGATTTTTAGTTTGTACCTTTTCGATGAATGAACAATCTCGTCAAAATAAACATTTTTCCGGTCCCAACATATGTAGAAATCTCTGTTATAGAAATCGGCCGATTTTTTAAAAATCGGTCAAAAATATTTGTCCAATTTAACCGATTTCTGATAAATCGCCGATAAATCATTCGATTTTTAAAAATCATACGATAAATCGCAAATTAATATCTCAACCAAATATTTTTGATTTTCGAAATTTGTAACACTAGTAAAAATACTATCTATCTATACTATATTATAATAGACGAAACATTAAGAGTTTGGTAGTTGGTCGGTCGGTACTTGCTGAAATTACTTTATTACCCTTACTTATAATTTTTATAAATTATATTTAAATCTTGATCGAATCAGACTTCTTCTCAAATATGGTATGCAATCACAAAAGTTCTCCCCGGTCCAGCAAATTTTTCTATGCCACTTTTTTCACAGTTGTTTTTGTTAAGTGTGCTCCTAACGCACAGTTATAAGAATTAGTGTTTAGGTTTATAACAACAAATGTATTTATCCTCTTCTTATTACATAAAACAAAACTTCATCCGTTAAATTTTTTTTGTCAAATCGAATCAACGTTTTTAGTAAAAAGCCTTGATAACTTATACTCCCTCCGTCCCTCATTTGGGTTGGGCACGGAGTTTAAAAAAAATGATAAAGTAGTGGAGGAAAGTTAAAAAGATGAGTAAAGTAGTGAGACCGATTAATATTATATGTATAAAGTGGGTATAGTGGAGAGAAGTAGTGGATGTAGTTATTTTAAAAATTATAAAAACTCTACTATTTTTGGAAAATTTTGAAATGTAAACAATTGGAAAGAACATCTCAAAAAGGGAAGTGTAAACAAATGGGAGGGACAGATGGACTATTTCTTTACCAGCTCTTTTGTATTTAGTTATTTAACTTAATTACTTTTATATTTGTTTTTTAAAACCTTATTTT
The DNA here is from genome assembly GCF_009905375.1 of Apium graveolens. Lineage (NCBI taxonomy): Eukaryota > Viridiplantae > Streptophyta > Magnoliopsida > Apiales > Apiaceae > Apium > Apium graveolens. Next base: position 200,936,452 of record NC_133647.1, read on the forward strand.
ATTATTTTATATACATTTACATTATTTTAAAAAATTAAACCAAATATAATCTATTGGTTAGTACAATGATCCTGACATGAAGTTAAAATAACATTATTTCATATTAGGTGTCTTGACAAAATAAAATAAACCTCTAAAATAACTTTTCTAAAACTAATACAATATCAGTTTGACGGGTTACACTAAAATTAATTAATATATAATAAGGGTTTGGTCTAAACAAAAAAACCCTTATACAACTCTACTAAAACTGATATAGTATTTGACAGTGGAAATAATGAGCCTAGTGGATTAAATTAAAATTAACATATAGTGGATTAAAATAAAATAAATGTACGTAATTATAGGTCCGAACTAAAACATAGTGGAAACCAAAATAATGCTAATGTGTTTAGTTGGTCAATACGGCAATCCCAACGCAAACAAAATTAATGTAGATCGCTAATAAAATAAACCTCTAAAACTACTTTGTTAAAACTAATATAATGTTAAGGTGACGGGTTAAAATAAAATTAATACATTTTAAATGTTTGGTCTAAAACAAAAATAAGTCTTTATACTACTCTGCTAAAACCGATATAGTATTCAACGGTGGAAACAATGGGCTTAGCGAATTAAATTAAAATTAACATACACTGTAAGCTTAGTGGATTACAATAAATAAACGTACATAATTATAGGATTACAATAAATAAACTAGTAATATAGCCCGTGCTTCGGACATGGGAATTTCTTGCAATATACAAAATTTATTTTAAAAAAATTTTAGTGCAATATCGCAAAATTCATCATATCTTTGTATTGTTAAAAAAAATGCAAAGATTGGCATATGTGTTTGATACTTGAATTAGTATGTTGAAACACATAATTATATCTAATTATTTATGATTATAAAAATGTACATGGGGTAAATTTTAAATTTGTTAAAAATATTTTTAAATTAATTATGTTAGTGAAATTACATCACTAAAACAAATTGTGCGTGCATTACTATATAATAATTGAAAGACATAAAATTGATTAATTGCTAATAAATATAAATAAAATTTATAATACTTTATGAATTCCCACCACAAATATTCAATGAACCGGTTAAAAGATCCAATATCCAATACCACTACGCATTTAAAAATACTACGGTCTTAATATTTTATCGAATATATTGAAAATTTTAAATCCTTAAGATTTTTGATGATGACTAATAATTTCACTCGGCAAAAAGTGGTCCATCAAATCCTTTAAATTCAAAACTGAAACAAAAAACATGATAAGATATTAACAAAAAAATGTATAAACAATATAATTATAATTTAAAAGTAAAAATAAATAAATTAAGTTAATATATTTAATATTTAATATTAATATAACATAACTTATAATAAAAACACATTTCTCTCATTATTATTACCAGCTCCAAATCAAGATTAAGATATATCTTGATGCAGGGAAATTGGTTAATGCTATTGAGGCTTTTAAAAATATAAAAGTTCAATAATTGTTAATAAGTTATAAATTATTATGTGAAAAATATGAACCTAAAAGTAATAATATTAACATTATGTCATTTAACGATGACCTTGTACAAAATCACAACTACAGGAGTTTCTAATGCTTGGTCAAAAACTTGATTCATAATCTTTAATTATTTTTTCACTACATTAATTGATTGATATGAAAAGATGAAATTATAATGATTTATGATTGATAGATATGGATACAAAAGGAAGGAAAAGTTGATAAGCGATACCTAGGTAATTTTAAACTTTCCTTTAGTTAGTTTGTAGAAAGAAGCTAAAACAATTATTTCTTTTATTTAAATTGTGGATAAATTATACAAATGATTATTGAGAATCCGAGTACAAATATTTTTAAAAATAAAAGCATATCCGGAAAATCAGTTTATCAGTTTTAATTTTTTTTAATTTAACTTTGGAAACAAACACATGTTTTCAAGGAAGCATGTAAATTACAAATTTCGTTATTCTAGATCTTATTTTTTTTTTAAATTTGAAAAGATATTGATTGAATCATTACAAATCTTCATGAAGTTTTTCCAGTGATTCTACAAAATCATATAAAGATTTAAGTAAGCTAAATATATGAAAAATGTATTGTTCATAAATATATTAGTTGTCTTATTTTACCTAAAACTGTCCAATATATTAAAAAACCTATATGTATATATAAATAAATATATATACATATATATATCGATCTTGGTCAAATTTTCATAAAGATATCTGCATAAATTCGAAACATACAATGTAAAAAAATCCTACAAAAACCAAGATGCATTGTAAAATGATCTTAGATTATAAGTTCTATTAATATAAAATATCAATTTATCGGCTCTTGTTGCAAGTCACGGTTTAGCACTGTACCATCTCTCTCATGCAAAAATGATGAAGGTTAGTTTGTACTTAGTTTGAAAGTACAAAAACACATATATTCTACATCACCACTTTTGGAGAGTTATAGTATAATGTGTTGTGTATTATTATTTGTAATTTAATATGATTTACATAACAATCTTTTGCTAAGTAATGTCAAATTATTTTATTATTTATAATTTATACATTGCTTGTGATATTTAACCTCTACATTATACTCCAAGTTGATGTTCGGATGAATAAAAAGTTAGCCTAGTTCTGACATATTTTTTGAAAATTACGTAATGATTTCAATATTATCAAATTTTGCAAGGTCGCTTATCAAGCACAGAAGAAGGCCTTAAAGCTAAGAGGAAAAGCTTCTTATTCAAAATTTGTGAACATAACTCTTTTGGTTCATTGGTATGTAATACAATACTCAATATAGAGTCGTTGAAAATTAATATAAATGTGAAATTGATCGTTTGCGTATATATTGATGATAGAGAGTACCAAAACCATTCGCCATGGAATTTTGTATCAAACTTCTTCGACAAATCTTTCTTATTTGCAGAGGAGGAATTAACTGTGAAGGATTTTATGATAGTGATAATAAAAAATTACTTGGATTTGAAAATTTTATGAAAAGCCATAATGTCGGACAAATGTATACGGTATTGTTGAATTATATTGGAGGTGGAAATTTCTTTATTGAGATATATGATTCATCCGGTCTGGCAATAGATTATTCTGGTTGTGATTCACAAAATTGTGTGAATATACCTAATAATTTAAAAGAAAAAGTGTTCATTCTCTATTTGGATGATTTGGAGGATGAAAAGGCGAGGATGCGGTATTTTTTTTAGCGTACTTGGAAGGGAATTAAGTTTTTACGACCATACCATCCGCCCATCTGATATTGGCCCATGGATAAGTAAAATGGTTGGTTGATACATAAATATTTTCTTATATCTTTTTTTGTGTTATAAATGTTTAACTTTTTGATTATTTTACTGATACAGCTACTTCCGAAAAAAATGTCAGAATTATATGGACAATGGAAAGACGGGGACACAATACAATTGTGTTTTCTGTATAAAACCTGGGAAGTTAAAATGGAAAAATCCTACAATGATTGTTATTTTGGTAATGGATGGAAAGAAATCGTGAGGTATAGTAGAGTGGAAATATTTGACATTCTTGTGTTTGATTCATTTATTTCATTGGATGAACATCCGGTTCATGTTTGTCTGTTCAAAAGTGATGATATTCAACCACATGAAATGTCATTAGGTAATGTTTGGCCTTTGTGCTTTATTAGTAATAATAATATTCATTATATGAGAATAGATGGTTAATGCTACATCTATGATTCTTTTTAAGTATATATCTTTTGAACAGAAACTGAAGATAAGACTACATCGTTTTTACATGTAATGCACTTGCATACGTGGCATTACAAAGAAATTGTAAGCTGACTTGGTACATACATTAATTTTTTAGTTTACTATTTTAAAAAAATGTACTACAATGTCTTCTAAACTATTGTTACCTGACAGATTCCACCAATGTTGGTTCGTCTATTTTATGATCATATGCTTTCCAACGCGAATACAGTACGTTGCAGAGATACTATTTTTCCAGTATCATATAAAAAAGACACAGGGTATTGGAAAAGTGGGAAAATCTTCAAACAATATAGTCTACAGAGACGTGATACCTTTTTAATCACGATTGATGGAAATCATGAAGCCAAGATGAAAATTTACAGGAGCGATGGGATGGAGGTGGAATCTTACCCATATCAACCCAAAATGTTTTTCAAAATTTTCTCTCTTCGTTTTTCCGTGCCCAACCCCTATTAACTAGATCTTTTGCCCGGGTTGTGTTTGTATCCGCTGGTCTCTTCTTCTCTTTCTTCTTTCATCACCTTACTTCACTTCTTCCATCACCTTTTCCGGCCAAACACTCCGTCTTTTTACCATCCCTCTTCATTTTCTTTACTCCCCACTCCCGTAGGTCTCTATTTTCACCCACATTTTTTACTCTTTAGTTCTAATTATGTCAAACGACAGTTCTTTTAGCTTTAACTCCGGCGAATCTGCAATGATGGTTGGTATAGGTCATGACCATAACTATGACATAGCAGCCATTAACAGAACTATAATCCTTGAAGATGTGGACTTGAAAGAAGTTTTTCCAAATCCTAGAGGGGTAAATTCCCATGCCCTCTTGCGTAGAGATGGTGGCTCCATTCGCCTTGATGGTGGTCCAAGTGACAACACAGTAAGCTCAAAAGGTAGGGCTATGGGAGGTGATGGTGGCTTACCCCCAGCTGAGATCTTGGGGCTTCAAGAAGTACAACATGTTGGTAATGGAGGTCTTCTTGAACAACTTGATGAATCTCGAATTGTTTCAAATGGTAATACCTCGGAAAATTCATCAAAGTCCTTGATAGTTTTGTTGTGAGAAACGGAGTTTTGAGCCTAGTGAGTGAACACAATATTGTTGGTGGTACTGGGAGCCCCGATGTTGTGGGCAATGTGGTGGAGCCTGTGGAGGAGTTGGAAGCCGAGGCGGCTGGGGGGATTGTGGTGACTGCAGTAACTGGCACCACTGTGGCCATTGCTGGCACACCAAATCCTCATCAAGGTGATTGTAGTAAAGCAGGGGAAAGAAGGTTTCTTGGAGTGATAAGGTCAAGGAAGGAATCCCAACTACAACTCCAAATTTCAAGCATAAAGCTACTTTTGTCACTAATGAGGATGGTTCCTTGACCATTATTCCTCCCAAAGAATTTCTTGTTCAAGCAAGGCAGCAGTGGAACACTAGCTGTATTGGCCATTTTATTGGCGGGAGCTTTGACTTCAAATTTGTTCGTGATAGGGCCATGAATCTATGGAAAAATAGAGGACTTTTACATGTTTTTTATAATTCAAAAGGCTATTTCACGTTCAAGTTTGATACGGAGGAACACATGAAAGCAGTTCTAAATCTCAATTCTATACATTTGGGAGGGAGAGTTCTTTTCCTTAAACCATGGATGGAAAGTATAGAATTCAAATGTAATGTTCTTTATAAGGTGCCATGTTGGGTCAAGTTAGGGCTCCCACCTTCCTACTATTGTTCCAGTTCTGGAATTACCATGGTGGCTGAGCTCCTTGGGAAAGTTATCAAGTTTGATGAAGCAACTTCGAAATTCCTTCCAATGAAATTTACTGGAGTGTTAATTGAGCTTGAGTATGGATCTCCTAGGCCACCCTACATGATCGTCCCCTGTTTAAACAGCAAAGGGAGGGAAGATAACTTTCGAGTTAAAATCGAGTATTCATAATTGCCATATTCATGCTCCCTATGTCAAGCAATTTGGACACTCTTTGGCACGTTGCCCTGATGATCCCAATCGAGAGATACCAAAATCTAGATCACAAGGGAGTGTTAATAACAGGAAGGGTGGTAAGAACAACACTAAGGTACATGAGGCCGAAGCTGAAATGGAGGAGAATGAAGAAAATCTTAATGAAGACTATGTCTATAATCATTCTTTGGTTCCATACGTGGTGGGTAAGTTTTTGGGTTGTGATGTTACTTTAGATGAGGATGAGATTTTGAGACAATGTAGGAAGAAAATGCAACACAAGGAGATGATCTTGACAAGTTTGATGCAGTTGAGACAACAGTTGTTATGGATAATGAAGTAACTGGGGACTTGATTGTAGAGTCCCATGTTGAGTCCCAGGTTGAACCCCAGGGTACAGTACAACCTATGGCTGGCTTTATCTCGCCTGGGCATCGCTCAGTCGCCAAGCACACAGGACAGGCTCTAGAGAGCTCTAGGACCATCTCAGCGTCTAAGCGCCCTTGCAGCCCTGCGTACCTGATCCCAAGCGTGCACACCGTTCGGTCTCCGCTAACAACTCCAGTACCCGTTCGAGCAGTTAGTGCACCTCAACCTCAGAGATCCCAGGAATATCAGGATCCCATTAATGAGATCTCAACGAAAAATGCCTTTGATACTTTGGCTCATTTGGAGGAAGGTGAAATTATTACTCACTGTGATGCCATCAACAGGAAAGGTAAGGGCAAAATCTCAATTGTGCTTGGGCTTGAGACACCCAATCCCCCTACTGGTACTCCACCTCGATCAGGCAAAGTGGGGACCAAAGAAAAGAAGGTTACATCGAAGAAAGGTGTGAGAGTGGGCTAGTCTAGAAATGGAACATTATAGTGGTATATATGTAGATATTATTGGATTGACAAACACAAATATTTGTATTTTTAAATTTTCCCCTACTGTAATTGGATCTTAAGTCTAAAAACTTGGCATGGAGTAAGGATTTAGCGCTGTCATATTGTCAAATTTATAACCGTGAATTTATCATAAACATATAGCCAAATTAGGAATTTAATAGAAAAATTCACGTGTAAGTATAATTTTTGGATGGACCAAGAAAATTACTTTTGTATAGAATTTATATATTTAGATCTAACAAATCCCCATGCACTGACATATTTTACAATCCCACTATCTAAGATGATCTAAAAATGCTTAGGGTATCGTCATTTGAACTAGGCATATGAATACATCATGAACTATTAACTCATGTCGGTTTCCCCTGAATCCTCTATTGATGAAATATAACTTTTATAACCCTGATTACAGTAACATATATATATATTGTATGTGTAATATTAAAATAAGAGAGAAACAAAATGTTAACTCATGATCTCATTAAAAATAAAGTTGCTAATACAACGTATATAACTAAGAAAAACAAACTGGAAACCAACTACAACTAAAGACTAGGAACACACTCCTACACGAACTCCACTACTCCAGCACGTAGCCAAGACTTATTTAAATACTCCTAAAAATGCTCAATAACATTTGCAGTACTCCCAGACCAGTTCAAACTGTAACACTCAGACAAAATAAACAATGCAAAAAAAAGAAAACAAGTTTAGATTAATCCAACATACACCCCCTTAATCTAAACTTCCATATTCAGATCCTTACCACCAAGAATTTATCGTATACGTACGAACTTAACTATTGACAGTGCTTTTGTGAGAACATCAACATGTTGTTATTCAGTTCTCACATGCTTTATGATAATCTCCCCACGCTTCACGCATTCCCTTATAAGTAATTGGGAAAATTAATGTGTTTGGATCTTCCATAAAAGACAGGGTTCTTGGCTATGTCTATAGCCAATTTTTTGTCAATGTATAGAACTACATGACCTAGATAATCATTTGAGACTTCATGTAATAACTTATGCAACCATTTCCCTTGGCATGCCGCTACTATAGCTGCCATGAACTCAGCTTCATATGAGGATAAAGCAACACATTTCTGCTTCTGTGACACCCATGTTATCACACTTTCATTTAAGTAAAACACCCCCCCAGTGGTGCTTTTCCTATCATCAACATGCCTGGCGAGATTACTATCTGGGAAGCCTGTCAGCATATTATTTGCATTGTCCTTCGAGTAGATTAAACCATAGCTCATTGTTCTTTTAACGTAACGCATTATCCTCTTAGCAACATTTAAGTGCAGTACTGTTGGTTTCTCCATGAAACGGCTGATAATTCCCACGGCATAAGATATGTATGGCCTTGTGTGGACAAGGTATCGAAGGCCTCCCACTATGCTCTTAAATTCAGCAGAGTTCACACTCTTCCCTCCTTCATCTTTTGTAATTAATTAAAGCTTTGGGTTCTACTGAAAACTTTGTAGGGTTACATTCTACCATGCCAGCTTTTTCTAAAATTTATCTAACCATTTATTGTACCTTCTTTGCATGAATTACACAATTTTCAAAGTTCTTTGCATCTAGTGCAAGAGATTTTAGTGTTCTAATTAATTTGACATGCATAGTTCTTCCCTTCTACAATATTTTTGGACTAGTATATTATATATCTAATACAACAACTTGCACTTCCATGAAAAATTTTATTTCATCTAGATGCCATGTTAGATCTGTTAAGCCTCCGTCAGTTCTCCGTTGTCTCATGCTTCATATACTTGGACGACCCTTCAAATACTTCCCCTCTTCTTATGCTCCCATTTTCAAAGCCCGACTTCCCTAAACAACTGCAGACTGAGGAATCACAGAGGTGGGAATGTGTCAAATTCAACGGATATATATTAATTGTTATTTTTCCTTCTTCGGTCGTCATAGCTTTCTTCGCAGGTCGTCATAGCTTTCTTCGCAGGGCAGCCGGTAGTTATTTTCTTTAAATACAATTACCTTATATTTTTTTAAACTTTGTTTTGTTACTTTTATTCTGTAGGTTAATAAAGCCTCGTAAAGACTAAAATATGGAAATTTCTTTGAAGAATTGTGCGTTCCATAATCCAGTTTTTATGTAAGTTATTCGATGTAAAGATTTATCACATTAATTCTAGGATTCTTTATTCTACGTGCATTTCTCAAGGTCAGGATTCTTTCTTAAATATTTATCCTTTCAGGAAGAAATGACTCTCATGTAAGTTAGATTTATGTCAATCTTAGACAATAACTGTTACCTCTTTGGATGCCTGCTTCAAACTGATTTTTTTAAAATGTTTTATTTAGAGTTGCAAAGGTTATGTTCTCTAACCTCTATATAAAATTCCATTTAATTTGAGCTCCTGCATCGTATAATTTCGGGTGATAAGATCAGTTGAAATTCTAAAGAATACTAAAGTATCTTATAATCTACTATCTTTTATTGGTCATAATATTTTTCAGACAATAGTAAGTGAAAAGCTACACAGTTGATATACTTGACATTAATAACACAGGCAATAAGGATATTTCGGTACTACACATGTTTCCGATTATGCGTGGATGTAAAAAGTAATAAGTTAGTAATAACTCAAGATATGATTACCTCTTTATCTCCATCTATAACATCTGAAGCCAATTTACAAGATATGGAAATTAGTTCACAAGGCTTTAACTTATTCATAGAATCATAAAATAGATGGGGAAAAATGTTTTATATGTTAATATAACCAAAAAATCTTGATTAACTATACTGCAACGAAAATTTACAACAAGATTTCGAATAGGCGAATATTTTTTCCAAATGTGTATTCTATCAGGTGGCAAGATTAGTTCTCAAAATGAGTTTCTAAAATAGGAAAAGAATGGTTGGAAGTGGAAGAGATGAGCAGATGAATTTTATTAGACTTAAAAGGTAGTAATTAGAGAAGTCTATAGAGTGTAGACCATAATGTGGAGGTTAATTATAAGAGCCATGTGTTAAGTTCTTGAATCAAAGACTTAACAAAGATAAATGCTATTGCCACATGAACTTTTATAAATAACAACATAGTCCCTTAAGTTTATAAATATTACTAAATAATACCAGGGAATTTGTTTCACATCAATCTAGAAAATATGTATATTTTTCGAAAAGTGTTTCACATCAATCCAGAAAAGTGTTAAAGTCTTTCTTTCTTTTTTCGAAAAAATGTGCTACGATTCTATAAGCAAATACAAATGTAGTAAAAATTCCCGCAGGAAATTCTATTCATCACGACTACATTTAACTTATTTTATATGTACGCATTTCCTAAATCATTCCTCTAAAAATATGGGTTGCGAGACCCCGGAAGAAACCTGCATAAATGTTTTGCTCTTTAGGTTGATTGGCAAATGCAAACTGGCGAAGACTGTATATGTAATTAATTTCATTCTTAAATGGCTTTGGAAAAAAATAATATACAATTCCAGGTTTATTTTTAATATCTTATCATAACCTCGTCTTTTTAAAAAAGAAAATTTCTACGTGATGATGCACACTAGATTTTAACACTCTAGAGTTGCTTACAAAGAAGCTTGTATGTGAGCAAACAAATGATGGACAAGGTAGCTTCCCGTTGGATAGGATGGCTTCGAAAAGTAACTAAATATTGGGCGCGATATTAATGGCTGACACAATGGCCCTGCAAAAAATTTAAATAAAATTATCAACCGACTTACAAAAAATTGAAGACTTAGATATTTAAATCATAGGAGCAATAAAGATCTTGGTTATATTGAGTATTACCCATAAGTGAAGGTGGTGATCTCTGGAGATATGAAGAATATCGAACAGGATCCTCAAAAGAAATATGTGGTAGTGCAGGGGGGCATGACCGGGGATTAGTTCGAAGTGGGGGCAGAAGAATCTGAGGAAGATTTTTGAAAAACATGGTGAACTGAATCATGTTATGAATATCGATGTTGAAGAATTATATGCTCCAAGTTTAGCTGAGGTTGATGCAAAGGAAGATGATTCAGAGGATGGAGAAGAAGTGAACGATGATGCAAGCAATGCAGATGGATATGATGTTGCAGGGGCCAACTGATATTTTATGTTTATGTCATCCGCATTTTGCTAGCTAGCTAGATTACTTTTGTGTAAATTCGAACGTGAATTTTGTTTAGTTCTTCGTGTATGCGACTAAATTTACTAGCGAATTTGGTTTAGCTAGCTATTGTCATTTTCTATTAGACTTAAACTGAGATGTTTGTTCGATGATGTTACGACAGCCTGAGGGCTGCTTTTAAATTGGTCATGTTACCTTTGAATGATATTGCTTGTTTTGTGGCGTAAAAAAATGTACGACTTCCTTTCTTTACAATAAGATCCTACTATTTTTTTAAAAAAAATACTGTTACAATTGTATCCAAATATATTGCCATTAACAACTACATCAACTATAAAATATTAAAATTGTTTAAAAAATATTGCAATATTTGTCAAATTTTATCTTAAACTTTATTGCAGTTGGACCAAATAATGTTGCCTTAAGGTGGTTATTTTGCTGACAAAATAGTTTTTTTAATAATTTAACTACGTTGTTGTAAAATACATTTCATTGCTAAATATTATTTATTACAATACTATTTTATTGTTGCAAGACATGACTTAAAATATTGCTATAGGACCTCTATTTCGTCACCATCGGGTGCAACACCAAACATTTGCATATTCATTCTGATAAGTTCTACTGCAACATAAATAGCCTATAAGGAATTAAATTTTTATGGTTGCCATAGTCATTGTATGGTGTAGTGTAATAAATTAAGTTAACTAATTAAGTGAAAATAAATTTTGATTTAGGTACATCTTGCTTCTTTTGCATAGTCAAAACCTCTACTTTCAAATTTTGAGATGCCCAAATGGTGGTTATCTACCACTTTCTATTTTTTTTGTCACTTACTTTTGGTTTGGTTTAGTATATTTTCTACACTTTTTATGGGATAACGATTTAACATGTGAAGTGCACATAAACCCATTCAGCAAATGGTTTGCTTTCATCAACTTTCATAATCAAGTTTCTTGCCATGTGAAGAATTGAGTGATTCTTTATGCAATTACAACAAGAGTTTTGGTCATCGTCAACTAATACATAATTTCATGTACTTTGCAGAAGCTTATAAACATGTTTCAAGACTCTCCTCATCTTTCTAATTTGGGGTATCTTCAAAATTTGACCATTTTTGTTTTTAAGCTCATGCATTTGACTTATTTGAATTAATCAAGAGATTTTCGGTTTTTTTAAGATATAGATCCAATTTAAAACATTTAAAGTAATTTTATTCATTCTACTATTAAACCAAACACAATATATCAAAAATGATGAGTCAAACTTATACCACCTTAAATCGATTTTTGCTTCAACCCTTATATCAGTACTCCACCTACCCAATGACCCATGATGAGTGGATTCTCCTACGTCATACAAAGAGAGCGAATAAAGATGGAGATGAACACAAATGGGGAGTGGGCCTAAAAGATTTAAAAATAATAAGGGGCTGTATAGTGTGTTCCCATGATCATATTCTGATAATCTTCTATATATGAGTTATTTAATTTTTTAGGTTGTTTTTTTGCATACAAAGGTCGTCATCATAATTATTGAAAATCAATCAATCTAAATTTCACTTAATTTGATAGTTCTAGATTTTATAAGATTTACATTGTATAATATATTGATCTTTGGAAAATAGTTAGTTTGTAGAACATTCATGTTGAGGTTGATGTTTGCACTATTATACTTGTAAAATTAATGAATTTGCAATATTTTTATTAAAATAGTAATATTTATAAAATATGATGTACACAATAATATGTTTTATAATTTTTTATTTATTAGGGAAATATGGACTCTAGTACTCGAATGGTGGTGGACTCCATAGAACTTGATATAAGTAATAAGTTTTATTTAGTATTTTAATCCATATTTTGCACAATATTGTATTCAAATAAAAAAAACTAAACCTAAATTCATGCAAAAGCTATTTGATTATATATTTGAATCTTTCATATTGACAAGACTAAATTTAGAATCATACAAAAATTGTCAAAAAAAATTCAAAATATTAGATCCAATTTTGACTTTAAACCCATTGAAATTATATTAATTATCTCAATCAAAAAAGACTCGAAGTATGAAATCTTGTAAATATGAATATAAAATATAGTAAATTGAGTTTTATTTAAGTTATTATGAATTAAACGTGTGTTAATCATTTTCAGTATACATAAATCATTAACCCTACTCATATGCATATGCAAAATTTATTTCCAAAATAATTTTGTGTCAAAAATTACATAGTCATTTAGTCAAAAATATTTGCAAATGCAGATTATATAATGTTCGAAACATTACATATAATAATGTTAAAATATTTTTTAAATTGTCAAACATTAAAAATAATAATGGGTAATGATGTAAATTTTTTTTAAATTCAAACCATAGATCGATTTAATCTATACTATTACGGAACATGATGACATCAGTTGTTTCCAAGTGTATCTTAGCAAGAAAGTTAGTCTAGTGATGTGGATATCTGCTTAAAGAGGGGATACTTGTATTTATTTATCTAATATTATATGGAATATATAAAAAAGATAAATTAATAATAAATCCTTTATTTGCATAAATTTATTTGGAAATTATTGAGAATATTATATTTTTCAACTTATTTACAAAAATATTAACATTTTAAAGTTGTTTTCAATTTTAAGTTTCATTTTCAAAAATAATGTTGCAACTTGTTATGCAACTTAATTTCCAATTTTAAGAAGATTATAAATGTTAAGGTTGCATTTGTTGAGTTTCAAGTTTGCAAGGTTGTAACCTTAAAATCAATTTTGAAGAAATTAAAACAAAAGTTGCATAATAGGTTCCACAGTTGCAAATCTTATTTTTGAAAATAAAACTTAAAAAGTGCATTTTTTAAAATAAGTTTAAAAATGACATTATTTTCGTTTATTTCTAAAATATGTATTATTTTAAAAAAACTCTGAAATTTATATTATGTGAAAATATTTCAAACAAATAACTAATAATATAAAATCTCACAAGATCCCAACAAAATTCTAAATAATGTATCTAGGGGATATGGACACAAAAAATCAAATCTAAAAATGAAATTTAAAATGATGTGATATTAATAGCTGATATTATTTCATTTATTAGTCATTGCATCCTTTCTCTCATTACATTCTCTCTGTATATACATAGATATACAATACATTCATCTCTGAGAAATCTTTTGTTCGTCTCTGACAAAATTCAAATTATGATTGGATAAGTATAACTTACTGCATCCTGTGAGGAGGAGCGTGTTTAAACTAGTCTTCTTGGTTCTAAATAAGGTTTGCATTTGAATCTGAATTCCCCATCTCTCTAATATTGTTATGTTTTACAATTGTTTCTTCACAAAATGAAAAAAAAGGGGAAATATTTGTGAATACTTTTTGATGGAGATATTCAAATGTACTGCTATGAGTCTATCATGATTTGATAGAATTATTTTTTTAGACATGAAATGTGTATATTGTTTATATTGAAAAAGCATCATTTATACTGATTATATATATACACCTTTTCAAAGTAAATTATCAAACTAACTTTTAGCTATTACTATTTTTTATGGTGTCAGCACACTTATAATTTGGCTGGGACCTTATATTGCATCCCTTTTTGTTAGTAAGTATAATCATGTTTATACTTAGTAATGAACCAATGGTTCATTACCCTCCAATGGTTTGGTCAAAATTTAGTGCCACATCTTTAGAAAGAAATGTTAGAAGTTAAACTCTCAAGAAGATAACATAATATCATCAAGTCTTGAAAACAGATGCATTAGTATGAAAGGCAGAAAAATAAAAGATGCAGCAGTGAAGTCAAAGACGGTGGATAACTCTGAAGGACTTTTATTTAGCCCTGATCATGAACTATAAAAGCTTGTTTTGTGTAAACTCAAAAGTCAAGACTATGCATGCATGAACCAGCTTGAATTCCATAAAACAAGGTAGGCTACACACGGCTTGAATAAATGGAAGGTAGAAAAATAAAAAAAAGGAGAGCAGCTGCATAAACGTGTATCAAGATATATATTTAAATTAAGGTGGGCTGTAGAAAAATAAAGCAGCTATATTAATTGTAAACATACGTAAGTGAATAAGCATGGAAGATTTTGCAAAAATCTTTCCAAGGAGTTGAAAAAGTAAAAAAAGTACGGCTCCAGGTGCTACGCGGGGAGTTCGAAAATTTAAAGATGAAGAATTCCAAAAATATTGGTGAATTTGTTACGCGTTTGAAAGTCGTGACAAATGAGATGAAAAGAAATGACGAAAGTCTCGATGATGTTCGGGTCATGGAAAAACTCCTCCGTTCACTGACCTATAAATTTGATTATGTGGTTACTTCTATTGAGGAGTCAAAAGATTTGTCAACAATTTCGATTGACGAGCTGGTTGGTTCACTTCAAGCGCATGAGCAGCGAATGAACCAGTATGATGATGCAAGCCACTTGGAAAAGGCGTTACAAAGTAAGGTGTCCATTGGTGATAGTTCTGGGAGTAGTGGTTTTGTACGTGGCAGAGGTGGCTTTAGAGGTGGCTACCGAAGTGGACGAGGTCGTGGAAGGCAGTCTTTCAACAGAGGTCAGAATTCTGAAGGTTATCAACCATCTGGTCGTAATCAAAATTTCAGAGGTCGTGGAAGAGGCGGATTTCAACAATGAGGTGACAAATCTCAATTTTAATGTTATAATTGTAATAAATTTGGTCACTTCAGTTATGAGTGTAGAGCACCAAAGGTGGAAGAAAAAAGTCATTTTACAGCAGCAAAAGAAGACAAAGATGTTGGCACTACTATGTTCCTCACTTACAAAGGAGACGAGGAAAGCAAGAAGAATATTTGGTATCTTGACTCAGGGGCCAGTAATCACATGACTGGTCACAAGGAATTATTCACGGAGATAGACGACACCATCAACGGAGAAGTTACTTTTGGTGACTCGTCAAAGATTCCGGTGAAAGGAAAAGGTACTGTCACGATCATGTCAAAGAAAGGTGAAAAGAAATATATAAATGATGTCTATTATATTCCTGCATTGAAAAATAATATTATCAGTCTTGGTCAACTTATGGAGAAATGATATAATATACAGATGCAGGACAATTCCCTCATTATCAGAAATCAAGCTCGGGAATTGATTGCAAATGTGGAGATGTCAAAGAATCGTTTGTTTACGCTTGATATGCAAACGAATGTGCAGAAGTGCTTAAAGTCGGTCATTAAAAATAACTCGTGGTTGTGGCATTTGAGATATGGTCATCTTGGATTTTCTGGCTTAAACTTATTGTCAAAAACAAAGATGGTGGACGGTTTCCCAGAAATCAACGAACCAGAAAATTTGTGTGAAGTGTGTGTCAAGGGGAAGCAACACAGACAAAGATTTCCCGTTGGAAAATCGTGGAGAGCCAGGAGGCCATTGGAGATAGTTCATACAAATATAGGTGGTCCATTTGATATCCCATCACTTGGAGGTAATAGGTATTACCTAACATTTATTGATGATTATAGTAGGAAAAGTTGGGTGTATATCATCAAAGAAAAATCGGAGGCTCCTGATAAATTCAAGGAGTTCAAAGCACTGGCGGAAAAATAAAGTGGATATTATTTGAAGAAACTCAGATCAGACAGAGGAGGCGAGTATACTTCAAACTTGTTCAAAAGTTTTTGCAGAGCACATGGCATCAATCATCAGTTGACAACAACATATACTCCTCAACAAAATGGTGTTGCAGAAAGGAAGAACCGCACAATTCTTGACATGGCAAGGAGTATGGTGAAAGCAAAGCACTTGCCAAGAACTTTCTGGGCGGAAGCCGTTCAATGTGCAGTTTATTTACTGAATCGTTGTCCAACAAAGAGTGTCAGAAACAAAACTCCGAATGAAGCATGGAGCGGAAGCAAACCATCAGTTGGACATCTCAGAATTTTTTGAGTGTATTGCTTATGCCCATATTCCCGATCAGAAAAGAAAGAAGCTGGATGACAAAGGCGAAAAGTGTATTTTTACCGGATATGACAAAAGAAGCAAGGCGTACAGACTCTACAATCCCCTAACGAAGAAATTAATCATATCTCGAGATGTTGAGTTTGATGAATCAGATTACTGGAGATGGAGCGAGGAAGAAAGAAAAGTTGTCGGCTTATTCTTTAATGGTAATGATGATGACGGTGACAACCTCAATAATGAAGATGACGGAGATGATGATCAAACTCCTCCACCAAGTCCAAATCAACAAACGCCTAGATCGACACCATCCACGGGAGGAAGCAGCAGTTCAGGGGGAGCACCGAGAAAGATGTGGAGTCTGGATAATATTTATGAAACAACAAGTCCGGTACAAACATCCTTTGATTATTCCTTATTTTGCTTAATGGATGAATGTGATCCAGTTACATTTGAAGAAGCTTCTGAAGAAAGCAAATGGAACAAAGCCATGGATGAAGAAATTGGCGCAATCAAGAAGAATGATACATGGGAGCTCACAGATCTTCCAGAAGGACACAAAGCAATTGGTGTCAAGTGGGTCTATAAAACCAAGACGAATCGAGATGGAGAAGTGGAGAAATACAAGGCGAGGTTGGTGGCTAAAGGCTACAAGCAGAGATATGGCATTGACTATGACGAGGTATTCGCTCCAGTTGCAAGAGTTGATATCATACAACTTCTGACAGCAATTGCAGCTCAGAACCATCCTTCCTCAGTAAGTAATAGTTGTTGTCCTCCACTAGGTTCACCTTGACCCTTTAAGCGTTCTTCATGGGCCTTCAAGGACCCAACCGCTTCTTCGACTGACATCATATCCAGGTCCCCAAATTGCTCGATTGTGGAGGCTATTTGCAGAAATTTCGTTGGCACTGCCGTGAGAAGTTTCTTTACCACATATCCTTCGTCAATAGTCTCCCCTAGTGCCCGTATATTGGCTACCAATCCGTTCAGTTTGATACAAAACTCATCAAGCTGTTCTGCATCTTTCATCTTTAGGGATTCAAATTCAGCTTTTAAGGTTTGAACCTTTGCCTTCTTCACGCGGTCGGCGCCCAGACACATAGTTTTTATGGCTTCCCATGCCTCTCTCTCCGTGGTCTTTTCTGCAATAGACAAGAGTAAGTCTTCAGGTATTCCCTGGTACACAGCAGCAAGAGCAATCTTGTCCTTTCTCTCCTCCACCGAAGCCTTTGGATCCTTAGGCTCAATAGCCTCCTATACTCCATGTGCCTGCATGAAAACTCTCATTTTAATTGCCCATGCCGTATAGTTACCTCGTGTCAGCATCGGATAACTGAGACCCACTACCTCCTTTGTCTTGCTCATCTCTATCTTACTCGCTTCCATTGTATCCTTCTTGGGCATCCACTTTGGCATATACTATGTATGTATGTGAGCTCTGATACCAGATTGATGAAACACACCCATGTGTACACCTCTAATCACTCTGCAATATTATATATAGTATATGTGTATGATGTAAAAACGAGAGAAAACAAGAATGTAAAGTAGTGATCTTATTACTTTGCATACAGGAAACAACTTAAGTACAAGAAAACTAGGAAACCAACTAGGCCTATAAACTAGGAAACAGAAAGCAACAGAGAGTCCTGAAAATGTTCCACTACTACTTCTCAGGCCTGACTGATTCAAACTACGTCCATAAACTATCAAAATATTACCGACACCTCACACTACATCACTGGACTCCACATCTCAGACACCATAAATTATTAACAAAGTTTAGATTAATCCAACAGGAATTAGCAAGAGGAAACAATGAGTGCAATGTCAGGTTCACTTAGTACTGACACAATTGTAGCACGTGATGCGTTTAGAGGAATGTTGGAGACACTGTGAAGCTCTGAAAAAGATATTAACCGGGAAACTCATCTTGCATTTAATTGTTCTAAGAATGGAATTGCGAATGAGGTAAATATTGTTAATTTTTTTTTTCCTAATTGACTTATAAGGTTTCACACTTATAGTTCTGGAATATCCTTTCATCCTAGCTATGAAGAATTTATTGACTTGTGTGATAGTATGTGTTCTATTAGTTTCCTACTAATCATGCATTTTACATAACTGTTCTAACCTGACAACAGCATGCATCAGTTGTCATGATAGTCTCCATTTTTCATCAATTTATCTTCATTATATAGTTGCGGCATGCATGTAGAACTAAATTTGTTTACTGTAGGGGCAAGCTAAGTGGTTAGATTTGTTTTCATTTATAACAGTAGATGAACATTTCCTCAAGGTATAGTGTGCTTATCTACTTTTGTGTAACTGTAAATCTTGATATGGGCAGGTTATTGAGCTCATCATCAAAAAGATGGAAAACCAGCCCAGTATGAGTCGCATAGTACAATTCTTATTCGTTGTGGATTCCATTACTCAGAATTCAGAGAGGTAGAAAGGTGTGTGGAAATCCCAGAGAAAACACATTGCTTCACTTATTATAATTACTATAGATTGTACTTTTGGACTTCTCTTTGCTTCACTTCATTGCAATTAATTACTGGATTCAGTATTATTAAGATGTTTTCTGGCATTGTTTGCTAAGACTATAAATTAGTACAATTAACATTATTATTAATTGATAACTTTTGAACCTAGACACTGCTGGAGCCAGTTTTATTCCTATTATAGCAGCTCAACTGCCTCGCCTGTTACTAGCGGATGCTCCATTTTGGGTTGGTGCAGGAGACAATCATAGGCAAGCCGTTAAGGTATTTTGTATTGTAATGTAATTTGTGGAATGAATTTTTAAACTGTGATAAAACGATTTTTAAGTGCAATCTACAACCCCAGGTTTTCAGATTATGGGTTAACAGGAAGATTTTTCCTGAAACTTGGCTTGAGCAGTATGTGAATAAATTGGAGCTTTTCATAAAAAATTCATTTCCAGCTGACATCGATACTCAGGAAAGAAAGATGGATGGTATGCACTTTGAGGAGAGTGGCAGGTCAGAAAACATTATTGATTAGTAGTATGTTTTTGTAGTTTCAGTAAATACTTGTTTGTTATGGATGGTAGGAACATACATGCAGGTTAAAATATTTATTATAGTGTAAACTTCTATGGGGGAACATGGTTCGCTTATAAGAATTCTCTCTGTTTAGATAAGCAATAAACTAAGTAGATAGCTGAGAATTAGAGAGAAATAGACAGAAATGAAGATGAGAAACAGAGTTTAGATGAGAAGAGAACTTGAAGAATAAGTTAGGTTTTCAGAGAGAGAAAGCCTGGATAGAGAGATATAGAGATCGGTGGCAAAAGCCATATTTATATACTAGTCTGCAATTACCATACTACCCCAATGATAGTACTAAAACTTGATCTTTCGTTTATATCATGGTACTGCTAAAACTTACCAGTAGGTAATCCTTCTACTGAATTTTATTAATTCTTTTCTGAATGGGGGAAGAAACTGGTAATTAAGTATGTAGGAATATGCCACATAAGCACTGTACATATATACCTATCACTACCTATCACTTTCTGTTAAGATACAGCACATTGCAGTATGCATTAGTTTTCTGATACCTACCAGTTTCTCCTATATGTCACAGAAACATTGCATTGCAGTGTTTCAACACTGAAACTACAATCTTAAGTTTGACTGGGTCTGAACATCTGCCAAAGAGGATATCTGGACCTTTGCAACCTCCGTGGAGGCAGCTGCACAACAATGTTTCCTTCCAACCCGTTGGTGTTAGTCAGAGGCCTCTTGTACCCAGCAAAGGTTTTACCACTATTGCATCTCGACCTCCAACTAGGGTAATCCTCTTTTTAACCAACATCTTCATTACTTGATTAGTTGGTTACCCAAGTACTGAAACTGTTGGAAGTGACCTAACTTCTTATGAGTTTTCCAGCAAGGTCACGAGACAGCCCATGATGTGGTATGGACAACTGGAAACTTCGAATGGCTATTCGAAGCATGCCTAATCGATGATGGCAAAATGTGCATGATATGCTCTGCAGATTATAATATTACCGGTATGTTTTCATTGTGATACTTCCATCCTTTATCCTACTGACGGGGGTAATATGTGAAGCTAGTGTTTAACTTAACTTTAAATGCAGTGCCTTCTTTCGAAATGGTATTGACGTATTTGCATTATTGATCTGTCTTGTTCTATATTTTCTACGTACCTCAAAAATTTAGTTTCTTTTATTTTGTGATTTTAATCATTAAAATTTAGATCCACCACTAATGTTGGTCGATTTTCCTGGACTGGAAAAAGGAAATCTTGATGATTCATTGGTGAGTTTCTGCATTTGACAATAAACTGGATCTTTTTTCTTGACTTGATGACTTTATATTGAAATTGCAGATGGTTATAATTTTCTGCTAAACGGGCACAAAACATATCTTCTGCTAAAGCCTTGGGAATTGTAAAGGAATTCGATAAATTAAATAGTCCAAATCAGATGAGGTATGTAAATCAATTAATTAAATTGTTCATTTACATCTCACATTTGCAACTTTTGGTTAGGAAAATTAAACTTTTGATACACTATGTTGAATGCAGGAGTTCTAGTTATGTGCTTACATAACTTGTACTAACGTAATAACACAGATTTATCTAGTGAACTTTACTTTACAGGGAGATGTCAAATTTCTGAAGAAGTATTGTATCCCTGAAGTAATTGAACGGTGTAGTGCTGAACACAAGGCTTATGCAAGCCAAAATATTGCAGTTGATAACAAGGTAAAATAGACCCAATCCAGATGGATTCTCTTGCTTCGGATAGTGTTTTCTTTTCATGTGGTCTGATTTACTTGGTAAATCTTGAGCAGTTTTTTTTAAAATGGTCAAATCTTTTGGGTTTTTATTTCTGCATTATTTACATGTCCTTATTTTTAGTTGCATAATCATTTCTTATCTTAGCTGAATATATACGTGAAATTTCTGTGATGTAATACTTCTATGAATAAAGCATGAGTATTGTTTTCACACCTTTCTCATCCAAATCTTGTTAAACTGGTGGGACAATCTCATTGTCTTCTATACTGCAAGAAAGGCAATAGTAAGTCGGCCTTTGTGTCTTTAACCAGAGTCTGACAATCTCATAGCCAACAGGGGCATAGCCAGTAAAACCAATTACTCGGGTCAAAAAGTCAGAAAATAAATTCAAGTATATTTAAATAACTAATATATAGATATAATTGCAAGACAAATTGTAATATTAATAATATATAACTAAGTACATCAATTCCATAATTATATTACAAGCAACAGAATGACAAGTTCAAATTGGGCAGATTGACTACATAATAACATCCATTATATTTCATTTATCTTGCGAATAGAGAATTAGCTAAGCAACTTACTTTATTAGCATAAACATATCAATTTTTTGTGTGGGAATCCTGATTACTTTAGATTGTGACTTTTTGCCATATTTGAATAGTAGAATCCTGATTAGTATTTTTACAGTCATTCACCTAACTGTTTTTTTCCGATAGTTCCTATAGTTTGCGACTTTGCGTATTATTATTTTATGTCATACAACATAGCTAATCAAGTCAGTAACTAATGTCGGTAATCAATTTCAGCATTGTAAGCAGGAATTCCAGTGTGCTGAATTGAAAAAAATATCAGAACCAATTGAACATGCTTTAAAGAGACAACAGCGTGGATTGGATCCTGATTCTGATAATCTATCAATTATCATTGAGTCCCTTAGTTTGACAACTGACCTGAAAGAGAGTATTGAATTAGAAAAGGAAAGGATGAGAGCTGTGACTAATAAAAGCCAAGGGGATATAGATCTTAGTAACTAGCTGGTTCGTGGCAGAGCAGTAACAAGATTCTACAGAAATGGGTAAAATGAACGTCAAATTTGTTAGCACAGCTGAAGAATCTGAAATATGTGCCATCTTTTTTCCGTGTTGCTAAAGTAGCTGCCAGATTAATGGGTTAAGTTAATTGTGATTCCTGTATAATAGACTTGTAATGTTTGTAGATTAGTAGATTAGTTCATCAGTACTGGTGATATTGTATTGTGTTTCTGTTGACTTTGATTGGAAAAAAAGTTCTATATAGAACTGGGATTTAATGTATGGAGAAAGTATATTTCAAATTTTGTCCATTGTTATTGTGTTGCAATAGGTATTAAAAATATTGCAAATAGGTACTAAAAATTATTGCAAAAGGGCCATGTGTCAAGCTGGACCCACATGTCAGTGGGCCCCACATGCCAGTGGACCCCACCTGTCAGTGGGCCCCACATTTGCCACGTGTCAAAAGCCACGTGTCAAAGTGCCATATGGCAGTTCATGTGGCAGTCCACGTGTCAGTTTGACCCCTTTTTTTGCCATGTCATTGCTTTTTTGCAACATAATTTTTGGTGTTGCCCTTGATAAGAAAATGTTGCCTTTGAACCCTAAGGCAACGCCAAAAATACTAACATCACAAAAGTGTTGCCGTAGAAAATTTTTGGTCTGTTGCAACATTTATTTGGCCTGTTGCAACGTTTGTGGAATGATGTAGAAGGCCACTTTTGGTGTAGTGTCCTTTACTGTATATACATAGATATACAATACATTAATCTCTGGGAAATCTTTTGTTCGTCTCTGAAAAAATTCAAATTATGATTGGATGAGTATAACATACTATCCTGTGAGGAGGACTGGTCTTCTTGGTTCTAAATAAGGTTTGCATTTGAATTGGAATTCCCCATCTCTCAAACATTGTTATGTTTTACAATTGTCTCTTCAGAAAATGATAAAAAAGGAGAAATATTTATGAATACTTTTTGATAGAGATATTAAAATGTACTACTATGCGTCTATCATAATTTGATAGAATTATTTTTTTAGACATGAAATGTGTATATTGTTTACATTGAAAAAGTATCATTTATACTGATTATATATATACACCTTTTCAAAGTAAATTATCAAACTAACTTTTAGCAATTACTATTTTTATATGGTGTCAGCACACTTATAATTTGGTGGGGGGCCTTATATCTCATCCCTTTTTGTTACTAAATATAATCATGTTTATACTTAGTAATGAACCAATCGTTCATTTTCTTGAAATGGTTTGGTCACAATTTAGTGCCACATCTTTAGAAAGAAAAACATGATTGATTATAATGATTAGAATTGATTTATTATGTAAAATCTCAAGCAGAAAATCAAGTTTCCAACTCGTCAAAAACATTAATTGTTGTTTGTAGTGTAAGATCTTAAGTGTGAACATTAGGGACATAAGCTAATCACAACAAACCTTTCTAATATGTCTCTAAACTCTTATGTCTCTCACTGGATTGGAACTGTGCTCCCATGCTTAATATATAATTTGAGGTACTCTTCTGTTCTAAAGAAATTTTGTCAGTAATTATCAAACATTAGGTAGTTTTGCTGTAATTATTCCATTGTTTCTATGTGTCTTTGATTTTCTGCTTAAGAAACCAAAATACTGGCTTTGATAGTGCAGTACTGTATTGTCCATTCAACCAACAGGGCGAATCTTTACAAATTCTGTGTCCCCTTAAAATTATATTGGAATAGTTTTCCTGCTAAACATTATCTTAATCGAGTTTATAGTACATAGAGTTTTTGTTGTCAGCTTGAGGGAAAGCGAAAACTGCCACTGGTGTGAAGGATATAATCATAAGCACACATTTGTAAGAAAGCTAGCTTAAACAACTCTAGTCGAAGATAACCTACCTAGTTAAAGGTACACCTTGTTTTTGGCTTTTTCAATGTATTAAATCTTGTTTCTCCCTTTGTATAGGCTGGAAAAAGGAATAGGGAATTGATGAAACACACCCAGGCGTACACCTCTAATCACTCTGCAATATTATATAGAGTATATGTGTATGATGTAAAAATGAGAGAAAACAAGAATGTAAAGTAGTGATCTTATTACTTTGCATACAAGAAACAACTTAAGTACAAGAAAACTAGGAAACCAACTAGGTCTATAAACTAGGAAACAGAAAGCAACAGAGAGTCCTGAAAATGTTCCACTACTACTTCTCAGGCCTGACTTATTCAAACTACGTCCATAAACTATCAAAATATTACCGACACCTCACACTACATCACTAGACTCCACATCTTAGACACCATAAATTATTAACAAAGTTTAGATTAATCCAACAAGCACCCCCTTAATCTAAACTTCTTTATTAAGACTCTTCACCCCAAGAAGCTGTCTCATACGTTCAAATTTGACAATTGACAATGCCTTAGTCAGCACATCAGCACGTTGTTCCTCTGTTCGTACGTGCTTCACAACAATCTCACCCCGTTCCACACACTCCCTTATAAAATGAAAATGGATATCAATATGTTTTGACCTTCCGTGAAAAACAGGGTTCTTTGCCAAGTCTATGGCGGACTTATTATCAATGTATAATACCACAGGGCCAATGTGATTTCCTGTCACTTCCTTCAGCAAGTTTCTTAGCCAAATCCCTTGACACGCTGCAGCCGTAGCAGCCATGAATTCTACAAAAACATGAAGATGGAGTTGGCATTGGGGAAGATGATCCTGTAAATCTTCAACAAGCCATGCAGAGTCCTAACTTTCAAAAGTGGATTGATGCCATGAATGAAGAGATGCAATCTATGAAAGACAATGACGTTTGGGATCTTGTCAAGTTGCCTAAAGGCTCAAAACCTATTGGTTGCAAATGGGTATTTAAAACCAAAAGGGATTTGAGTGGTAACATCGAAAGATATAAGGCTCGTCTAGTCGCTAAAGGATTCACTCAAAAGAAAGGTATCGACTACAATGAGACTTTTTCTGCGGTTTCCACGAAAGACTCATTTCGAATTTTTATGGCACTTATGGCTCATTATGATCTAGAGCTACATCAGATGGACGTAAAGATGGCATTTCTCAATGAAAACATTGGCGAGACAATTTATATGGTGCAGCCAGAAAACTTTGTCATTGGAGATCCAAAGACTATGGTATGCAAATTAAAGAAGTCCATCTATGGTCTCAGGCAGGCTTCTCATGAATCGTATCATAAATTTCATCATGTAATCACATCATATGGTTTCGAAGTGAACTTGGTGGAACATTGTGTATATCACAAGTTCAGTGGGAGCAAATTTATCTTTCTTCTCTTATACGTTAATGACATCTTACTTGCTACTAATGATATAGGCTTATTGCACGATACCAAGAAATTTCTTACTAATCAATTTGAGATGAAGGATCTTGGTAATGCCTCTTTTATATTAGGAATTCAGATACATCGAGATCGCTCTCAAGGTATTCTTGGATTGTCACAAAAGAGCTATATCGAAAAGATCCTGGAAAGGTATGGCATGAAAGATTGTGCACCAATGGATACACCCGTGTCTAAGGGAGACAAATTTAGTCTCAAAAAGTATCCTAAGAATGAACTTGAGATAAGGGAAATGCAAAGGATACCATATGCATCGGCAGTGAGAAGCCTAATATATGCTCAAGTTTGTACTCGTCCTGACATAACAGTCATTGTTGGAATGTTAGGAAGATATTTGAGTAATCCGGGAATGGAGCAATGAAAAGAAGTGAAACGAGTCTTACGATATTTGAAGAAAACAAAAGACTATATGCTCACATACAGGAAATCAGATCATCTAGAAATCATTAGATATTCAGATTCTGACTTTGGAGGATGCAAAGATGAAAGAAAATCTACTTCGGGCTATGTTTATCTACTGGCTGGTGGAGCGATTTCATGGAGGTCTGCCAAACAGACGCTCATAGCTTCATCCACCATGGCTGCAGAATATATAGCATGTTTTGTGGCATCCAATCAAGCTTTATGGCTGCGAAACTTTGTCACTGGCTTGCGTATTCTTGATGGTGTTGAAAGACCATTAAAGATATTTTGTGATAATAAATCAGCAGTGGAGTATTCAAACAACAATAGGAGCACTACAGATGCAAAACATATAGATATTAAGTTCCTAGTTGTTAAAGAAAAGATTCAGAGTTGACAGATTTTGATAGAATACATTGGCACTAACTCCATGATTGCAGATCCGCTCACTAAGGCGTTAACACCTAAGGTCTTTCACGAGCATACTACTCATATGGGTGTTACCTTATGTGATACTTTGGTTTAGTGGGAGTTTGTATTTTGGTATTTTATATAATAAACATTGAGTTGTTTATGTTCTGCAGAATACAGTTGATGGAATTTTATTAAATGTCACTCTACTTTTGTTCAATTTTCTTATTGTGGTTTAACATTGAGTTGAGAAAATTGGAATCAATCTCGTTAGAGATTGCCTAAGGACTAGTTGGAAATAGACATTATATAGATCACATTACATGTAGTTTCCATGCCACTTATCCATGCATTGATTCATGTCGTTGAATATATTTGTGTGGTGACCCTGAAACATTTAGTCACGTAAAATTTTTGACGAATGCCGCCAGAATCTCAAACATATATAGTAGACGGACCAAATTGTTTTGGTAAAATCTAAGGACGATAAATAGTATAAAGTTGCGCACTAAAGTTTTGTATAATTGATCCTGGATGCATATGAAGCCCAAGTGGGAGATTGTTATTATTATTTTTAATAATAATAATTATTTTATGGGCTATATATAAATATATCAATTATATTTGCTATTTATTATATTGGGTTAAATTAAGTGATCAAATAAGAAAACCAATTAGATTTTAATTTATTGTATGGACCTAATAAGTGGATACCTAATACCAGGCCCAATTAAATTATAATGGGAGATTTAATTAGGTGGTATATAAAAAGAGTTATAGTCCCCAATATATCAAGTACACGTAACGACTTATCTTCTACCCATCACAGAGAACCATTGAGAAACCCTAAGGAGTACTTGGTTGAGGAAGACAATAATCAAGTATATTATACAGATTCAGATACAGTTACGATTATCACCTTATGGATTCAGGTACGCTTCCGTCTTCGATTTAATCTTGATAATTAGATATGATGATTACGGTCCTTGTCTCTATTTTAGAGAATTATGTGTTTATAGAATTATTAAATTCTATCACAGACTACATGATTTTATAGAACTTGACAGTGACATAAGTGATATGTTTTTTTACAAGGTCACTGGGTCACCCAAATTTTTAATCATCTACATGATTTTGTAGAACATGATATGTATAACAATGTTCTTATTTAAGCATATTCTCATAATTCTTTGTGGAAATACATATTTTTCTTATTGTTATATATTTTACTTACAAGCACATGTATATTGAATAAAAATGTAGAATAATTCTAATTACCACACTCTTATAATATTTGTGATATTTTGAATATGATTTTTGTCTCCCGTTAGAATTTTAAGAGAATCTCAAATCATGTGACAAAATAATTTTTTTCGATAAGTCCAATTAATTTCACGAAATGAAATTTGGATGACAAATTAGCTTAGTCAAAAATTAGAATTTGGGCACTAAGTTCAAATTTTGTCACACACTTAAATTGTTGTCATAAATTTAAATCTCTTCCAAAGTTCAATTCTTATGAAATTTTAATTTGAAGATAATGAAAGGATTAGATTAAATATTATAAGATTATTAAAATTTAAGCGGAAAATAAAAAAAATTGACGTTATTCAGATCTAAAAAACAAAAAAGACATCTTATGAAAGAAAGAAAAGAGTGATATGAAGGAAATTTCATGCATACCTTATCTTATTGAAGAGAGAAATCATAAAAATAAACTATATTCGAGTAGCCTAAGATATTTTTACTACACTTCATATCCAAAGGAAGCTCACATCGTGATGGGTAAAGTAGTCCGTAATTAATTAAAAATTGAGCTATTTTTTGGGTGAATGTATCAAATTAGTTTTATGATATGAGAACAAGTTAGTAGTTGAATAACTGCCAATAAAAAATATGTCAATTAGGAAGGAGATACATGCGAGCGAGTAAGTGTTAAAAAATTCTTGTAATTGACCTTGGAAAACCATTAGACAAGAAAGAAATGAGTAAAGAAAGTAACAAAACATGCTTCATGATCTCAATAAATTTCTGACCCGCCATATTCTTAGAGAATGCTATCATTCAATCTTGATTGAATTACATATTGTCAGAATTAATCTAAATATTTGTTTCAGTTTATTTATTTCATATGAATAAGTCAGCTAAGCTGGAGAGTTTTTAGGAGTTTGATTTGGTCTAGAAGTAGTGGAGAATAAGTAGGAGTTTAGTAGAGGTGGTAGCTATTTTCTAGGCATTTTTGTAGTCATACAGAATGCACTTAAAACCTGTTTTCTTTGTTCTTGTTTTGTAAGTCTCAGTTGTAATTTGTTTTTCAGAAGTTTCAATATTAAAACCGAGTTGCAGCTCAACTTTGTTATGCCTTATTGTGTGTGTATTTCCATCAATCTGGTATCAGAGCCACATTGTAGTGAATACAAAAATAGATGTCTAAGCCAGCAACCATGGAACCCAGCAAAACCAAAGATAACTCTGTCAGCCTAAACTACCCAATGTTAACCAAAATAAACTAAACAACATGGGCTCTAAAATGAGAGTATACGTAAAAGCTCATGGCGTGTGGGAAGCTATAGAACCTAAGGACCCTAAGGTAGTTGTAGAAGAGAGAAGAGATAGTTTGGCGTTGGCTGTGATCTACCAAAGTATTCCTGAAGATGTCTTGTTGTCACTGAAGTAATAAGGACGGTGTGCCAAGGTGCTGATAAGGCGAAGAAATCCAGGGCTCAAATGCTCAAGGGATAGTTCGAGACACGGAACATGAAAGAAATAGAGTCACTCGATGATTTTTATATGAAACTGAACAACTTGGTTACTAATATTCGAGTTTTAGGGGAGAACATGGAGGAGACTTATGTGGTTAAGACGTTGCTGAGAGCAGTTCCATCGAGAATCCTACAAATAGCTTCTGCGATGGAACAGTTTGGGAACTTGGAGACGATGTTTGTCGAGGAGGTGATTGGTTCCCTGAAGGCACATGAAGAAAGAACACGAGGACAAATCGAGAGCAATGATGGCAAGTTGCTGTTGACAAAAGATGAATGGAGAAAAAGGGAAAGCACAGAGAGTCAGCTTTTCTTGACAAGAGAAGAGTGGTTGAAGAAGACAGGCAAGGATGGAACTCATGGCTCATGGGATAGCCGTGGCAAATCTATGAATCGTGGGATTCGTGATAGAAGGAAACTGAAATGCTTTAACTATGGTGCTTATGGGCACTACGCTTCAGAATGCCGTAAGCCACGACGAGGAAAAGAGAAGGAGCAAGAATCTGAGGTGAATCTCACTCAAGTTGATGATGATGAACCTGCACTCCTAATGGAAGAGTGCAGAGGTATGACAAGAGTCCTCGTTCTTTTGAACGAAGTAGGAGTAACATCACCAATGGGACAACAACATAAGTACAAAGGAGACATAAATGTTTGGTACCTGGATAATGGAGCCAGTAACCATATGACTGGAGAACGCTCGAGATTTAAAGATTTGGACGAGAATGTGCACGGGAAAGTTAGGTTTGGAGATGGGTCAACAGTGTGCATTAAGGGCAAAGGATCTGTAGCATTCAAACACAAAAATGACGAGGAACGTATTTTAAAAGAGGTATATTTTATTCCCACACTTTGTAACAATATAGTAAGTTTGGGACAATTGTCTGAGGTTGGAACAGAGTAATTATTAATGAGGATTTCCTGTGGGTGTATGAGAAAGATGGAAAGTTATTAATGATGGTTAAAATCAAATCGCTTGTACAAGTTAATAGTTCCAGAAAATGAGCCTGTGTGTCTGTTAACTAAAGCAGAGGAGAACACTTGGTAATGGCATTCGCGCTTGGGACAAGTAAACTTTCAGGCAATGAAACTGATGGTTACAAATGATATGGTGTATGGATTGCCAACCTTGAGTTTACCAAATGAAATTTGTAAGGGATGCTTGTTGTCTAAACAAGTGCGAAAATCATTTCTTGTACAAACAGACTTTACGGCAAAGGAACGACTTGAGCTAGTACACGGAGATTTGTGTGGACCCATTTCACCACCAACACTTGCTGGAAACAGGTACTTTATACTACTTGTGGATGATTACAATCGAATGATGTGGGTCTTTATGTTAAAGACAAAGGATGAAGCTCTGGGTGCTTTTAAAAGATTCAAGGCGATAGTTGAAAAAGGTTCGAAATGTGAGATCAAGACTTTCAGGACTAATCGGGGAGGAGAATTCTTGTCAAAGGAGTTTGAGATGTACCGTGAATCTGGAGGAATATAGAGGCATTATACAGCCCCTTATTCGCTATAGCAAAATGGGGTCGTAGAAAGGCGAAATCGCACTGTGGTGGCCATGGGAAGAAGTATGTTGAAAGAAAGAAATGTTCCAGTGAGGCTGTGGGGAGAGGCAATATGTCATGCTGTGTATGTGTTGAATAAGCTTCCCACCCGAGCTCTGTCAAAGATGACACCATACAAGGCATGGACTGGAAGAAAGCCTCACCTTGAACACATATAGGTGTTTGGCTGTTTGGGTTATATGAAAATACCCGCAATACATGTCAAAAAACTTGATGATAAGAGCAAAGTTGTGATTTATTTGGGAAAAGAACCAGGGAAAAAAGCTTTCAGACTTTATGATCCTGTTGAGGACACTGTGCACGTGAGCAGAGATATGCATTTTGAAGAAAAGAAGGGGTGGTCTTGGGGTAATAATGAGGCAGAAAGTGAATAAATGCCAGGCCCATTTACACCTATTGACTATCAACCGAGCTCGTTGGAAATAACTAGAAATGAGGGATACAATGAAGATGATTCGCAATTAAACTCCAGGTCAAGTAATGCAAGTGACAACAGCAGTGAAATAAAATTTGGCACCATGGGAAGCTTAAGTGGAAGTAACTCTAACAGTTCGAGCAGCTTAAGTGAGGCTAGCAGTGAACCTCAGAATTTCAGATCACTAAGGAACATTTATGATGAAACTGAAAAAGTGGAAGCTGCAGATGAGTTATTACTATCAGAAATAGATGAACCTGTTACGTATGATCAATCAGTTAAACAAAAAGCTTTGAAATTAGCAATGCAGAACGAAATTGAGCCC
Source organism: Apium graveolens (assembly GCF_009905375.1). Lineage (NCBI taxonomy): Eukaryota > Viridiplantae > Streptophyta > Magnoliopsida > Apiales > Apiaceae > Apium > Apium graveolens. Next base: position 200,968,227 of record NC_133647.1, read on the forward strand.
ATCAAAAATAACAAAACATGGGAACTTACAGAGTTGCCTGCAGGCCACAAGACAATCGGCTTAAAATGGGTGTTCAAAATAAAAAGAAATACAGAAGGTATGGTGGTAAAGCACAAAGCCCGGCCCGTAACGAAAGGTTATGTTCAAAAGTACGGAGTGGACTACGAGGAGGTCTTTGCACCTGTTACAAGGATGGAAACAGTTCATTTATTACTTGCATTGGCTGCCAAAAACGAATGGGAGGTTCACCACCTCAATGCGAAATCAGCATTTTTGAATGGTGAATTGTTGGAAGAGGTGTATGTGTCTCAACCAAAAGGGTATGAAAAGGAAGGAGAAGATCATAAAGTTTATAGATTATTCAAGGCACTCTACGGAAGATAGGATGTTTCCACATTAACACTTTTAATAAATTACAAAATACAGTTTATTCTTAAAGAAGATAAGATATTTTCATATGAATCTTCCAATCTCAAAAAAATGATAGAATATTCTCTTACCCATATCAACCCAAAATGTTTTTCAAATTTTTCTCTCTTCGTTTTTCCGTGCCCAACCCCTATTAACTAGATCTTTTGCCCGGGTTGTGTTTGTATCCGCTGGTCTCTTCTTCTCTTTCTTCTTTCATCACCTTACTTCACTTCTTTCATCACCTTTTCCGGCCAAACACTCCGTCTTTTTACCATCCCTCTTCGTTTTCTTTACTCCCCACTCCCGTAGGTCTCTATTTTCACCCACATTTTTTACTCTTTAGTTCTAATTATGTCAAATGACAGTTCTTTTAGCTTTAACTCCGGTGAATCTGCAATGATGGTTGGTATAGGTCATGACCACAACTATGACATAGCAGCCATTAACAGAACTATAATCCTTGAAGATGTGGACTTGAAAGAAGTTTTTCCAAATCCTAGAGGGGTAAATTCCCATGCCCTCTTGCGTAGAGATGGTGGCTCCGTTCGCCTTGATGGTGGTCCAAGTGACAACACAGTGAGCTCAAAAGGGAGGGCTATGGGAGGTGATGGTGGCTTACCCCCAGCTGAGATCTTGGGGCTTCAAGAAATACAACATGTTGGTAACGGAGGTCTTCTTGAACAACTTGATGAATCTCGAATTGTTTCAAATGGTAATACCTCGGAAAATTCATCAAGTCCTTAGAAAATTTACTTGATAGTTTTGTTGTGAGAAACGGACTTTTGATCCTAGTGGGTGAACACAATGTTGTTGGTGGTACTGGGAGCCCCGGTGTTGTGGGCAATGTGGTGGAGCCTGTGGAGGAGTTGGAAGCCGAGGCGGCTGGGGGGATTGTGGTGACTGCAGTAACTGGCACCACTGTGGCCATTGCTGGCACACCAAATCCTCATCAAGGTGATTGTAGTAAAGCAGGGGGAAAGAAGGTTTCTTGGAGTGATAAGGTCAAGGAAGGAATCCCAACTACAACTCTAAATTTCAAGCATAAAGCTACTTTTGTCACTAATGAGGATGGTTCCTTGACCATTATTCCTCCCAAAGAATTTCTTGTTCAAGCAAGGCAGCAGTGGAACACTAGCTGCATTGGCCATTTTATTGGCGGGAGCTTTGACTTCAAATTTGTTCGTGATAGGGCCATGAATCTATGAAAAAATAGAGGACTTTTACATGTTTTTTATAATTCAAAAGGCTATTTCACGTTCAAGTTTGATACGGAGGAACACATGAAAGCAGTTCTAAATCTCAATTCTATACATTTGGCAGGGCGAGTTCTTTTCCTTAAACCATGGATGGAAAGTACAGAATTCAAATGTAATGTTCTTTATAAGGTGCCATGTTGGGTCAAGTTAGGGCTCCCACCTTCCTACTGTTGTTCCAGTTCTGGAATTAGCATGGTGGCTGAGCTCCTTGGGAAAGTTATCAAGTTTGATGAAGCAACTTCGAAATTCCTTCCAATGAAATTTGATGGAGTGTTAATTGAGCTTGAGTATGGATCTCCTAGGCCACCCTACATGATCGTCCCCTATTTAAACAGCAAAGGGAGGGAAGATAACTTTCGAGTTGAAATCGAGTATTCACAATTGCCATATTCATGCTCCCTATGTCAAGCAATTTGGACACTCTTTGGCACGTTGCCCTGATGATCCCAATCGAGAGATACCAAAATCTAGATCACAAGGGAGTGTTAATAATAGGAAGGGTGGTAAGAACAACACTAAGGTGCATGAGGCTGAAGCTGAAATGGAGGAGAATGAAGAAAATCTTAATGAAGACTATGTCCATAATCATTCTTTGGTTCCATACGTGGTGGGTAAGTTTTTGGGTTGTGATGTTACCTTAGATGAGGATGAGATTTTGAGACAATGTAGGAAGAAAATGCAACACAAGGAGATGATCTTGACAAGTTTGATGCAGTTGAGACAACAGTTGTTATGGATAATGAATTAACTGGGGACTTGATTGTAGAGTCCCATGTTGAGTCCCAGGTTGAACCCCAGGGTACAGTACAACCTATGGCTGGCTTTATCTCGCCTGGGCGTCGCTCAGTCGCCAAGCATACAGGACAGGCTCTAGAGAGCTCGAGGACCATCTCAGCGTCTAAGCGCCCTTGCAGCCCTGCGCACCTGATCCCAAGCGTGCACACCGTTCGGTCTCCGCTAACAACTCCAGTACCCGTTCGAGCAGTTAGTGCACCTCAACCTCAAAGATCCCAGGAACATTAGGATCCCATTAATGAGATCTCAATGAAAAATGCCTTTGATACTTTGGCTCATTTGGAGGAAGGTGAAATTATTACTCACTGTGATGCCATCAACAGGAAAGGTAAGGGCAAAATCTCAATTGTGCTTGGCCTTGAGACACCCAATCCCCATACTGGTACTCCACCTCGATCAGGCAAAGTGGGGACCAAAGAAAAGAAGGTTACATCGAAGAAAGGTGTGAGAGTGGGCTAGTCTAGAAATGGAACATTACAGTGGTATATGGGTAGATATTATTGGATTGACAAACACAAATATTTGTATTTTAACATTTTCCTCTACTGTAATTGGATCTTAAGTCTAAAAACTTGGCATGGAGTTAGGATTTAGCGCTGTCATATTGTCAAATTTATAATCGTGAATTTATCATAAACATATAGCAAAATTAGGAATTTAATAGAAAAATTCACGTGTAAGTATAATTTTTTGATGGACCAAGAAAATTACTTTTGTATAGAATTTATATATTTAGATCTAACACATCCACATGCACTGACATATTTTACAATCCCACTATCTAAGATGATCTAAAAATGCTTAGGGTATCGTCATTTGAACTAGGCATATGATTACATCATGAACTATTAACTCATGTCGGTTTCCCCTGAATCCTCTATTGATGAAATATAACTTTTATAACCCTGATTACAGTAACATATATATATATATATTGTATGTGTAATATTAAAATGAGAGAGAAACAAAATGTTAACTCATGATCTCATTAAAAATAAAGTTGCTAATACAACGTATATAACTGAAAAAAACAAACTGAAAACCAACTACAACTAAAGACTAGGAACACACTCCTACACGAGCTCCACTACTCCAGCACGTAGCCAAGACTTATTTAAATACTCCTAAAAATGCTCAATAACATTTGCAGTACTCCCAGACCAGTTCAAACTGTAACACTCAGACAAAATAAACAAATAAAAATAAGAAACAAGTTTAGATTAATCCAACATACACCCCCTTAATCTAAACTTCCATATTCGAAACCTTACCACCAAGAATTTATCGCATACGTACGAACTTAACTATTGACAGTGCTTTTGTGAGAACATCAACATGTTGTTATTCGGTTCTCACATGCTTTATGATAATCTCCCCACGCTTTACGCATTCCCTTATAAGTAATTGGGAAAATCAATTTGTTTGGATCTTCCATAAAAGACAGGGTTCTTAGCTATGTCTATAGCCGATTTTTTGTCAATGTATAGAACCACATGACCTAGATAATCATTTAAGACTTCACGTAATAACTTATGCAACCATTTCCCTTGGCATGCCGCTACTATAGCAGCCATGAACTCAGCTTCACATGAGGATAAAGCAACACATTTCTGCTTCTGTGACACCCATGTTATCACACTTTCATTTAAGTAAAACACCCCCCCAGTGGTGCTTTTCCTATCATCAACATGCCTGGCGAGATTACTATCTGGGAAGCCTGTCAGCACATTATTTGCATTGTCCTTCGAGTAGATTAAACCATAGCTCATTGTTCTTTTAACGTAACGCATTATCCTCTTAGCAACATTTAAGTGCAGTACTGTTGGTTTCTCCATGAAACGGCTGATGATTCCCACGACATAAGATATGTATGGCCTTGTGTGGACAAGGTATCGAAGGCCTCCCACTATGCTCTTAAATTCAGCAGAGTTCACACTCTTCCCTCCTTCATCTTTTGTAATTAATTAAAGCTTTGGGTTCTACTGAAAACTTTGTAGGGTTACATTTTACCATGCCAGCTTTTTCTAAAATTTATCTAACCATTTATTGTACCTTCTTTGCATGAATTACACAATTTTCAAAGTTCTTTGCATCTAGTGCAAGAGTTTTTAGTGTTCTAATTAATTTGACATGCATAGTTCTTCCCTTCTACAATATTTTTGGACTAGTATATTATATATCTAATATAGCAACTTGTACTTCCATGAAATATTTTATTCCATCTAGATGCCATGTCAGATCTGTTAAGCCTCCGTCAGTTCTCCGTTATCTCATGCTTCATATACTTGTACGCCCCTTCAAATACTTCCCCTCTTCTTGTGCTCCCATTTTCAAAGCCTGACTTCCCTAAACAACTGCAGACTGAGGAATCACAGAGGTGGGAATGTGTCAAATTCAACGGATATATATTAATTGTTATTTTTCCTTCTTCGGTCGTCATAGCTTTCTTCGCAGGGCAGCCGGTAGTTATTTTCTTTAAATACAATTACCTTATATTTTTTTAAACTTTGTTTTGTTACTTTTATTCTGTAGGTTAATAAAGCCTCGTAAAGACTAAAATATGGAAATTTCTTTGAAGAATTGTGCGTTCCATAATCGAGTTTTTATGTAAGTTATTCGATGTAAAGATTCATCACATTAATTCTAGCATTCTTTATTCTACGTGCATTTCTCAAGGTCAGGATTCTTTCTTAAATATTTATCCTGTCAGGAAGAAATGACTCTCATGTAAGTTAGATTTATGTCAATCTTAGACAATAACTGTTACCTCTTTGGATGCCTGCTTCAAACTGATTTTTTTAAAATGTTTTATTTAGAGTTGCAAAGGTTATGTTCTCTAACCTCTATATAAAATTCCATTTAATTTGAGCTCCTGCATCGTATAATTTCGGGTGATAAGATCAGTTGAAATTCTAAAGAATACTAAAGTATCTTATAATCTACTATCTTTTATTGGTCATAATATTTTTCAGACAATAGTAAGTGAAAAGCTACACAGTTTATATACTTGACATTAATAACACATGCAATAAGGATATTTTGGTACTACACATGTTTCCGATTATGCGTGGATGTAAAAAGTAATAAGTTAGTAATAACTCAAGATATGATTACCTCTTTATCTCCATCTATAACATCTGAGCCAATTTACAAGATATGGAAATTAGTTCACAAGGCTTTAACTTATTCATAGAATCATAAAATAGATGGGGAAAAATGTTTTATATGTTAATATAACCAAAAAATCTTGATTAACTATACTGCAACGAAAATTTACAACAAGATTTCGAATAGGCGAATATTTTTTCCAAATGTGTATTCTATCAGGTGGCAAGATTAGTTCTCAAAATGAGTTTCTTAAATAGGAAAAGAATGGTTGGAAGTGGAAGAGATGAGCAGATAAATTTTATTAGACTTAAAAGGTAGTAATTAGAGAAGTCTTTAGAGTGTAGACCATAATGTGGAGGTTAATTGTAAGAGCCATGTGTTAAGTTCTTGAATCAAAGACTTAACAAAGATAAATGCTATTGCCACATGAACTTTCATAAATAACAACATAGTCCCTTAAGTTTATAAATATTACTAAATAATACTAGGGAATTTGTTTCACATCAATCCAGAAAATATGTATATTTTTCGAAAAGTGTTTCACATCAATCCAGAAAAGTGTTAAAGTCTTTCTTTCTTTTTTCGAAAAAATGTGCTACGATTCTATAAGCAAATACAAATGTAGTAAAAATTCCCGCAGGAAATTCTATTCATCACGACTACATTTAACTTATTTTATATGTACGCATTTCCTAAATCATTCCTCTAAAAATATGGGTTGCGAGACCCCGGAAGAAACCTGCATAAATGTTTTGCTCTTTAGGTTAATTGGCAAATGCAAACTGGCGAAGATTGCATATGTAATTAGTTTCATGCTTAAATGGCTTTGGAAAAAAATAATATACAATTCCAGGTTTATTTTTAATATCTTATCATAACCTCGTCTTTTTAAAAAAGAAAATTTCTACGTGATGATGCACAGTAGATTTTAACACTTTAGAGTTGCTTACAAAGAAGCTTGTATGTGAGCAAACAAATGATGGACAAGGTAGCTTCCCGTTGGATAGGATGGCTTCGAAAAGTAACTAAATATTGGGCGCGATATTAATGGCTGACACAATGGCCCTGCAAAAAAATTAAATAAAATTATCAACCGACTTACAAAAAATTGAAGACTTAGATATTTAAATCATAGGAGCAATAAAGATCTTGATTATATTGAGTATTACCCATAAGTGAAGGTGGTGATCTCTGGAGATGTGAAGAATATCGAACAGGATCCTCAAAAGAAAAAGGTGCTAGTGCAGGGGGGCATGAACGGGGATTAGTTCGAAGTGGGGGCAGAAGAATCTGAGGAAGATTTTTGAAAAACATGGTGAACTGAATCATGTTATGAATATCGATGTTGAAGAATTAAATGCTCCAAGTTCAGCTAAGGTTGATGCAAAGGAAGATGATTCGGAGGATGGAGAAGAAGTGAACGATGATGCAAGCGATGCAGATGGATATGATGTTGCAGGGGCCAACTGATATTTTATGTTTATGTCATCCGCATTTTGCTAGCTAGCTAGATTACTTTTGTTTAAATTCGAACGTGAATTTTGTTTAGTTCTTCGTGTATGCGACTAAATTTACTAGCGAATTTGGTTTAGCTAGCTATTGTCATTTTCTATTAGACTTAAACTGAGATGTTTATTCGATGATGTTACGACAGCGTGAGGGCTGCTTTTAAATTGGTCATGTTACCTTTGAATGATATTGCTTCTTTTGTGACGTAAAAAAATGTACGGCTTCCTTTCTTTACAATAAGATCCTACTATTTTTTTTAAAAAAAATACTGTTACAATTGTATCCAAATATATTGCCATTAACAACTACATCAACTATAAAATATTAAAATTGTTTAAAAAATATTGCAATATTTGTCAAATTTTATCTTAAACTTTATTGCAGTTGGACCAAATAATGTTGCCTTAAGGTGGTTATTTTGCTGACAAAATAGTTTTTTTAATAATTTAACTACGTTGTTGTAAAATACATTTCATTGCTAAATATTGTTTATTGCAATATTATTTTATTGTTGCAAGACATGGCTTAAAATATTGCTATAGGACCTCTATTTCGTCACCATCGGGTGCAACACCAAACATTTGCATATTCATTCCGATAAGTTCTACTGCAACATAAATAGCCTATAAGGAATTAAATTTTTATGGTTGCCATAGTCATTCTATGGTGTAGTGTAATAAATTAAGTTAACTAATTAAGTGAAAATAAATTTTGATTTAGGTACATCTTACTTCTTTTGCATAGTCAAAACCTCTACTTTCAAATTTTGAGATGCCCAAATGGTGGTTATCTACCACTTTCTATTTTTTTTGTCACGTACTTTTGGTTTCGTTTAGTATACTTTCTACACTTTTTATGGGATAACGATTTAACATGTGAAGCGCACATAAACCCATTCAGCAAATGGTTTGCTTTCATCAACTTTCATAATCAAGTTTCTTGCCATGTGAAGAATTGAGTGATTCTTTATGCAATTACAACAAGAGTTTTGGTCATCGTCAACTAATACATAATTTCATGTACTTTGCAGAAGCTTATAAACATGTTTCAAGACTCTCCTCATCTTTCTAATTTGGGGTATCTTCAAATTTGACCATTTTTGTTTTTAAGCTCATGCATTTGACTTATTTGAATTAATCAAGAGATTTTCGGTTTTTTTAAGATATAGATCCAATTTAAAACATTTAAAGTAATTTTATTCATTCTACTATTAAACCAAACACAATATATCAAAAATGATGAGTCAAACTTATACCACCTTAAATCGATTTTTGCTTCAACTCTTATATCAGTACTCCACCTACCCAATGACCCATGATGAGTGGATTCTCCTACGGCATACAAAGAGAGCGAATAAAGATGGAGATGAACACAAATGGGGAGTGGGCCTAAAAGATTTAAAAATAATAAGGGGCTGTATAGTGTGTTCCCATGATCATATTCTGATAATTTTCTATATATGAGTTATTTAATTTTTTAGGTTGTTTTTTTGCATACAAAGGTCGTCATCATAATTATTGAAAAGCAATCAATCTAAATTTCACTTAATTTGTTAGTTCTAATTATGGGCCCCTATCACACCACAAAAAACTCAAACAATACTGTTATGAATTTGTAATTTGTCATTAGTCTATGAGGCCTATGTTTCAATGTGTTTAGACCATGAGTAATTTAACATGAGTTGTATGGAAGAAGAAATATATGGCCCATTACTTTGGTTAAGTTTTTAATGTGGGCCAATGGCACACATAAGACAATCGATTTCTCCTTGCAACTTTAGATCACTCTATTAACCGAATGACCTATGATAAGTGGATTCTCCTGCCGCAAAAAAAATACATGTCTATAACTTTTAACATACATGTGATTGAGCACAAAAAAATTAGAAAATAATAAGGGGTTGTCTAGTGCCCATGAGCATACTCTAATTATAATTTATGTACGAGTTATGTAATTTTATTGATTGATTTTTACTTTTGAATAAAAAGTTCATCATCACAATTATTGGAAAGTAATTAATGTGATTTCACCTAAATTCATACTTCTTATTGTGGGCCTCGGAACACCACTGAAAAAAGCAAACAATAATGCTATGTATTTGTCATTAATCTATTTGGCCTCTATTTCATTGCTTTAAGATGGTGATCATATTCTAACATTAGTTGTCTTTTTCAGTTTGTGATGATTTTATAAACGGTTTTTCTAGTGCGCGCCCGTGGGCACATATTAAGGGCGCAATTCATAGTACAAATATTAAATAACATATAACTTAGTCAAAAATAGTGGTAACAAATTTATGAGTAAAGTTTTATGGAGTGTAGTATTTCATGTGAGTTGAAGTGTCCATATACTCTTTGCACCTAATATATATACTATATAAAACGTTGGAAAATATATTACTCTGCCTTCTGCAAATATTATTGTTTTAATGATAGTCTTGCAAATTTCATAGATTTTATAAGATTTACATTGTATAATATATTGATCTTTGGAAAATAGTTAGTTTGTAGAACATTCATGTTGAGGTTGATGTTTTGCACTATTATACTTGTAAAATTAATGAATTTGCAATATTTTTATTAAAATAGTAATATTTATAAAATATGATGTACACAATAATATGTTTTATAATTTTTTATTTATTAGGGAAATATGGACTCTAGTACTCCAATGGTGGTGGACTCCATAGAACTTGATATAAGTAATAAGTTTTATTTAGTATTTTAATCCATATTTTGCACAATATTGTATTCAAATAAAAAAACTAAACCTAAATTCATGCAAAAGCTATTTGATTATATATTTGAATCTTTCATATTGACAAGACTAAATTTAGAATCATACAAAAATTGTCAAAAAAAATTCAAAATATTAGATCCAATTTTGACTTTAAACCCATCAAAACTATATTAATTATCTCAATCAAAAAAGTCTCTAAGTATGAAATCTTGTAAATATGAATATAAAATATAGTAAATTGAGTTTTATTTAAGTTATTATGAATTAAACGTGTGTTAATCATTTTCAGTATACATAAATCATTAACCCTACTCATATGCATATGCAAAATTTATTTCCAAAATAATTTTGTGTCAAAAATTACATAGTCGTTTAGTCAAAAATATTTGCAAATGCAGATTATATAATGTTCGAAACATTACATATAATAATGTTAAAATATTTTTTAAATTCTCAAACATTAAAAATAATAATGGGTAATGATGTAAAAAAATTTTAAATTCAAACCATAGATCGATTTAATTTATACTATTACGGAACATGATGACATCAGTTGTTTCCAAGTGTATCTTAGCAAGAAAGTTAGTCTAGTGATGTGGATATCTGCTTAAAGAGGGGATACTTGTATTTATTTATCTAATATTATATGGAATATATAAAACAGATAAATTAATAATAAATCCTTTATTTGTATAAATTTATTTGGAAATTATTGAGAATACTATGTTTTTCAACTTATTTACAAAAATATTAACATTTTAAAGTTATTTTCAATTTTAAGTTTCATTTTCAAAAATAATGTTGCAACTTGTTATGCAACTTAATTTCCAATTTTAAGAAGATTATAAATGTTAAGGTTGCATTTGTTGAGTTTCAAGTTTGCAAGGTTGTAACCTCAAAATCAATTTTGAAGAAATTAAAACAAAAGTTGCATAATAGGTTCCACAATTGCAAATCTTATTTTTGAAAATAAAACTTAAAAAGTGCATTTTTGAAAATAAGTTTAAAAATGACATTATTTTCGTTTATTTCTAAAATATGTATTATTTTAAAAAAACTCTGAAATTTATATTATATGTATGATGTAAAAACGAGAGAAAACAAAAATGTAAAGTAGTGATCTTATTACTTTGCATACAGGAAACAACTTAAGTACAAGAAAACTAGGAAACCAACTAGGCCTATAAACTAGGAAACAGAAAGCAATAGAGAGTCCTGAAAATGTTCCACTACTACTTCTCAGGCCTGACTTATTCAAACTACGTCCATAAACTATCAAAATATTACCGACACCTCACACTACATCACTAGACTCCACATCTCAGACACCATAAATTATTAACAAAGTTTAGATTAATCTAACAAGCACCCCCTTAATCTAAACTTCTTTATTAGGACTCTTCACCCTAAGAAGCTGTCTCATACGTTCAAATTTGACAATTGACAATGCCTTAGTCAGCACATCAGCACGTTGTTCCTCTGTTCGTACGTGCTTCACAACAATCTCACCCCGTTCCACACACTCTCTTATAAAATGAAAACGGATATCAATATGTTTTGACCTTTCGTGAAAAACAGGGTTCTTTGCCAAGTCTATGGTGGATTTATTATCAATGTATAATACCACAGGGCCAATGTGATTTCCTGTCACTTCCTTCAGAAAGTTTCTTAGCCAAATACCTTGACACGCTGCAACCGTAGCAGCCATGAATTCTACAAAAACATGAAGATGGAGTTGGCATTGGGGAAGATGATCCTGTAAATCTTCAACAAGCCATGCAGAGTCCTAACTTTCAAAAGTGGATTGATGCCATTAATGAAGAGATGCAATCTATGAAAGACAATGACGTTTGGGATCTTGTCGAGTTGCCTAAAGGCTCAAAACCTATAGGTTGCAAATGGGTATTTAAAACCAAAAAGGATTTGAGTGGTAACATCGAAAGATATAAGGCTCGTCTAGTCGCTAAAGGATTCACTCAAAAGAAAGGTATCGACTACAATGAGACTTTTTCTCCGGTTTCCACGAAAGACTCATTTCGAATTTTTATGGCACTTATGGCTCATTATGATCTAGAGCTACATCAGATGGACGTAAAGATGGCGTTTCTCAATGGAAACATTGGAGAGACAATTTATATGGTGCAGCCAGAAAACTTTGTCATTGGAGATCCAAAGACTATGGTATGCAAATTAAAGAAGTCCATCTATGGTCTCAGGCAGGCTTCTCGTGAATCGTATCATAAATTTCATCATGTAATCACATCATATGGTTTCGAAGTGAACTTGGTGGAACATTGTGTATATCACAAGTTCAGTGGGAGCAAATTTATCTTTCTTCTCTTATACGTTGATGACATCTTACTTGCTACTAATGATATAGGCTTATTGCACGATACCAAGAAATTTCTCACTAATCAATTTGAGATGAAGGATCTTGGTAACGCCTCTTTTATATTAGGAATTCAGATACATCGAGATCGCTCTCGAGGTATTCTTGGATTGTCACAAAAGAGCTATATTGAAAAGATCCTGGAAATGTATGGCATGAAAGATTGTGCACCAATGGATACACCCGTGTCTAAGGGAGACAAATTTAGTCTCAAAAAGTATCCTAAGAATGAACTTGAGATAAGGGAAATGCAAAGGATACCATATGCATCGGCAGTGGGAAGCCTAATATATGCTCAAGTTTGTACTCGTCCTGACATAGCATTCATTGTTGGAATGTTAGGAAGATATTTGAGTAATCCGGGAATGGATCAATGGAAAGCAGTGAAACGAGTCGTACGATATTTGAAGAAAATAAAAGACTATATGCTCACATACAGGAAATCAGATCATCTATAAATCATTGGATATTCAGATTCTGACTTTGGAGGATGCAAAGATGAAAGAAAATCTACTTCGGGCTATGTTTATCTACTGGCTGGTGGAGCGATTTCATGGAGGTCTGCCAAACAGACGCTCATAGCTTCATCCACCATGGCTGCAGAATATATAGCATGTTTTGTGGCATCCAATCAAGCTTTATGGCTGCGAAACTTTGTCACTGGTTTGCGTATTCTTGATGGTGTTGAAAGACCATTAAAGATATTTTGTGATAATAAATCAGCAGTGGAGTATTCAAACAATAATAGGAGCACTACAGATGCAAAACATATAGATATTAAGTTCCTAGTTGTTAAAGAAAAGATTCAGAGTGGACAGATTTCGATAGAATACATTGGCACTAACTCCATGATTGCGGATCCGCTCACTAAGGTGTTAACACCTAAGGTCTTTCACGAGCATACTACTCATATGGGTGTTACCTTATGTGATACTTTGGTTTACTGGGAGTTTGTATTTTGGTGTTTTATATAATAAACATTACGTTGTTTATGTTCTGCAGAATACAGTTGATGGAATTTTATTAAATGTCACTCTACTTTTGTTCAATTTTCTTATTGTGGTTTAACATTGAGTTGAGAAAATTGGAATTAATCTTGTTAGAGATTGCCTAAGGACTAGTTGGAAATAGACATTATATAGATCACATTACATGTAATTTCCATGCCACTTATCCATGCATTGATTCATGTCGTTGAATATATTTGTGTGGTGACCCTGGAAGGTTTAGTCACGTAAAATTTTTGACGAATGCCGCCAGAATCTCAAACATATATAGTAGACGGACCAAATTGTTTTGGTAAAATCTAAGGACGATAAATAGCATAAAGTTGCGCACTAAAGTTTTGTATAATTGATCCTGGATGCATATGAAGCCCAAGTGGGAGATTGTTATTATTATTTTTAATAATAATAATTATTTTATGGGCTACATATAAATATATCAATTATATTTGCTATTTATTATATTGGGTTAAATTAAGTGATCAAATAAGAAAACCAATTATATTTTAATTTATTGTATGGACCTAATAAGTGGATACCTAATACCAGGCCCAATTAAATTATAATGGGAGATTTAATTAGGTGGTATATAAAAAGAGTTATAGTCCCCAATATATCAAGTACACGTAACGACTTATCTTCTACCCATCACAGAGAACCATTGAGAAACCCTAAGGAGTACTTGGTTGAGGAAGACAATAATCAAGTACATTATACAGATTCAGATACAGTTACGATTATCGCCTTATGGATTCAGGTACGCTTCCGTCTTCGATTTAATCTTGATAATTAGATATGATGATCACGGTCCTTGTCTCTATTTTAGAGAATTATGTGTTTATAGAATTATTAAATTCTATCACAGACTACATGATTTTATAGAACTTGACAGTGACATAAGTGATATGTTTTTTTACAAGGTCACTGGGTCACCCAAATTTTTAATCATCTACATGATTTTGTAGAACATGATATGTATAACAATGTTCTTATTTAAGTATATTCTCATAATTCTTTGTGGAAATACATATTTTTCTTATTGTTATATATTTTACTTACAAGCACATGTATATTGAATAAAAATGTAGAATAATTCTAATTACCACACGCTTATAATATTTTTGATATTTTGAATATGATTTTTGTCTCCCGTTAGAATTTTAAGAGAATCTCAAATCATGTGACAAAATAATTTTTTTCGATAAGTCCAATTAATTTCACGAAATGAAATTTGGATGACAAATTAGCTTAGTCAAAAATTAGAATTTGGGCACTAAGTTCAAATTTTGTCACACACTTAAATTGTTGTCATAAATTTAAATCTCTTCCAAAGTTCAATTCTTATGAAATTTTAATTTGAAGATAATGAAATGATTAGATTAAATATTTTAAGATTATTAAAATTTAAGCGGAAAATAAAAAAAATTGACGTTATTCAGATCTAAAAAACAAAAAAGACATCTTATGAAAGAAATAAAAGAGTGATATGAAGGAAATTTCATGCATACCTTATCTTATTGAAGAGAGAAATCATAAAAATAAACTATATTCGAGTAGCCTAAGATATTTTTACTACACTTCATATCCAAAGGAAGCTCACATCGTGATGGGTAAAGTAGTCCGTAATTAATTAAAAATTGAGCTATTTTTTGGGTGAATGTATCAAATTAGTTTTATGATATGAGAACAAGTTAGTAGTAGAATAACTGCCAATAAAAAATATGTCAATTAGGAAGGAGATACATGCGAGCGAGTAAGTGTTAAAAAATTCTTGTAATTGACCTTGGAAAACCATTAGACAAGAAAGAAATGAGTAAAGAAAGTAACAAAACATGCTGCATGATCTCAATAAATTTCTGACCCGCCATATTCTTAAAGAATGCTATCATTCAATCTTGATTGAATTACATATTGTTAGAATTAATCTAAATATTTGTTTCAGTTTATTTATTTCGTATGAATAAGTCAGCTAAGCTGGAGAGTTTTTAGGAGTTTGATTTGGTCTAGAAGTAGTGGAGAATAAGTAGGAGTTTAGTAGAGGTGGTAGCTATTTTCTAGGCATTTTTGTAGTCATACAGAATGCACTTAAAACCTGTTTTCTTTGTTCTTGTTTTGTAAGTCTCAGTTGTAATTTTTTTTTCAGAAGTTTCAATATTAAAACCGAGTTGCGGCTCAACTTTGTTATTCCTTATTGTGTGTGTATTTCCATCAATCTGGTATCAGAGCCTCATTGTAGTGAATACAAAAATAGATGTCTAAGCCAGCAACCATGGAACCCAGCAAAACCAAAGATAACTCTGTCAACCTAAACTACCCAATGTTAACTAAAATAACCTACACAACATGGGCTCTAAAATGAGAGTATACGTAAAAGCTCATGGCGTGTGGGAAGCTATAGAACCTAAGGACCCTAAGGTAGTTGTAGAAGAGAGAAGAGATAGTTTGGCGTTGGCTGTGATCTACCAAAGTATTCCTGAAGATGTCTTGTTGTCACTGAAGCAATAAGGACGGTGTGCCAAGGTGCTGATAAGGCGAAGAAATCCAGGGCTCAAATGCTCAAGGGATAGTTCAAGACACGGAACATGAAAGAAATAGAGCCACTCGATGATTTTTATATGAAACTGAACAACTTGGTTACTAATATTCGAGTTTTAGGGGAGAACATGGAGGAGACTTATGTGGTTAAGACGTTGCTGAGAGCAGTTCCATCGAGAATCCTACAAATAGCTTCTGCGATGGAACAATTTGGGAACTTGGAGACGATATTTGTCGAGGAGGTGATAGGTTCCCTGAAGGCACATGAAGAAAGAACACGAGGACAAATCGAGAGCAATGATGGCAAGTTGCTGTTGACAAAAGATGAATGGAGAAAAAGGGAAAGCACAGAGAGTCAGCTTTTCTTGACAAGAGAAGAGTGGTTAATGAAGACATGCAAGGATGGAACTCATGGCTCATGGGATAGCCGTGGCAAATCTATGAATCGTGGGATTCATGATAGAAGCTAACTGAAATACTTTAACTGTGGTGCTTATGGGCACTACGCTTCAGAATGCCGTAAGCCACGACGAGGAAAAGAGAAGGAACAAGAATCTGAGGTGAATCTCACTCAAGTTGATGATTATGAACCAGCACTCCTAATGGAAGAGTGCAGAGGTATGACAAGAGTCCTCGTTCTTTTGAACGAAGTAGGAGTAACATCACCAATGGGATAACAACATAAGTACAAAGGAGACATAAGTGTTTGGTACCTGGATAACGGAGCCAGTAACCATATGACTGGAGAACGCTCGAGATTTAAAGATTTGGACGAGAATGTGCACGGGCAAGTTAGGTTTGGAGATGGATCAACAGTGTGCATTAAGGGCAAAGGATCTGTAGCATTCAAACGCAAAAATGACGAGGAACGTATTTTGAAAGAGGTATATTTTATTCCCACACTTTGTAACAATATAGTAAGTTTGGGACAATTGTCTGAGGTTGGAACAGAGTAATTATTAATGAGGATTTCCTGTGGGTGTATGAGAAAGATGGAAAGTTATTAATGATGGTTAAAAGGTTGTCAAATCGCTTGTATAAGTTAATAGTTCCAGAAAATGAGCCTGTGTGTCTGTTAACTAAAGCAGAGGAGAACACTTGGTAATAGCATTCGCGCTTGGGACAAGTAAACTTTCAGGCAATGAAACTGATGGTTACAAATGATATGGTGTGTGGATTTCCAACCTTAAGTTTACCAAAAGAAATTTGTAAGGGATGCTTGTTATCTAAACAAGTGCAAAAATCATTTCTTGTACAAACAAACTTTACAGCAAAGGAACGACTTGAGATAGTACACGGAGATTTGTGTGGACCCATTTCACCACCAACACTTGCTGGAAACAGGTACTTTATACTACTTGTGGACGATTACAGTCGAATGATGTGGGTCTTTATGTTAAAGACAAAGGATGAAGCTCTGGGTGCTTTTAAAAGATTCAAGGCGATAGTTGAAAAAGGTTCGAAATGTGAGATCAAAACTTTCAGGACTAATCGGGGAGGAAAATTCTTGTCAAAGGAGTTTGAGATGTACCGTGAATCTGGAGGAATATAGAGGCATTATACAGCCCCTTATTCGCCGCAGCAAAATGGGGTCGTAAAAAGGCGAAATCACACTGTGGTGGCCATGGGAAGAAGTATGTTGAAAGAAATAAATGTTCCAGTGAGGCTGTGGGGAGAGGCAATATGTCATGCTGTGTATGTGTTGAATAAGCTTCCCACCCGAGCTCTGTCAAAGATGACACCATACGAGGCATGGACTGGAAGAAAGCCTCACCTTGAACACATAAAGGTGTTTGGTTGTTTGGGTTATATGAAAATACCCGCAATACATGTCAAAAAACTTGATGATAAGAGCAAAGTTGTGATTTATTTGGGAAAAGAACCAGGGAAAAAAGCTTTCAGACTTTATGATCCTGTTGAGGCACTGTGCACGTGAGCAGAGATGTGCATTTTGAAGAAAAGAAGGGGTGGTGTTGGGGTAATAATGAGGCAGAAAGTGAATAAATGCCAGGCCCATTTACAACTATTGACTATCAACTGAACTCGTTGGAAATAACTAGAAATGAGGGATACAATGAAGAGGATTCACAATTAAACTCCAGGTCAAGTAATGCAAGTGACAACAGCAGTGAAATAAAATTTGGCACCATGGGAAGCTTAAGTGGAAGTAACTCTAACAGTTCGAGCAGCTTAAGTGAGGCTAGCAGTGAACCTCAGAATTTCAGATCACTAAGGAACATTTATGATGAAACTGAAAAAGTGGAAGCTGCAGATGAGTTATTACTATCATAAATAGATGAACCTATTACGTATGATCAATCAGTTAAACAAAAAGCTTTAAAATTGGCAATGCAGAACGAAATTGAGCCCATCAAAAATAACAAAACATGGGAACTTACAGAGTTGCCTGCAGGCCACAAGACAATCGGCTTAAAATGGGTGTTCAAAATAAAAAGAAATACAGAAGGTATGGTGGTAAAGCACAAAGCCCGGCCCGTAACGAAAGGTTATGTTCAAAAGTACGGAGTGGACTACGAGGAGGTCTTTGCACCTGTTACAAGGATGGAAACAGTTCATTTATTACTTGCATTGGCTGCCAAAAATGAATGGGAGGTTCACCACCTCGATGCGAAATCAGCATTTTTGAATGGTAAATTGTTGGAAGAGGTGTATGTGTCTCCCCACTCCCGTAGGTCTCTATTTTCACCCACATTTTTTACTCTTTAGTTCTAATTATGTCAAACGACAGTTCTTTTAGCTTTAACTCCGGCGAATCTGCAATGATGGTTGGTATAGGTCATGACCACAACTATGACATAGCAGCCATTAACAGAACTATAATCCTTGAAGATGTGGACTTGAAAGAAGTTTTTCCAAATCCTAGAGGGGTAAATTCCCATGCCCTCTTGCATAGAGATGGTGGCTCCATTCGCCTTGATGGTGGTCCAAGTGACAACACAGTGAGCTCAAAAGGGAGGGCTATGGGAGGTGATGGTGGCTTACCCCCAGCTGAGATCTTGGGGCTTCAAGAAGTACAACATGTTGGTAATGGAGGTCTTCTTGAACAACTTGATGAATCTCAAATTATTTCAAATGGTAATACCTCGGAAAATTCATCAAAGTCCTTAGAAAATTTACTTGATAGTTTTGTTGTGAGAAACGGAGTTTTGAGCCTAGTGAGTGAACACAATGTTGTTGGTGATACTGGGACCATTGTGGCCATTGCTGGCACACCAAATCCTCATCAAGGTGATTGTAGTAAAGCAGGGGGAAAGAAGGTTTCTTAGAGTGATAAGGTCAAGGAAGGAATCCCAACTACAACTCCAAATTTCAAGCATAAAGCTACTTTTGTCACTAATGAGGATGGTTCCTTGACCATTATTCATCCCAAAGAATTTCTTGTTCAAGCAAGGCAGCAGTGGAACACTAGCTGCATTGGCCATTTTATTGGCGGGAGCTTTGACTTCAAATTTGTTCGTGATAGAGCCATGAATCTATGAAAAAATAGAGGACTTTTACATGTTTTTTATAATTCAAAAGACTATTTCACGTTCAAGTTTGATACGGAGGAACACATGAAAGCAGTTCTAAATCTCAATTCTATACATTTGGGAGGGCGAGTTCTTTTCCTTAAACCATGGATGGAAAGTACAGAATTCAAATGTAATGTTCTTTATAAGGTGCCATGTTGGGTCAAGTTAGGGCTCCCACCTTCCTACTGTTGTTCCAGTTCTGGAATTACCATGGTGACTGAGCTCCTTGGGAAAGTTATCAAGTTTGATGAAGCAATTTCGAAATTCCTTCCAATGAAATTTGCTGGAGTGTTAATTGAGCTTGAGTATGGATCTCCTAGGCCACCCTACATGATTGTCCCCTGTTTAAACAGCAAAGGGAGGGAAGATAACTTTCGAGTTGAAATCGAGTATTCACAATTGCCATATTCATGCTCCCTATGTCAAACAATTTGGACACTCTTTGGCACGTTGCCCTGATGATCCCAATCGAGAGATATCAAAATCTAGATCACAAGGGAGTGTTAATAACAGGAAGGGTGGTAAGAACAACACTAAGGTGCATGAGGCAGAAGCTGAAATGGAGGAGAATGAAGAAAATCTTAATGAAGACTATGTCCATAATCATTCTTTGGTTCCATACGTGGGGGGTAAGTTTTTGGGTTGTGATGTTACTTTAGATGAGGATGAGATTTTGAGACAATGTAGGAAGAAAATGCAACACAAGGAGATGATCTTGACAAGTTTGATGCAGTTGAGACAACAGTTGTTATGGATAATGAAGTAACTGGGGACTTGATTGTAGAGTCCCATGTTGAGTCCCAGGTTGAACCCCAGGGTACAGTACAACCTATGGCTGGCTTTATCTCGCCTGGGCATCGCTCAGTCGCCAAGCACACAGGACAGGCTCTAGAGAGCTCTAGGACCATCTCAGCGTCTAAGCGCCCTTGCAGCCCTGCGCACCTGATCCCAAGCGTGCACACCGTTCGGTCTCCGCTACCAACTCCAGTACCCGTTCGAGCAGTTAGTGCACCTCAACCTCAAAGATCCCAGGAACATCAGGATCCCATTAATGAGATCTCAACGAAAAATGCCTTTGATACTTTGGCTCATTTTGAGGAAGGTGAAATTATTACTCACTGTGATGTCATCAATAGGAAAGGTAAGGGCAAAATCTCAATTGTGCTTGGCCTTGAGACACCCAATCCCCCTACTGGTACTCCACCTCGATCAGGAAAAGTGGGGACCAAAGAAAAGAAGGTTACATCGAAGAAAGGTGTGAGAGTGGGCTAGTCTAGAAATGGAACATTACAGTGGTATATAGGTAGATATTATTGGATTGACAAACACAAATATTTGTATTTTTAAATTTTCCCCTACTGTAATTGGATCTTAAGTCTAAAAACTTGGCATGGAGTTAGGATTTAGCGCTGTCATATTGTCAAATTTATAACCGTGAATTTATCATAAACATATAGCCAAATTAGGAATTTAATAGAAAAATTCACGTGTAAGTATAATTTTTGGATGGACCAAGAAAATTACTTTTGTATAGAATTTATATATTTAGATCTAACAAATCCACATGCACTGACATATTTTACAATCCCACTATCTAAGATGATCTAAAAATGCTTAGGGTCTCGTCATTTGAACTAGGCATATGATTACATCATGAACTATTAACTCATGTCGGTTTCCCCTGAATTCTCTATTGATGAAATATAACTTTTATAACCCTGATTACAGTAACATACATATATATATATATTGTATATGTAATATTAAAATGAGAGAGAAACAAAATGTTAACTCATGATCTCATTAAA
The DNA here is from genome assembly GCF_009905375.1 of Apium graveolens. NCBI lineage: Eukaryota > Viridiplantae > Streptophyta > Magnoliopsida > Apiales > Apiaceae > Apium > Apium graveolens. Next base: position 200,989,314 of record NC_133647.1, read on the forward strand.
AATAAAGTTGCTAATACAACATATATAACTAAGAAAAACAAACTGGAAACCAACTACAACTAAAGACTAGGAACACACTCCTACACGAGCTCCACTACTCCAGCACGTAGCCAAGACTTATTTAAATACTCCTAAAAATGCTCAATAACATTTGCAGTACTCCCAGACCAGTTCAAACTGTAACACTCAGAAAAAATAAACAAATAAAAAGAGAAAACAAGTTTAGATTAATCCAACATTTACCCCCTTAATCTAAACTTCCATATTCAGATCCTTACCACCAAGAAGTTATTGCATACGTACGAACTTAAATATTGACAGTACTTTTGTGAGAACATCAACATGTTGTTATTCGGTTCTCACATGCTTTATGATAATCTCCCCACGCTTCACGCATTCCCTTATAAGTAATTGGGAAAATCAATGTGTTTGGATCTTTCATAAAAGACAGGGTTCTTGGCTATGTCTATAGCCGATTTTTTGTCAATGTATAGAACCACATGACCTAGATAATCATTTGAGACTTCACGTAATAACTTATGCAACCATTTCCCTTGGCATGCCGCTACTATAGCAGCCATGAACTCAGCTTCACATGAGAATAAAGCAACACATTTCTGCTTCTGTGACACCCATATTATCACACTTTCATTTAAGTAAAACACCCCCCAGTGGTGCTTTTCCTATCATCAACATGCCTGGCGAGATTACTATCTGGGAAGCCTGTCAGCACATTATTTGCACTGTCCTTCGAGTAGATTAAACCATAGCTCATTGTTCTTTTAATGTAACGCATTATCCTCTTAGCAACATTTAAGTGCAGTACTGTTGGTTTCTCCATAAAACGGCTGATGATTCCTACGGCATAAGATATGTATGGCCTTGTGTGGACAAGGTATCGAAGGCCTCCCACTATGCTCTTAAATTCAGCAGAGTTCACACTCTTCCCTCCTTCATCTTTTGTAATTAATTAAAGCTTTGGGTTCTACTAAAAACTTTGTAGGGTTACATTCTACCGTGCCAGTTTTTTCTAAAATTTATCTAACCATTTAATGTACCTTCTTTGCATGAATTACACAATTTTCAAAGTTCTTTGCATCTAGTGCAAGAGTTTTTAGTGTTCTAATTAATTTGACATGCATAGTTCTTCCCTTCTACAATATTTTTGGACTAGTATATTATATATCTAATACAGCAACTTGCACTTCCATGAAATATTTTATTCCATCTAGATGCCATGTCAGATCTGTTAAGCCTCCGCCAGTTCTCCGTTATCTCATGCTTCATATACTTGTACGACCCTTCAAATACTTCCCCTCTTCTTGTGCTCCCATTTTCAAAGCCCGACTTCCCTAAACAACTGCAGACTGAGGAATCACAGAGGTGGGAATGTGTCAAATTCAACGGATATATATTAATTGTTATTTTTCCTTCTTCGGTCGTCATAGCTTTCTTCGCAGGGCAGCCGGTAGTTATTTTCTTTAAATACAATTACCTTATATTTTTTTAAACTTTGTTTTGTTACTTTTATTCTGTAGGTTAATAAAGCCTCATAAAAATTAAATATGGAAATTTCTTTGAAGAATTGTGCGTTCCATAATCCAGTTTTTATGTAAGTTATTCGATGTAAAGATTCATCACATTAATTCTAGCATTCTTTATTCTACGTGCATTTCTCAAGGTCAGGATTCTTTCTTAAATATTTATCCTGTCAGGAAGAAATGACTCTCATGTAAGTTAGATTTATGTCAATCTTAGACAATAACTGTTACCTCTTTGGATGCCTGCTTCAAACTGATTTTTTTAAAATGTTTTATTTAGAGTTGCAAAGGTTATGTTCTCTAACCTCTATATAAAATTCCATTTAATTTGAGCTCCTGCATCGTATAATTTCGGGTGATAAGATCAGTTGAAATTCTAAAGAATACTAAAGTATCTTATAATCTACTATCTTTTATTGGTCATAATATTTTTCAGACAATAGTAAGTGAAAAGCTACACAGTTTATATACTTGACATTAATAACACAGGCAATAAGGATATTTCGGTACTACACATGTTTCCGATTATGCGTGGATGTAAAAAGTAATAAGTTAGTAATAACTCAGGATATGATTACCTCTTTATCTCCATCTATAACATCTGAAGCTAATTTACAAGATATGAAAATTAGTTCACAAGGCTTTAACTTATTCATAGAATCATAAAATAGATGGGGAAAAAATGTTTTATATGTTAATATAACCAAAAAATCTTGATTAACTATACTACAACGAAAATTTACAACAAGATTTCGAATAGGCGAATATTTTTTCCAAATGTGTATTCTATCAGGTGGCAAGATTAGTTCTCAAAATGAGTTTCTAAAATAGGAAAAGAATGGTTGGAAGTGGAAGAGATGAGCAGATGAATTTTATTAGACTTAAAAGGTAGTAATTAGAGAAGTCTATAGAGTGTAGACCATAATGTGGAGGTTAATTGTAAGAGCCATGTGTTAAGTTCTTGAATCAAAGACTTAACAAAGATAAATGCTATTGCCACATGAACTTTCATAAATAACAACATAGTCCCTTAAGTTTATAAATATTACTAAATAATACCAGGGAATTTGTTTCACATCAATCCAGAAAATATGTATATTTTTCGAAAAGTGTTTCACATCAATCCAGAAAAGTGTTAAAGTCTTTCTTTCTTTTTTCGAAAAAATATGCTACGATTCTATAAGCAAATACAAATGTAGTAAAAATTCCCGCAGGAAATTCTATTCATCACGACTACATTTAACTTATTTTATATGTACGCATTTCCTAAATCATTGCTCTAAAAATATGGGTTGCGAGACCCCGGAAGAAACCTGCATAAATGTTTTGCTCATTAGGTTAATTGGCAAATGCAAACTGGCGAAGACTACATATGTAATTAGTTTCATGCTTAAATGGCTTTGGAAAAAAATAATATACAATTCCAGGTTTATTTTTAATATCTTATCATAACATCGTCTTTTTAAAAAAGAAAATTTCTACGTGATGATGCACACTAGATTTTAACACTCTAGAGTTGCTTACAAAGAAGCTTGTATATGAGCAAACAAAAGATGGAAAAGGTAGCTTCCCGTTGGATAGGATGGCTTCGAAAAGTAACTAAATATTGGGCGCGATATTAATGGCTGACACAATGGCCCTGCAAAAAAAATAAATAAAATTATCAACCGACTTACAAAAAATTGAAGACTTAGATATTTAAATCATAGGAGCAATAAAGATCTTGGTTATATTGAGTATTACCCATAAGTGAAGGTGGTGATCTCTGGAGATGTGAAGAATATCGAACAGGATCCTCAAAAGAAAAAGGTGGTAGTGCAGGGGGGCATGACCGGGCATTAGTTCGAAGTGGGGGCAGAAGAATCTGAGGAAGATTTTTGAAAATTATGGTGAACTGAATCATGTTATGAATATCGATGTTGAAGAATTATATGCTCCAAGTTCAGCTGAGGTTGATGCAAAGGAAGATGATTCGGAGGATGGAGAAGAAGTGAACGATGATGCAAGCGATGCAGATGGATATGATGTTGCAGGGGCCAACTCATATTTTATGTTTATGTCATCCGCATTTTGCTAGCTAGCTAGATTACTTTTGTTTAAATTCGAACGTGAATTTTGTTTAGTTCTTCGTGTATGCGACTAAATTTACTAGCGAATTTGGTTTAGCTAGCTATTGTCATTTTCTATTAGACTTAAACTGAGATGTTTGTTCGATGATGTTACGACAGCCTGAGGGCTGCTTTTAAATTGGTCATGTTACCTTTGAATGATATTGCTTGTTTTGTGACGTAAAAAAATGTACGGCATCCTTTCTTTACAATAAGATCCTACTATTTTTTTAAAAAAAATACTGTTACAATTGTATCCAAATATATTGCCATTAACAACTACATCAACTATAAAATATTAAAATTGTTTAAAAAATATTGCAATATTTGTCAAATTTTATCTTAAACTTTATTGTAGTGGGACCAAATAATATTGCCTTAAGGTGGTTATTTTGCTGACAAAATAGTTTTTTTAATAATTTAACTACGTTGTTGTAAAATACATTTCATTGCTAAATATTGTTTATTGCAATATTATTTTATTGTTGTAAGACATGACTTAAAATATTGCTATAGGACCTCTATTTCGTCACCATCGGGTGCGACACCAAACATTTGCATATTCATTCCGATAAGTTCTACTGCAACATAAATAGCCTATAAGGAATTAAATTTTTATGGTTGATATAGTCATTCTATGGTGTAGTGTAATAAATTAAGTTAACTAATTAAGTGAAAATAAATTTTGATTTAGGTACATCTTACTTCTTTTGCATAGTCAAAACCTCTACTTTCAAATTTTGAGATGCCCAAATGGTGGTTATCTACCACTTTCTATTTTTTTGTCACGTACTTTTGGTTTCATTTAGTATACTTTCTATACTTTTTATGGGATAACGATTTAACATGTGAAGCGCACATAAACCCATTCAGCAAATGGTTTGCTTTCATCAACTTTCATAATCAAGTTTCTTGCCATGTGAAGAATTGAGTGATTCTTTATGCAATTACAACAAGAGTTTTGGTCATCGTCAACTAATACATAATTTCATGTACTTTGCAGAAGCTTATAAACATGTTTCAAGACTCTCTTCATCTTTCTAATTTGGGGTATCTTCAAAATTTGACCATTTTTGTTTTTAAGCTCATGCATTTGACTTATTTGAATTAATCAAGAGATTTTCGGTTTTTTTAAGATATAGATCCAATTTAAAACATTTAAAGTAATTTTATTCATTCTACTATTAAACCAAACACAATATATAAAAAATGATGAGTCAAACTTATACCCATGATGAGTGGATTCTCCTACGGCATACAAAGAGAGCGAATAAAGATGGAGATGAACACAAATGGGGAGTGGGCCTAAAAGATTTAAAAATAATAAGGGGCTGTATAGTGTGTTCCCATGATCATATTCTCATAATCTTCTATATATGAGTTATTTAATTTTTTAGGTTGTTTTTTGCATACAAAGGTCGTCATCATAATTATTGAAAAGCAATCAATCTAAATTTCACTTAATTTGTTAGTTCTAATTATGGGCCCCTATCACACCACAAAAAACTCAAACAATACTGTTATGAATTTGTAATTTGTCATTAGTCTATGAGGCCTATGTTTCAATGTGTTTAGACCATGAGTAATTTAACATGAGTTGTATGGAAGAAGAAATATATGGCCCATTACTTTGGCTAAGTTTTTAATGTGGGCCAATGGCACACATAAGACAATCGATTTCTCCTTGCAACTTTAGATCACTCTACTAATCTAACGACCTATGATAAGTGGATTCTCCTGCCGCAAAAAAAATACATGTCTATAACTTTTAACATACAGGTGATTGAGCACAAAAAAATTAGAAAATAATAAGGGGTTGTCTAGTACCCATGAGCATACTCTAATTATAATTTATGTACGAGTTATGTAATTTTATTGATTGATTTTTACTTTTGAATAAAAAGTTCATCATCACAATTATTGGAAAGTAATTAATGTGATTTCACCTAAATTCATACTTCTTATTGTGGGCCTCGGAACACCACTGAAAAAAGCAAACAATAATGCTATGTATTTGTCATTAATCTATTTGGCCTCTATTTCATTGCTTTAAGATGGTGATCATATTCTAACATTACTTGTCTTTTTCAGTTTGTGATGATTTTATAAACGGTTTTTCTAGTGCGCGCCCGTGGGCACATATTAAGGGGGCAATTCATAGCACAAATATTAAATAACATATAACTTAGTCAAAAATAGTGGTAACAAATTTATGAGTAAAGTTTTATGGAGTGTAGTATTTCATGTGAGTTGAAGTGTCCATATACTCTTTGCACCTAATATATATACTATATAAAATGTTGGAAAATATATTACTCTGCCTTCTGCAAATATTATTATTTTAATGATAGTCTTGCAAATTTCATAGATTTTATAAGATTTACATTGTATAATATATTGATCTTTGGAAAATAGTTAGTTTGTAGAACATTCATGTTGAGGTTGATGTTTTGCACTATTATACTTGTAAAATTAATGAATTTGCAATATTTTTATTAAAATAGTAATATTTATAAAATATGATGTACACAATAATATGTTTTATAATTTTTTATTTATTAGGGAAATATGGACTCTAGTACTAGAATGGTGGTGGACTCCATAGAACTTGATATAAGTAATAAGTTTTATTTAGTATTTTAATCCATATTTTGCACAATATTGTATTCAAATAAAAAACTAAACCTAAATTCATGCAAAAGCTATTTGATTATATATTTGAATCTTTCCTATTGACAAGACTAAATTTAGAATCATACAAAAATTATCAAAAAAAATTCAAAATATTAGATCCAATTTTGACTTTAAACCCATGGAAACTATATTAATTATCTCAATCAAAAAAGACTCTAAGTATGAAATCTTGTAAATATGAATATAAAATATAGTAAATTGAGTTTTATTTCAGTTATTATGAATTAAACGTGTGTTAATCATTTTCAGTATACATAAATCATTAACCCTACTCATATGCATATGCAAAATTTATTTCCAAAATAATTTTGTGTCAAAAATTACATAGTCATTTAGTCAAAAATATTTGCAAATGCAGATTATATAATGTTCGAAACATTACATATAATAATGTTAAAATATTTTTTAAATTCTCAAAGATTAAAAATAATAATGGGTAATGATGTAAAAAAATTTTAAATTCAAACCATAGATCGATTTAATCTATACTATTACCGAACATGATGACATCAGTTGTTTCCAAGTGTATCTTAGCAAGAAAGTTAGTCTAGTGATGTGGATATTGCTTAAAGAGGGGATACTTGTATTTATTTATCTAATATTATATGGAATATATAAAACAGATAAATTAATAATAAATCCTTTATTTGCATAAATGTATTTGGAAATTATTGAGAATACTATATTTTTTAAATTATTTACAAAAATATTAACATTTAAAAGGTATTTTCAATTTTAAGTTTCATTTTCAAAAATAATGTTACAACTTGTTATGCAACTTAATTTCCAATTTTAAGAAGATTATAAATGTTAAGGTTGCATTTGTTGAGTTTCAAGTTTGCAAGGTTGTAACCTTAAAATCAATTTTGAAGAAATTAAAACAAAAGTTGCATAATAGGTTCCACAGTTGCAAATCTTATTTTTGAAAATAAAACTTAAAAAGTGCATTTTTGAAAATAAGTTTAAAAATGACATTATTTTCGTTTATTTCTAAAATATGTATTATTTTAAAAAAACTCTGAAATTTATATTATGTGAAAATATTTCAAACAAATAACTAATAATATAAAATGTCACAAGATCCCAACAAAATTCTAAATAATGTATCTAGGGGATATGGACACAAAAAATCAAATCTAAAAATGAAATTCAAAATGATGTGATATTAATAGCTGATATTTTTTCATTTATTACTCATTGCATCCTTTCTCTCATTACATTCTCTCTGTATATACATAGATATACAATACATTCATCTCTGAGAAATCTCTGAAAAAATTCAAATTATGATTGGATAAGTATAACTTACTGCATCCTGTGAGGTGGAGCGTGCTGGACTTCTTGGTTCTAAATAAGGTTTGCATTTGAATCTGAATTCCCCATCTCTCTAATATTGTTATGTTTTACAATTGTTTCTTCACAAAATGAAAAAAGGGGAAATATTTGTGAATACTTTTTGATGGAGATATTCAAATGTAGTGCTATGAGTCTATCATGATTTGATAGAATTATTTTTTTAGACATGAAATGTGTATATTGTTTATATTGAAAAAGCAACATTTATACTGATTATATATATACACCTTTCCAAAGTAAATTATCAAACTAACTTTTAGCTATTACTATTTTTTATGGTGTCAGCACACTTATAATTTGGCGGGGGACCTTATATCTCATCCCTTTTTGTTAGTAAGTATAATCATGTTTATACTTAGTAATGAACCAATGGTTCATTACCCTCCAATGGTTTGGTCACAATTTAGTGCCACATCTTTAGAAAGAAATGTTAGAAGTCAAACTCTCTAGAAGATAACATAATATCATCAAGTCTTGAAAACATATGCAGTAGTATGAAAGGCCGAAAAATAAAAGATGCAGCAGTGAAGTCAAAGACGGTGGATAACTCAGAAGGACTTTTATTTAGCCCTGATCATTAACTATAAAAGCTTGTTTTGTGTAAACTCAAAAGTCAAGACTATGCATGCATGAACCAGCTTGAATTCCATAAAACAAGGTAGGCTACACGCGGCTTGAATAAATGGAAGGTAGAAAAATAAAGAAAAGGAGAGCAGCTGCATAAATGTGTATCAAGATATATATTTAAATTAAGGTGGGCTGTAGAAAAATAAAGCAGCTATATTAATTGTAAACATACGTAAGTGAATAAGCATTGGAGATTTTGCAAAAATCTTTCCAAGTAGTTGAAAAAGTAAAAAAAGTACGGCTCCAGGTGCTACGCAGGGAGTTCGAAAATTTAAAGATGAAGAATTCAGAAAATATTGGTGAATTTGTTACGCGTTTGAAAGCCGTGACAAATGAGATGAAAAGAAATGGCGAAACTCTCGATGATGTTCGGGTCATGGAAAAACTACTCCGTTCACTGACCTAAATAGAGAATTCAGAGGCTTGTGAATGATAGAATTCTTGATCCCTTAGATTTAAGTGACTTTCAAGTCTTTGTAGAATGTATTAAGGGAAAACAAACAAACTCGAGAAAGTTAGGTGCCAATAGAGCTACGAGTGTCTTGGAACTGATTCATACCGATATATGTGGACCATTCCCTACGGCCTCTTGGAAAGGTCAAGGGTATTTTATCACATTCATAGATGATTACTCTAGGTATGGTTACCTATTCTTGATACATGAGAAGTCACAAGCTTTGGACGTGTTTAAAGAGTATAAAGCTGAAGTTGAACTTCAACTAAACAGTAGCATTAAAGCTGTCAGATCTGATCGTGGTGGTCAATACTACGGTAGATATAATGGATCAGGAGAGCAATGTCCAGGACCCTTTGCTAACTTCCTAAAGGAGTGTGGAATTGTCCCTCAGTACACTATGCCAGGAAAATGAAATATGAATGGTGTTGCTGAGAGGCGAAACCGTACTCTTAAAGATATGGTGAGAAGTATGATAAGTCATTCTTCCTTGCCTGAATCACTTTGGGGAGATGCACTAAAGACTGTAATTTATATCCTTAACCGGGTTCCAACTAAAGCAGTGGCCGAAACTCCTTACAAACTTTGGACTAAGAAAACACTTAGTATTAAGCATTTACATGTTTGGGGTTGTCCAGCTGAGGCAAGGCCATATAGGCCGAATGAAAATAAACTGGACTCTAGGACGGTTAGTTGCTAATTATTTGGGTATCCGGAACGTACTCGTGGATTTAAATTTTATGATCCCGCTACTAGATCCTTCTTTGAGACTGATAATGCAAATTTTTTTGAGGATGTTGATTTTGGGAGGGAAGATATAGGTAAGAGTATTGTCTTTGAAGAAGATAGTCATGATCCTATTTATGACTCTGCTGAGAGCAATGATCGGATTATGATACCTATCATTGTTCAAGGCCCTCCGGTTCAAGACAACACTGAAATTCCCCATGAGGAACCAATTGAGCAAACTCAACAACCTCATTAATCACAAGACGTGCCACTAAGGAGATCCACTAGAGAGCGAAAGAGTGCAATTCCAGATGATTATGTTGTTTTTCTATAAAAACATGAAGATGGAGTTGGCATTGGGGAAGATGATCCTGTAAATCTTGAACAAGCCATGCAGAGTCCTAACTTTCAAAAGTGGATTGATGCCATGAATGAAGAGATGCAATCTATGAAAGACAATGATGTTTGGGATCTTGTCGAGTTGCCTAAAGGATCAAAACCTATTGGTTGCAAATGGGTATTTAAAACCAAAAGAGATTTGAGTGGTAACATCGAAAGATATAAGGCTCGTCTAGTCACTAAAGGATTCACTAAAAAGAAAGGTATCGACTATAATGAGACTTTTTCTTCGGTTTCCACGAAAGACTCATTTCGAATTTTTATTGCACTTATGGCTCATTATGATCTAGAGCTACATCAGATGGACGTAAAGATGGCGTTTCTCAATGGAAATATTGGCGAGACAATTTATATGGTGCAGCCAGAAAACTTTGTCATTGGAGATCCAAAGACTATGGTATACAAATTAAAGAAGTCCATCTATGGTCTCAGGAAGGCTTCTCGTAAATCGTATCATAAATTTCATCATGTAATCACATCATATGGTTTCGAAGTGAACTTGGTGGAACATTGTGTATATCACAAGTTTAGTGGGAGCAAATTTATCTTTCTTCTCTTATACGTTGATGACATCTTACTTGCTACTAATGATATAGGCTTATTGCACGATACCAAGAAATTTCTCACTAATCAATTTGAGATGAAGGATCTTGGTAACGCCTCTTTTATATTAGGAATTCAGATACATCGAGATCGCTCTCGAGGTATTCTTGGATTGTCACAAAAGAGCTATATCGAAAAGATCCTGGAAAGGTATGGCATGAAAGAATATGCACCAATGGATACACCCGTGTCTAAGGGAGACAAATTTAGTCTCAAAAAGTATCCTAAGAATGAACTTGAGATAAGGGAAATGCAAAGGATACCATATGCATCGGTAGTGGGAAACCTAATATATGCTCAAGTTTGTACTCGTCCTGACATATCATTCATTGTTGGAATGTTAGGAAGATATTTGAGTAATCCGGGAATGGAGCAATGGAAAGTAGTGAAACGAGTCTTACGATATTTGAAGAAAACAAAAGACTATATGCTCACATACAGGAAATCAGATCATCTAGAAATCATTGGATATTCAGATTTTGACTTTGGAGGATGCAAAGATGAAAGAAAATCTACTTCGGGCTATGTTTATCTACTGGCTGGTGGAGCAATTTCATGGAGGTCTGCCAAACAGACGCTCATATCTTCATCCACCATGGCTGCAGAATATATAGCATGTTTTGTGGCATCCAATCAAGCTTTATGGCTGCGAAACTTTGTCACTGGTTTGCGTATTCTTGATGGTGTTGAAAGACCATTAAAGATATTTTGTGATAATAAATCAGCAGTGGAGTATTCAAACAACAATAGGAGCTCTACAGATGTAAAACATATAGATATTAAGTTCCTAGTTGTTAAAAAAAAGATTCAGAGTGGACAGATTTCGATAGAATACATTGGCAATAACTCCATGATTGCGGATCCGCTCACTAAGGCGTTAACACCTAAGGTCTTTCACGAGCATACTACTCATATGGGTGTTACCTTATGTGATACTTTGGTTTAGTGGGAGTTTGTATTTTGGTGTTTTATATAATATACATTGAGTTGTTTATGTTCTGCAGAATACAGTTGATGGAATTTTATTAAATGTCACTCTACTTTTGTTCAATTTTATTATTGTGGTTTAACATTGAGTTGAGAAAATTGGAATCAATCTCGTTAGAGATTGCCTAAGGGCTAGTTGGAAATAAACATTATATAGATCACATTACATGTAATTTCCATGCCACTTATCCATGCATTGATTCATGTCGTTGAATATATTTGTGTGGTGACCCTGGAAGGTTTAGTCACGTAAAATTTTTGACGAATGCCGCCAGAATCTCAAACATATATAGGTAGACGGACCAAATTGTTTTGGTAAAATCTAAGGACGATAAATAGCATAAAGTTGCGCACTAAAGTTTTGTATAATTGATCCTGGATGCATATGAAGCCCAAGTGGGAGATTGTTATTATTATTTTTAATAATAATAATTATTTTATGGGCTACATATAAATATATCAATTATATTTGCTATTTATTATATTGGGTTAAATTAAGTGATCAAATAAGAAAACCAATTAGATTTTAATTTATTGTATGGACCTAATAAGTGGATACCTAATACCAGGCCCAATTAAATTATAATGGGAGATTTAATTATGTTGTATATAAAAAGAGTTATAGTCCCCAATATATCAAGTACACGTAACGACTTATCTTCTACCCATCACAGAGAACCATTGAGAAACCCTAAAGAGTACTTGGTTGAGGAAGACAATAATCAAGTACATTATACAGATTCAGATACAGTTATGATTATCGCCTTATGAATTCAGGTACGCTTCCGTCTTCGATTTAATCTTAATAATTAGATATGATGATTACGGTCCTTGTCTCTATTTTAGAGAATTATGTGTTTATAGAATTATTAAATTCTATCACAGACTACATTATTTTATAGAACTTGACAGTGACATAAGTGATATGGTTTTTTTACAAGGTCACTGGGTCACCCAAATTTTTAATCATCTACATGATTTTGTAGAACATGATATGTATAACAATGTTCTTATTTAAGTATATTCTCATAATTCTTTGTGGAAATACATATTTTTCTTATTGTTATATATTTTACTTACAAGCACATGTATATTGAATAAAAATGTAGAATAATTCTAATTACCACACGCTTATAATATTTGTGATATTTTGAATATGATTTTTGTCTCCCGTTAGAATTTTAAGAGAATCTCAAATCATGTGACAAAATAATTTTTTTCGATAAGTCCAATTAATTTCACGAAATGAAATTTGGATGACAAATTAGCTTAGTCAAAAATTAGAATTTGGGCACTAAGTTCAAATTTTGTCACACACTTAAATTGTTGTCATAAATTTAAATCTCTTCCAAAGTTCAATTCTTATGAAATTTTAATTTGAAGATAATGAAAGGATTAGATTAAATGTTATAAGATTATTAAAATTTAAGCGGAAAATAAAAAAATTGACATTATTCAGATCTAAAAAACAAAAAAGACATCTTATGAAAGAAAGAAAAGAGTGATATGAAGGAAATTTCATGCATACCTTATCTTATTGAAGAGAGAAATCATAAAAATAAACTATATTCGAGTAGCCTAAGATATTTTTACTACACTTCATATCCAAAGGAAGCTCACATCGTGATGGGTAAAGTAGTCCGTAATTAATTAAAAATTGTGCTATTTTTTGGGTGAATGTATCAAATTAGTTTTATGAAATGAGAACAAGTTAGTAGTTGAATAACTGCCAATAAAAAATATGTAAATTAGGAAGGAGATACATGCGAGCGAGTAAGTGTTAAAAAATTCTTGTAATTGACATTGGAAAACCATTAGACAAGAAAGAAATGAGTAAAGAAAGTAACAAAACATGCTGCATGATCTCAATAAATTTCTGACCCATCATATTCTTAGAGAATGATATCATTCAATCTTGATTGAATTACATATTGTCAGAATTAATCTAAATATTTGTTTCTGTTTATTTATTTCGTATGAATAAGTCAGCTAAGCTGGAGAGTTTTTAGGAGTTTGATTTGGTCTAGAAGTAGTGGAGAATAAGTAGGAGTTTAGTAGAGGTGGTAGCTATTTTCTAGGCATTTTTGTAGTCATACAGAATGCACTTAAAACCTGTTTTCTTTGTTCTTGTTTTGTAAGTCTCAGTTGTAATTTGTTTTTCAGAAGTTTCAATATTAAAACCGAGTTGCAGCTCAACTTTGTTATTCCTTATTGTGTGTGTATTTCCATCAATCTGGTATCAGAGCCACATTGTAGTGAATACAAAAATAGATGTCTAAGCCAGCAACCATGGAACCCAGCAAAACCAAAGATAACTCTGTCAGCCTAAACTACCCAATGTTAACCAAAATAAACTACACAACATGGGCTCTAAAATGAGAGTATACGTAAAAGCTCATGGCGTGTGGGAAGCTATAGAACCTAAGGACCCTAAGGTAGTTGTAGAAGAGAGAAGAGATAGTTTAGTGTTGGCTGTGATCTACCAAAGTATTCCTGAAGATGTCTTGTTGTCACTGAAGCAATAAGGACGGTGTGCCAAGGTGCTGATAAGGCGAAGAAATCCAGGGCTCAAATGCTCAAGGGATAGTTCGAGACACGGAACATGAAAGAAATAGAGCCACTCAATGATTTTTATATGAAACTGAACAACTTGGTTACTAATATTCGAGTTTTAGGGGAGAACATGGAGGAGACTTATGTGGTTAAGACGTTGCTGAGAGCAGTTCCATCGAGAATCCTACAAATAGCTTCTGCGATGAAACAGTTTGGGAACTTGGAGACGATGTTTGTCGAGGAGGTTATTGGTTCCCTGAAGGCACATGAAGAAAGAACACGAGGACAAATCGAGAGCAATGATGGTAAGTTGCTGTTGACAAAAGATGAATGGAGAAAAAGGGAAAGCACAGAGAGTCAGCTTTTCTTGACAAGAGAAGAGTGGTTGAAGAAGACAGGCAAGGATGGAACTCATGGCTCATGGGATAGCCGTGGCAAATCTATGAATCATGGGATTCGTGATAGAAGCAAACTGAAATGCTTTAACTGTGGTGCTTATGGGCACTACGCTTCAGAATGCCGTAAGCCACGACGAGGAAAAGAGAAGGAGCAAGAATCTGAGGTGAGTCTCACTCAAGTTGATGATGATGAACCTACACTCCTAATGGAAGAGTGCAGAGGTATGACAAGAGTCCTCGTTCTTTTGAACGAAGTAGGAGTAACATCATCAATGGGACAACAACATAAGTACAAAGGAGACATAAGTGTTTGGTACCTAGATAACGGAGCCAGTAACCATATGACTGGAGAACGCTCGAGATTTAAAGAGTTGGACGAGAATGTGCACGGGCAAGTTAGGTTTGGAGATGGGTCAACAGTGTGCATTAAAGACAAATGATCTGTAGCATTCAAACGCAAAAATGACGAGGAACGTATTTTGAAAGAGGTATATTTTATTCCCACACTTTGTAACAATATAGTAAGTTTGGGACAATTGTCTGAGGTTGGAACAGAGTAATTATTAATGAGGATTTCCTGTGGGTGTATGAGAAAGATGGAAAGTTATTAATGATGGTTAAAAGGTCGTCAAATAGCTTGTACAAGTTAATAGTTCCAGAAAATGAGCCTGTGTGTCTGCTAACTAAAGCAGAGGAGAACACTTGGTAATGGCATTCGCGCTTGGGACAAGTAAACTTTCAGGCAATGAAACTGATGGTTACAAATGATATGGTGTGTGGATTGCCAACCTTGAGTTTACCAAAAGAAATTTGTAAGGGATGCTTGTTGTCTAAACAAGTGCAAAAATCATTTCTTGTACAAACACACTTTACAACAAAGGAACGACTTGAGCTAGTACACGGAGATTTGTGTGGACCCATTTCACCACCAACACATGCTGGAAACAGGTACTTTATACTACTTGTGGACGATTATAGTCGAATGATTTGGGTCTTTATGTTAAAGACAAAGGATGAAGCTCTGGGTGCTTTTAAAAGATTCAAGGCGATAGTTGAAAAAGGTTCGAAATGTGAGATCAAGATTTTAGGACTAATCGGGGAGGAGAATTCTTGTCAAAGGAGTTTGAGATGTACCGTGAATCTGGAGGAATATAGAGGCATTATACAGCCCCTTATTCACCGCAGCAAAATGGGGTCGTAGAAAGGCGAAATCGCACTGTGGTGGCCATGGGAAGAAGTATGTTGAAAGAAAGAAATGTTCCAGTGAGGCTGTGGGGAGAGGCAATATGTCATGCTGTGTATGTGTTGAATAAGCTTCCCACCCGAGCTCTGTTAAAGATGACACCGTACGAGGCATGGACTGGAAGAAAGCCTCACCTTGAACACATAAAGGTGTTTAGCTGTTTGGGTTATATGAAAATACCCGCAATACATGTCAAAAAACTTGATGATAAGAGCAAAGTTATGATTTATTTGGGAAAAGAACCAGGGAAAAAAGCTTTCAGACTTTATGATCTTGTTAAGGACACTGTGTACGTGAGCAGAGATGTGCATTTTGAAGAAAAGAATGGGTGGTCTTGGGGTAATAATGAGGCAGAAAGTGAATAAATGCCAGGCCCATTTACAACTATTGACTATCAACCGAGCTCGTTGGAAATAACTAGAAATGAGGGATACAATGAAGAGGATTCGCAATTAAACTCCAGGTCAAGTAATGCAAGTGACAACAGCAGTGAAATAAAATTTGGCACCATGGGAAGCTTAAGTGGAAGTAACTCTAACAGTTCGAGCAGCTTAAGTGAGGCTAGCAGTGAACCTCAGAATTTCAGATCACTAAGGAACATTTATGATGAAACTGAAAAAGTGGAAGCTGCAGATGAGTTATTACTATCATAAATAGATGAACCTGTTACGTATGATCAATCAGTTAAACAAAAAGCTTTGAAATTGGCAATGCAAAACGAAATTGAGCCCATAAAAAATAACAAAACATGGGAACTTACAGAGTTGCCTGCAGGCCACAAGGCAATCGGCTTAAAATGGGTGTTCAAAATAAAAAGAAATACAGAAGGTATGGTGGTAAAGCACAAAGCCCGGCCCGTAACGAAAGGTTATGTTCAAAAGTACGGAGTGGACTACGAGGAGGTCTTTGCACCTGTTACAAGGATGGAAACAGTTCATTTATTACTTGCATTGGCTGCCAAAAACGAATGGGAGGTTCACCACCTCGATGCGAAATCAACATCTTTGAATGGTGAATTGTTGGAAGAGGTGTATGTGTCTCAACCAAAAGGGTATGAAAAGGAAGGAGAAGATCATAAAGTTTATAGATTATTCAAGGCACTCTACGGAAGATAGGATGTTTCCACATTAACACTATTAATAAATCACAAAATACAGTTTATTCTTAAAGAAGATAAAATGTTTTCATATGAATCTTCCAATCTCAAAAAAATGATAGAATATTCTCTTACCCATATCAACCCAAAATGTTTTTCAAATTTTTCTCTCTTCGTTTTTCCGTGCCCAACCCCTATTAACTAGATCTTTTGCCCGGGTTGTGTTTGTATCCGCTGGTCTCTTCTTCTCTTTCTTCTTTCATCACCTTACTTCACTTCTTCCATCACCTTTTCCGGCCAAACACTCCGTCTTTTTACCATCCCTCTTCGTTTTCTTTACTCCCCACTCCCGTAGGTCTCTATTTTCACCCACATTTTTTATTTTTAGTGCTAATTATGTCAAACGACAGTTCTTTTAGCTTTAACTCCGGCCAATCTGCAATGATGGTTGGTATAGGTCATGACCACAAATATGACATAGCAGCCATTAACAGAACTATAATCCTTGAAGATGTGGACTTGAAAGAAGTTTTTCCAAATCCTAGAGGGGTAAATTCCCATGCCCTCTTGCGTAGAGATGGTGGCTCCATTCGCCTTGATGGTGGTCCAAGTGACAACACAGTGAGCTCAAAAGGGAGGGCTATAGGAGGTGATGGTGGCTTACCCCCAGCTGAGATCTTGGGGCTTCAAGAAGTACAACATGTTGGTAATGGAGGTCTTCTTGAACAACTTGATGAATCTCGAATTGTTTCAAATGGTAATACCTCGGAAAATTCATCAAAGTCCTTGATAGTTTTGTTGTGAGAAACGGAGTTTTGAGCCTAGTGGGTGAACACAATGTTGTTGGTGGTACTGGGAGCCCCGATGTTGTGGGCAATGTGGTGGAGCCTGTGGAGGAGTTGGAAGCCGAGGCGGCTGGGGGGATTGTGGTGACTGCAGTAACTGGCACCACTGTGGCCATTGCTGGCACACCAAATCCTCATCAAGGTGATTGTAGTAAAGCAGGGGGAAAGAAGGTTTCTTGGAGTGATAAGGTCAAGGAAGGAATCCCAACTACAACTCCAAATTTCAAGCACAAAGCTACTTTTGTCACTAATGAGGATGGTTCCTTGACCATTATTCCTCCCAAAGAATTTCTTGTTCAAGCAAGGCAGCAGTGGAACACTAGCTGTATTGGCCATTTTATTGGCGGGAGCTTTGACTTCAAATTTGTTCGTGATAGGGCCATGAATCTATGGAAAAATAGAGGACTTTTACATGTTTTTTATAATTCAAAAGGCTATTTCACGTTCAAGTTTGATACGGAGGAACACATGAAAGCAGTTCTAAATCTCAATTCTATACATTTGGGAGGGATAGTTCTTTTCCTTAAACCATGGATGGAAAGTATAGAATTCGAATGTAATGTTCTTTATAAGGTGCCATGTTGGGTCAAGTTAGGGCTCCCACCTTCCCACTGTTGTTCCAGTTCTGGAATTACCATGGTGGCTGAGCTCCTTGGGAAAGTTATCAAGTTTGATGAAGCAACTTCGAAATTTCTTCCAATGAAATTTGCTGGAGTGTTAATTGAGCTTGAGTATGGATCTCCTAGGCCACCCTACATGATCGTCCCCTGTTTAAATAGCAAAGGGAGGGAAGATAACTTTCGAGTTAAAATTGAGTATTCACAATTGCCATATTCATGCTCCCTATGTCAAGCAATTTGGACACTCTTTGGCACGTTGCCCTAATGATCCCAATCGAGAGATACCAAAATCTAGATCACAAGGGAGTGTTAATAACAGGAAGGGTGGTAAGAACAACACTAAGGTGCATGAGGCCGAAGCTGAAATGGAGGAGAATGAAGAAAATCTTAATGAAGACTATGTCTATAATCATTCTTCGGTTCCATACGTGGTGGGTAAGTTTTTGGGTTGTGATGTTACTTTAGATGAGGATGAGATTTTGAGACAATGTAGGAAGAAAATGCAACACACAGAGATGATCTTGACAAGTTTGATGTAGTTGAGACAACAGTTGTTATGGATAATGAAGTAACTGGGGACTTGATTGTAGAGTCCCATGTTGAGTCCCAGGTTGAACCCCAGGGTACAGTACAACCTATGGCTGGCTTTATCTCGCCTGGGCGTCGCTCAGTCGCCAAGCACACATGACAGGCTCTAGAGAGCTCTAGGACCATCTCAGCGTCTAAGCGCCCTTGCAGCCCTGCGCACCTGATCCCAAGCGTGCACACCGTTCGGTCTCCGCTAACAACTCCAGTACCCGTTCGAGCAGTTAGTGCACCTCAACCTCAAAGATCCCAGGAACATCAGGATCCCATTAATGAGATCTCAACGAAAAATGCCTTTGATACTTTGGCTCATTTGGAGGAAGGTGAAATTATTACTCACTGTGATGCCATCTACAGGAAAGGTAAGGGCAAAATCTCAATTGTGCTTGGCCTTGAGACACCCAATCCCCCTACTGGTACTCCACCTCGATCAGGCAAAGTGGGGACCAAAGAAAAGAAGGTTACATCGAAGAAAGGTGTGAGAGTGGGCTAGTCTAGAAATGGAACATTACAGTGGTATATAGGTAGATATTATTGGATTGACAAACACGAATATTTGTATTTTTAAATTTTCCCCTACTGTAATTGGATCTTAAGTCTAAAAACTTGGCATGGAGTTAGGATTTAGCGCTGTCATATTGTCAAATTTATAACCGTGAATTTATCATAAACATATAGCCAAATTAGGAATTTAATAGAAAAATTCACGTGTAAGTATAATTTTTGGATGGGCCAAGAAAATTACTTTTGTATAGAATTTATATATTTAGATCTAACAAATCCACATGCACTGACATATTTTACAATCCCACTATCTAAGATGATCTAAAAATGCTTAGGGTATCGTCATTTGAACTAGGCATATGATTACATCATGAACTATTAACTCATGTCGGTTTCCCCTGAATCCTCTATTGATGAAATATAACTTTTATAACCCTGATTACAGTAACATATATATATATTGTATGTGTAATATTAAAATGAGAGAGAAACAAAATGTTAACTCATGATCTCATTAAAAATAAAGTTGCTAATACAACGTATATAACTAAGAAAAACAAACTGGAAACCAACTATAACTAAAGACTAGGAACACACTCCTACACGAGCTCCACTACTCCAGCACGTAGCCAAGACTTATTTAAATACTCCTAAAAATGCTCAATAACATTTGCAGTACTCCCAGACCAGTTCAAACTGTAACACTCAGACAAAATAAACAAATAAAAATAGAAAACAAGTTTAGATTAATCCAACATACACCCCCTTAATCTAAACTTCCATATTCAGATCCTTACCACCAAGAATTTATCGTATACGTACGAACTTAACTATTGACAATGCTTTTGTGAGAACATCAACATGTTGTTATTCGGTTCTCACATGCTTTATGATAATCTCCCCACGCTTCACGCATTCTCTTATAAGTAATTGGGAAAATTAATGTTTTTGGATCTTCCATAAAAGACAGGGTTCTTGGCTATGTCTATAGCCGATTTTTTGTCAATGTATAGAACTACATGACCTAGATAATCATTTGAGACTTCACATAATAACTTATGCAACCATTTCCCTTGGCATGCCGCTACTATAGTTGCCATGAACTCAGCTTCATATGAGGATAAAGCAACACATTTCTGCTTCTGTGACACCCATGTTAACACACTTTCATTTAAGTAAAACACCCCCAGTGGTGCTTTTCCTATCATCAACATGCCTGGCGAGATTACTATCTGGGAAGCCTGTCAGCACATTATTTGCATTGTCCTTCGAGTAGATTAAACCATAGCTCATTGTTCTTTTAACGTAACGCATTATCCTCTTAGCAACATTTAAATGCAGTACTGTTGGTTTCTCCATGAAACGGCTGATGATTCCTACGACATAAGATATGAATGGCCTTGTGTGGACAAGGTATCGAAGGCCTCCCACTATGCTCTTAAATTCAGCAGAGTTCACACTCTTCCCTCCTTCATCTTTTGTAATTAATTAAAGCTTTGGGTTCTACTGAAAACTTTCTAGGGTTACATTCTACCATGCCAGCTTTTTCTAAAATTTATCTAACCATTTATTGTACCTTCTTTGCATGAATTACACAATTTTCAAAGTTCTTTGCATCTAGTGCAAGAGTTTTTAGTGTTCTAATTAATTTGACATGCATAGTTCTTCCATTCTACAATATTTTTGGACTAGTATATTATATATCTAATACATCAAGTTGCACTTCCATGAAATATTTTATTTCATCTAGATGCCATGTCAGATCTGTTAAGCCTCCGTCAGTTCTCCGTTATCTCATGCTTCATATACTTGGACGACCCTTCAAATACTTCCCCTCTTCTTGTGCTCCCATTTTCAAAGCCCGACTTCCCTAAACAACTGCAGACTGAGGAATCACAGAGGTGGGAATGTGTCAAATTCAACGGATATATATTAATTGTTATTTTTCCTTCTTCGGTCGTCATAGCTTTCTTCGCAGGGCAGCCGGTAGTTATTTTCTTTAAATACAATTAAATATATATTTTTTAAACTTTGTTTTGTTACTTTTATTCTGTAGGTTAATAAAGCCTCGTAAAGACTAAAATATGGAAATTTCTTTGAAGAATTGTGTGTTCCATAATCCAGTTTTTATGCAAGTTATTCGATGTAAAGATTCATCACATTAATTCTAGCATTCTTTATTCTACGTGCATTTCTCAAGGTCAGGATTCTTTCTTAAATATTTATCCTGTCAGGAAGAAATGACTCTCATGTAAGTTAGATTTATGTCAATCTTAGACAATAACTGTTACCTCTTTGGATGCCTGCTTCAAACTGATTTTTTTAAAATGTTTTATTTAGAGTTGCAAAGGTTATGTTCTCTAACCTCTATATAAAATTCCATTTAATTTGAGCTCCTGCATCGTATAATTTCGGGTGATAAGATCAGTTGAAATTCTAAAGAATACTAAAGTATCTTATAATCTACTATCTTTTATTGGTCATAATATTTTTCAGACAATAGTAAGTGAAAAGCTACACAGTTGATATACTTGACATTAATAACACAGGCAATAAGGATATTTCTGTACTACACATGTTTCCGATTATGCGTGGATGTAAAAAGTAATAAGTTAGTAATAACTCAAGATATGATTACCTCTTTATCTCCATCTATAACATCTGAAGCCAATTTACAAGATATGGAAATTAGTTCACAAGGCTTTAACTTATTCATAGAATCATAAAATAGATGGGGAAAAATGTTTTATATGTTAATATAACCAAAAAATCTTGATTAACTATACTGCAACGAAAATTTACAACAAGATTTTGAATAGGCGAATATTTTTTCCAAATGTGTATTCTATCAGGTGGCAAGATTAGTTCTCAAAATGAGTTTCTAAAATAGGAAAAGAATGGTTGGAAGTGGAAGAGATGAGCAGATGAATTTTATTAGACTTAAAAGGTAGTAATTAGAGAAGTCTATAGAGTGTAGACCATAATATGGAGGTTAATTGTAAGAGCCATGTGTTAAGTTCTTGAATCAAAGACTTAACAAAGATAAATGCTATTGCCACATGAACTTTCATAAATAACAACATAGTCCCTTAAGTTTATAAATATTACTAAATAATACCAGGGAATTTGTTTCACATCAATCCAGAAAATATGTATATTTTTCGAAAAGTGTTTCACATCAATCCAGAAAAGTGTTAAAGTCTTTCTTTCTTTTTTCGAAAAAATGTGCTACGATTCTATAAGCAAATATAAATGTAGTAAAAATTCCCGCAGGAAATTCTATTCATCACGACTACATTTAACTTATTTTGAATGTACGCATTTCCTAAATCATTCCTCTAAAAATATGGGTTGCGAGACCCCGGAAGAAACCTGCATTAATGTTTTGCTCTTTAGGTTGATTGACAAATGCAAACTGGCGAAGACTGTATATGTAATTAATTTCATGCTTAAATGGCTTTGGAAAAAAATAATATACAATTCCAGGTTTATTTTTAATATCTTATCATAACCTCGTCTTTTTAAAAAAGAAAATTTCTACGTGATGATGCACACTAGATTTTAACACTCTAGAGTTGCTTACAAAGAAGCTTGTATGTGAGCAAACAAATGATGGACAAGGTAGCTTCCCGTTGGATAGGATGGCTTCGAAAAGTAACTAAATATTGGGCGCGATATTAATGGCTGACACAATGGCCCTGCAAAAAAATTAAATAAAATTATCAACCGACTTACAAAAAATTGAAGACTTAGATATTTAAATCATAGGAGCAATAAAGATCTTGGTTATATTGAGTATTACCCATAAGTGAAGGTGGTGATCTCTGGAGATGTGAAGAATATCGAACAGGATCCTCAAAAGAAAAAGGTGGTAGTGCAGGGGGGCATGACCGGGGATTAGTTCGAAGTGGGGGCAGAAGAATCTGAGGAAGATTTTTGAAAAACAAGGTCAACTGAATCATGTTATGAATATCGATGTTGAAGAATTATATGCTCCAAGTTCAGCTGAGGTTGATGCAAAGGAAGATGATTCAGAGGATGGAGAAGAAGTGAACGATGATGCAAGCAATGCAGATGGATATGATATTGCAGGGGCCAACTGATATTTTATGTTTATGTCATCCGCATTTTGCTAGCTAGCTAGATTACTTTTGTTTAAATTCGAACGTGAATTTTGTTTAGTTCTTCGTGTATGCGACTAAATTTACTAGCGAATTTGGTTTAGCTAGCTATTGTCATTTTCTATTAGACTTAAACTGAGATGTTTGTTCGATGATGTTACGACAGCCTGAGGGCTGCTTTTAAATTGGTCATGTTACCTTTGAATGATATTGCTTGTTTTGTGGCGTAAAAAAATGTACGGCTTCCTTTCTTTACAATAAGATCCTACTATTTTTTTAAAAAAAATACTGTTACAATTGTATCCAAATATATTGCCATTAACAACTACATCAACTATAAAATATTAAAATTGTTTAAAAAATATTGCAATATTTGTCAAATTTTATCTTAAACTTTATTGCAGTTGGACCAAATAATGTTGCCTTAAGGTGGTTATTTTGCTGACAAAATAGTTTTTTTAATAATTTAACTACGTTGTTGTAAAATACATTTCATTGCTAAATATTGTTTATTGCAATATTATTTTATTGTTGCAAGCCATGACTTAAAATATTGCTATAGGACCTCTATTTCGTCACCATCGGGTGCAACTCCAAACATTTGCATATTCATTCTGATAAGTTCTACTGAAACATAAATAGCCTATAAGGAATTAAATTTTTATGGTTGCCATAGTCATTGTATGGTGTAGTGTAATAAATTAAGTTAACTAATTAAGTGAAAATAAATTTTGATTTAGGTACATCTTGCTTCTTTTGCATAGTCAAAACCTCTACTTTCAAATTTTGAGATGCCCAAATGGTAGTTATCTACCACTTTCTATTTTTTTTGTCACGTACTTTTGGTTTCGTTAGTATACTTTCTATACTTTTTATGGGATAACGATTTAACATGTGAAGCGCACATAAACCCATTCAGCAAATGGTTTGTTTTCATCAACTTTCATAATCAAGTTTCTTGCCATGTGAAGAATTGAGTGATTCTTTATGCAATTACAACAAGAGTTTTGGTCATGGTCAACTAATACATAATTTCATGTACTTTGCAGAAGCTTATAAACATGTTTCAAGACTCTCCTCATCTTTCTAATTTGGGGTATCTTCAAAATTTGACCATTTTTGTTTTTAAGCTCATGCATTTGACTTATTTGAATTAATCAAGAGATTTTCGGTTTTTTTAAGATATAGATCCAATTTAAAACATTTAAAGTAATTTTATTCATTCTACTATTAAACCAAACACAATATATCAAAAATGATGAGTCAAACTTATACCACCTTAAATCCATTTTTGCTTCAACCCTTATATCAGTACTCCACCTACCCAATGACCCATGATGAGTGGATTCTCCTACGGCATACAAAGAGAGCGAATAAAGATAGAGATGAAGACAAATGAGGAGTGGGCCTAAAAGATTTAAAAATAATAAGGGGCTGTATAGTGTGTTCCCATGATCATATTCTCATAATCTTCTATATATGAGTTATTTAATTTTTTAGGTTGTTTTTTTGCATACAAAGGTCGTCATCATAATTATTGAAAATCAATCAATCTAAATTTCACTTAATTTGATAGTTCTAGATTTTATAAGATTTACATTGTATAATATATTGATCTTTGGAAAATAGTTAGTTTGTAGAACATTCATGTTGAGGTTGATGTTTGCACTATTATACTTGTAAAATTAATGAATTTGCAATATTTTTATTAAAATAGTAATATTTATAAAATATGATGTACACAATAATATGTTTTATAATTTTTTATTTATTAGGGAAATATGGACTCTAGTACTCGAATGGTGGTGGACTCCATAGAACTTGATATAAGTAATAAGTTTTATTTAGTATTTTAATCCATATTTTGCACAATATTGTATTCAAATAAAAAAAACTAAACCTAAATTCATGCAAAAGCTATTTGATTATATATTTGAATCTTTCATATTGACAAGACTAAATTTAGAATCATACAAAAATTATCAAAAAAAATTCAAAATATTAGATCCAATTTTGACTTTAAACCCATTGAAATTATATTAATTATCTCAATCAAAAAAGACTCGAAGTATGAAATCTTGTAAATATGAATATAAAATATAGTAAATTGAGTTTTATTTAAGTTATTATGAATTAAACGTGTGTTAATCATTTTCAGTATACATAAATCATTAACCCTACTCATATGCATATGCAAAATTTATTTCCAAAATAATTTTGTGTCAAAAATTAAATAGTCATTTAGTCAAAAATATTTGCAAATGCAGATTATATAATGTTCGAAACATTACATATAATAATGTTAAAATATTTTTTAAATTGTCAAACATTAAAAATAATAATGGGTAATGATGTAAAATTTTTTTAAATTCAAACCATAGATCGATTTAATCTATACTATTACGGAACATGATGACATCAGTTGTTTCCAAGTGTATCTTAGCAAGAAAGTTAGTCTAGTGATGTGGATATCTGCTTAAAGAGGGGATACTTGTATTTATTTATCTAATATTATATGGAATATATAAAAAAGATAAATTAATAATAAATCCTTTATTTGCATAAATTTATTTGGAAATTATTGAGAATACTATATTTTTCAACTTATTTACAAAAATATTAACATTTTAAAGTTGTTTTCAATTTTAAGTTTCATTTTCAAAAATAATGTTGCAACTTGTTATGCAACTTAATTTCCAATTTTAAGAAGATTATAAATGTTAAGGTTGCATTTGTTGAGTTTCAAGTTTGCAAGGTTGTAACCTTAAAATCAATTTTGAAGAAATTAAAACAAAAGTTGCATAATAGGTTCCACAGTTGCAAATCTTATTTTTGAAAATAAAACTTAAAAAGTGCATTTTTGAAAATAAGTTTAAAAATGACATTATTTTCGTTTATTTCTAAAATATGTATTATTTTAAAAAAACTCTGAAATTTATATTATGTGAAAATATTTCAAACAAATAACTAATAATATAAAATCTCACAAGATCCCAACAAAATTCTAAATAATGTATCTAGGGGATATGGACACAAAAAATCAAATCTAAAAATGAAATTCAAAATGATGTGATATTAATAGCTGATATTATTTCATTTATTAGTCATTGCATCCTTTCTCTCATTACATTCTCTCTGTATATACATAGATATAGAATACATTCATCTCTGAGAAATCTTTTGTTCGTCTCTGAAAAAATTCAAATTATGATTGGATAAGTATAACTTACTGCATCCTGTGAGGAGGAGCGTGTTTAAACTGGTCTTCTTGGTTCTAAATAAGGTTTGCATTTGAATCTGAATTCCCCATCTCTCTAATATTGTTATGTTTTACAATTGTTTCTTCACAAAATGAAAAAAAGGGGAAATATTTGTGAATACTTTTTGATGGAGATATTCAAATGTACTGCTATGAGTCTATCATGATTTGATAGAATTATTTTTTTAGACATGAAATGTGTATATTGTTTATATTGAAAAAGCATCATTTATACTGATTATATATATACACCTTTTCAAAGTAAATTATCAAACTAACTTTTAGCTATTACTATTTTTTATGGTGTCAGCACACTTATAATTTGGCTGGGGACCTTATATCGCATCCCTTTTTGTTAGTAAGTATAATCATGTTTATACTTAGTAATGAACCAATGGTTCATTACCCTCCAATGGTTTGGTCACAATTTAGTGCCACATCTTTAGAAAGAAATGTTAGAAGTTAAACTCTCTAGAAGATAACATAATATCATCAAGTCTTGAAAACAGATGCACTAGTATGAAAGGCAGAAAAATAACAGATGCAGCAGTGAAGTCAAAGACGGTGGATAACTCTGAAGGACTTTTATTTAGCCCTGATCATTAACTATAAAAGCTTGGTTTGTGTAAACTCAAAAGTCAAGACTATGCATGCATGAACCAGCTTGAATTCCATAAAACAAGGTAGGCTACACACGGCTTGAATAAATGGAAGGTAGAAAAATAAAGAAAAGGAGAGCAGCTGCATAAACGTGTATCAAGATATATATTTAAATTAAGGTGGGCTGTAGAAAAATAAAGCAGATATATTAATTGTAAACATACGTAAGTGAATAAGCATGGGAGATTTTGCAAAAATCTTTCCAAGGAGTTGAAAAAGTAAAAAAAGTACGGCTCCCGGTGCTACGCGGGGAGTTCGAAAATTTAAAGATGAAGAATTCCAAAAATATTGGTGAATTTGTTACGCGTTTGAAAGTCGTGACAAATGAGATGAAAAGAAATGACGAAAGTCTCGATGATGTTCGGGTCATGGAAAAACTCCTCCGTTCACTGACCTATAAATTTGATTATGTGGTTACTTCTATTGAGGAGTCAAAAGATTTGTCAACAATTTCGATTGACGAGCTGGTTGGTTCACTTCAAGCGCATGAGCAGCGAATGAACCAGTATGATGATGCAAGCCACTTGGAAAAGGCGTTACAAAGTAAGGTGTCCATTGGTGATAGTTCTGGGAGTAGTGATTTTGTACGTGGCAGAGGTGGCTTTAGAGGTGGCTACCGAAGTGGACGAGGTCGTGGAAGGCAGTCTTTCAACAGAGGTCAGAATTCTGAAGGTTATCAACCATCTGGTCGTAATCAAAATTTCAGAGGTCGTGGAAGAGGCGGATTTCAACAATGAGGTGACAAGTCTCAATTTCAATGTTATAATTGTAATAAATTTGGTCACTTCAGTTTTGAGTGTAGAGCACCAAAGGTGGAAGAAAAAAGTCATTTTACAGCAGCAAAAGAAGACAAAGATGTTGGCACTACTATGTTCCTCACTTACAAAGGAGACGAGGAAAGCAAGAAGAATGTTTGGTATCTTGACTCAGGGCCAGTAATCACATGACTGGTCACAAGGAATTATTCACGGAGATAGACGACACCATCAACGGAGAAGTTACTTTTGGTGACTCGTCAAAGATTTCGGTGAAAGGAAAAGGTACTGTCACGATCATGTCAAAGAAAGGTGAAAAGAAATATATAAATGATGTTTATTATATTCCTGTATTGAAAAATAATATTATCAGTCTTGGTCAACTTATGGAGAAAGGATATAATATACAGATGCAGGACAATTCCCTCATTATCAGAAATTAAGCTCGGAAATTGATTGCAAATGTGGAGATGTCAAAGAATCGTTTGTTTACGCTTGATATGCAAACGAATGTGCAAAAGTGCTTAAAGTCGGTCATTAAAAATAACTCGTGGTTGTGGCATTTGAGATATGGTCATCTTGGATTTTCTGGCTTAAAATTATTGTCAAAAACAAAGATGGTGGACGGTTTCCCAGAAATCAACGAACCAAAAAATTTATGTGAAGTGTGTGTCAAGGGGAAGCAACACAGACAAAGCTTTCCCGTTGGAAAATCGTGGAGAGCCAGGAGGCCATTGGAGATAGTTCATACAGATATAGCTGGTCCATTTGATATCCCATCACTTGGAGGTAATAGGTATTACCTAACATTTATTGATGATTATATTAGGAAAAGTTGGGTGTATATCATCAAAGAAAAATCGGAGGCTCTTGATAAATTCAAGGAGTTCAAAGCACTGGCGGAAAAACAAAGTAGATATTATTTGAAGAAACTCAGATCAGACAGAGGAGGCGAGTATACTTCAAACTTGTTCAAAAGTTTTTGCAGAGCACATGGCATCAATCATCAGTTGACAACAACATATACTCCTCAACAAAATGGCGTTACAGAAAGGAAGAACCGCACAATTCTTGACATGGCAAGGAGTATGGTGAAAGCAAAGCACTTGCCAAGAACTTTCTGGGCGGAAGCCGTTCAATGTGCAGTTTATTTGCTGAATCGTTGTCCAACAAAAAGTGTCAGAAACAAAACTCCGAATGAAGCATGGAGCGGAAGCAAACCATCAGTTGGACATCTCAGAATTTTTTGAGTGTAATGCTTATGCCCATATTGCCGATCAGAAAAGAAAGGAGCTGGATGACAAAGGCAAAAAGTGTATTTTTACCGGATATGACAAAAGAAGCAATGCGTACAGACTCTACAATCCCCTAACGAAGAAATTAATCATATCTCGAGATGTTGAGTTTGATGAATCAGATTACTGGAGATGGAGCGAGGAAGAAAGAAAAGTTGTCGGCTTATTCTTTAATGGTAATGATGATGACGGTGACAACCTCAATAATGAAGATGACGGAGATGATGATCAAACTCCTCCACCAAGTCCAAATCAACAAACGCCTAGATCGACACCATCCACGGGAGGAAGCAGCAGTTCAGGGGGAGCACCGAGAAAGATGCGGAGTCTGGATAATATTTATGAAGCAACAAGTCTGGTACAAACATCCTTTGATTATTCCTTATTTTGCTTAATGGCTGAATGTGA
This sequence comes from Apium graveolens, assembly GCF_009905375.1. Taxonomy (NCBI): domain Eukaryota; kingdom Viridiplantae; phylum Streptophyta; class Magnoliopsida; order Apiales; family Apiaceae; genus Apium; species Apium graveolens. The sequence goes on from NC_133647.1 coordinate 201,019,154, forward strand.
TCCAGTTACATTTGAAGAAGCTTCCGAAGAAAGCAAATGGAACAAAGCCATGGATGAAGAAATTGGCGCAATCAAGAAGAATGATACATGGGAGCTCACAGATCTTCCAGAAGGACACAAAGCAATTGGTGTCAAGTGGGTCTATAAAACCAAGACGAATCGAGATGGAGAAGTTTCTTTACCACATATCCTTCATCAATAGTCTCCCCTAGTGCCCGTATATTGGCTACCAATCCGTTCAGTTTGATACAAAACTCATCAAGCTGTTCTGCATCTTTCATCTTTAGGGATTCAAATTCAGCTTTTAAGGTTTGAACCTTTGCCTTCTTCACGCGGTCGGCGCCCAGACACATAGTTTTTATGGCTTCCCATGCCTCTCTCGCCGTGGTCTTTTCTGCAATAGACAAGAGTAAGTCTTCAGGTATTCCCTGGTACAGAGCAGCAAGAGCAATCTTGTCCTTTCTCTCCTCCACCGAAGCCTTTGGATCCTTAGGCTCAATAGCCTCCCATACTCCATGGGCCTGCATGAAAACTCTCATTTTAATTGCCCATGCCGTATAGTTACCTCGCGTCAGCATCGGATAACTGAGACCCACTACCTCCTTTGTCTTGCTCATCTCTGTCTTACTCGCTTCCATTGTATCCTTCTTGGGCATCCACTTTGGCATATACTATGTATGTATGTGAGCTCTGATACCAGATTGATGAAACACACCCATGCGTACACCTCTAATCACTCTGCAATATTATATATAGTATATGTGTATGATGTAAAAACGAGAGAAAACAAGAATGTAAAGTAGTGATCTTATTACTTTGCATACAGGAAACAACTTAAGTACAAGAAAACTAGGAAACCAACTAGGCCTATAAACTAGGAAACAGAAAGCAACAGAGAGTCCTGAAAATGTTCCACTACTACTTCTCAGGCCTGACTGATTCAAACTACGTCCATAAACTATCAAAATATTACCGACACCTCACACTACATCACTGAACTCCACATCTCAGACACCATAAATTATTAACAAAGTTTAGATTAATCCAACAGGAATTAGCAAGAGGAAACAATGAGTGCAATGTCAGGTTCACTTAGTACTGACACAATTGTAGCACGTGATGCGTTTAGAGGAATGTTGGAGACACTGTGAAGCTCTGAAAAAGATATTAACCGGGCAACTCGTCTTGCATTTAATTGTTCTAAGAATGGAATTGCGAATGAGGTAAATATTGTTAATTTTTTTTTTCCTAATTGACTTATAAGGTTTCACACTTATAGTTCTGGAATATCCTTTCATCCTAGCTATGAAGAATTTATTGACTTGTGTGATAGTATGTGTTCTATTAGTTTCCTACTAATCATGCATTTTACATAACTGTTCTAACCTGACAACAGCATGCATCAGTTGTCATGATAGTCTCCATTTTTCATCAATTTATCTTCATTATATAGTTGCGGCATGCATGTAGAACTAAATTTGTTTACTGTAGGGGCAAGCTAAGTGGTTAGATTTGTTTTCATTTATAACAGTAGATGAACATTTCCTCAAGGTATAGTGTGCTTATCTACTTTTGTGTAACTGTAAATCTTGATATGGGCAGGTTATTGAGCTCATCATCAAAAAGATGGAAAACGAGCCCAGTATGAGTCGCATAGTACAATTCTTATTCGTTGTGGATTCCATTACTCAGAATTCAGAGAGGTAGAAAGGTGTGTGGAAATCCCAGAGAAAACACATTGCTTCACTTATTATAATTACTATAGATTGTACTTTTGGACTTCTCTTTGCTTCACTTCATTGCAATTAATTACTGGATTCAGTATTATTAAGATGTTTTCTGGCATTGTTTGCTAAGACTATAAATTAGTACAATTAACATTATTATTAATTGATAACTTTTGAACCTAGACACTGCTGGAGCCAGTTTTATTCCTATTATAGCAGCTCAACTGCCTCGCCTGTTACTAGCGGATGCTCCATTTTGGGTTGGTGCAGGAGACAATCATAGGCAAGCCGTTAAGGTATTTTGTATTGTAATGTAATTTGTGGAATGAATTTTTAAACTGTGATGGAACGATTTTTAAGTGCAATCTACAACCCCAGGTTTTCAGATTATGGGTTAACAGGAAGATTTTTCCTGAAACTTGGCTTGAGCAGTATGTGAATAAATTGGAGCTTTTCATAAAAAATTCATTTCCAGCTGACATCGATACTCAGGAAAGAAAGATGGATGGTATGCACTTTGAGGAGAGTGGCAGGTCAGAAAACATTATTGATTAGTAGTATGTTTTTGTAGTTTCAGTAAATACTTGTTTGTTATGGATGGTAGGAACATACATGCAGGTTAAAATATTTATTATAGTGTAAACTTCTATGGGGGAACATGGTTCGCTTATAAGAATTCTCTCTGTTTAGATAAGCAATAAACTAAGTAGATAGCTGAGAATTAGAGAGAAATAGACAGAAATGAAGATGAGAAACAGAGTTTAGATGAGAAGAGAACTTGAAGAATAAGTTAGGTTTTCAGAGAGAGAAAGCCTGGATAGAGAGATATAGAGATCGGTGGCAAAAGCCATATTTATATACTAGTCTGCAATTACCATACTACCCCAATGATAGTACTAAAACTTGATCTTTCGTTTATATCATGGTACTGCTAAAACTTACCAGTAGGTAATCCTTCTACTGAATTTTATTAATTCTTTTCTGAATGGGGGAAGAAACTGGTAATTAAGTATGTAGGAATATGCCACATAAGCACTGTACATATATACCTATCACTACCTATCACTTTCTGTTAAGATACAGCACATTGCAGTATGCATTAGTTTTCTGATACCTACCAGTTTCTCCTATATGTCACAGAAACATTGCATTGCAGTGTTTCAACACTGAAACTACAATCTTAAGTTTGACTGGGTCTGAACATCTGCCAAAGAGGATATCTGGACCTTTGCAACCTCCGTGGAGGCAGCTGCACAACAATGTTTCCTTCCAACCCGTTGGTGTTAGTCAGAGGCCTCTTGTACCCAGCAAAGGTTTTACCACTATTGCATCTCGACCTCCAACTAGGGTAATCCTCTTTTTAACCAACATCTTCATTACTTGATTAGTTGGTTACCCAAGTACTGAAACTGTTGGAAGTGACCTAACTTCTTATGAGTTTTCCAGCAAGGTCACGAGACAGCCCATGATGTGGTATGGACAACTGGAAACTTCGAATGGCTATTCGAAGCATGCCTAATCGATGATGGCAAAATGTGCATGATATGCTCTGCAGATTATAATATTACCGGTATGTTTTCATTGTTATAAATTTGTAAAAACATTTGACTGCAATATTAACGATGTATGCACCATATATTAGATTTTGTTGCACATCTTGTTCAGACTGTTATTATTATTTTTAATAATAATAATTATTTTATGGGCTACATATAAATATATCAATTATATTTGCTATTTATTATATTGGGTTAAATTAAGTGATCAAATAAGAAACCCAATTAGATTTTAATTTATTGTATGGACCTAATAAATGAATACCTAATACCAGGCCCAATTAAATTATAATGGGAGATTTAATTAGGTGGTATATAAAAAGAGTTATAGTGCCCAATATATCAAGTACACCTAACGGCTTATCTTCTAACCATCAGAGAGAGCCATTGAGAAACCCTAAGGAGTACTTGGTTGAGGAACACAATAATCAAGTACACTATACAGATTCAGATACCGTTACGATTATCGCCTTATGGATTGAGGTACGCTTCCATCTTCAATTTAATCTCGATAATTAGATATGATGATTACGGTCCTTATCTCTATTTTAGAGAATTATGTGTTTATAGAATTATTAAATTCTATCAATTGGCATGAGAGCCGCTTCATGTTTTAATTATCGGGAATTACAGTTATTATTCGTTTTGAGATTGTGAGTTTCTCTTATGCCGATCAAACATGAGTATTCGCAAGTTTTTTTTCTTCGTTACGGTGTATATTGTTTATACAAATTGTTGACTTGCGATTGAAATTTTCAAACCACCAAGTGTGCGCTGGATTCAGGGATAAGTTTTATTTTACATCTTTTATATATGTCTCCTGGACAAACATATGCAATCAAGAGTTTCTGTCATGTTTTAATCAACAAGCCAAGTGCATGTTTTTTTTTGTTTTTTTTTGCTTGCAGATATTACATGCATATATTTGGTGGCTATTGGCTAGATTACTTGATTGTGAAAATTCGATAATCAAAATATGGTGTATACGGATACCTGTACATGTCATGCGCCACATATTTACCTAATTTGATTAGGTAGAGGTAAAACCGCGGCTATATATTCGTGAATTATAATTTAATTATTGGCAAAATAATTATTCGAGTTTGACTGCAAAATAAAGAATTTATGTATGCTTGTGTGTTAATTTTTTTTATTTATTGGCAAATAAATATTAACTTATTTATTTAAGTGGTCAAATATTTTTAAGTTAATTGGTTGAAGCAATATGTCGCCAAATTGACCTCTTTTGTGTAGATTAATTATTTTAAAAAATATTATTGTGATGATAAAATATTTAATGTTATGCAAATTTTATCGGCCCAAAGGAAGGTAACGTTTGGCTAAAATTAATATATTCTTATGATAATAAGTATGTAACAATATTAAGTTTTTCATGTGAATAATAAGTCAGTCCAAAGAAAGGCATATTATTTGACAGAAATTAATTGTTAATACTTGATTATTGCGTGGAGAGTACCAATTGTAAATTAAATTTTATGTCCAAAGACTAAAATTTAATGTAGCGCTAGGTATCTTGTGATGTTGTTGCCAATATTTAAAATGTATCACAATTATTATATATACTAGTTTTGAGCATTTGTCGTATATTTGTTTTCCATTACAGTTACTGCTTCTGCTAATTCTGCCTCCGCTCAGTTGAGCATGATTCCAATGTTGAATGGGACAAACTATGTCTCGTGGAAAGAGAATGTTGAGATCGTTCTTGGGTGTATGGATCTCGACCTTGCGCTAAGGAAAGAGCAACCAGTTCCCACTATGGATGATCCCAAGACGGATCAAATTGAGAAATTGGAACGCTCTAATCGCATGTGTCTGGCGATCATGAAGCGAAAGATTCCAACTGGATTTCGGGGCTCTATTGCTGAGAGCACAAGTGCCAAGAAGTTCCTCTCCGAGATTGAGCAATATTTTGCTAAGAATGAGAAAGCGAAAACGAGTAATCTTCTGTCAAAACTCGTGACCATGAAGTATAAAGGAAAAGGGAACATAAGGGAGTACATTATTGGGATGTCTAATCTTGCTGAAAAACTCAAGGAACTCAAGTTAGAACTTTCGGATGAGTTACTTGTACACTTGGTTCTTATTTCTCTGCCTCCTCAGTTCGGACACTTTGTGGTGAGTTATAATACTCAAAAGGAAAAATGGACTCTTAATGAGCTCATTTCACACTATGTGCAAGAGGAAGGGATGGTTTTACAAGAGGAGACTGAGAGTGCTCACTTGGCATCAAGCTCTCATGATAAGAAGAGAAAGAGAGGTAAGGATATTGCAAGTGGAAAACCCAAGCATCAGTTGCAAGAGAAGCAGGATAAGGGAACAACCTGCTACTTTTGTAAGAAGGCTGGACACATGAAGAAAAAATGTTCCAAATATGCTGCTTGGCGTGTGAAGAAGGGTAAGACTTCTGCCTTTGTTTGTTCTGAAGTTAATTTGGCTTCTGTACCTAAGGATACTTGGTGGGTAGACTCAGGTGCTACTACTCACATAAGTGTATATATGCAAGGTTTCCTATGGAGCCGACCGCCAATTGATGCCGAAAGATTCATCTATGTGGGCAACGACAATAAAGTTTCAGTTGAAGCTGTTGGAACATTTAGATTATTATTAAAAACTGGTATTTATTTAGATTTATTTGAGACATTTGTTGTACCGTCTTTTAGACGGAATTTTATTTCTATTTCCTGTTTGGAAAAATATGGCTACACTTGTTCTTTTGGAAATAATAAAGTGTGTTTCTCTTTAAATCATGTCACTGGTTCTTTGATTGATAATCTTTATATGCTTGATACTGTTACTTTAAATAATGAAAGTTTGCACTCAAGTGCAAGAGGTACAAAGTGTAAGTTGACTGAGAATTCTGCTATGTTGTGGCACAATCGATTAGGTCATATCTCTAAACAGAGAATTCAGAGGCTTGTGAATGATAGAATTCTTGATCCCTTAGATTTAAGTGACTTTCAAGTCTTTGTAGAATGTATTAAGGGAAAACAAACAAACTCGAGAAAGTTAGGTGCCAATAGAGCTACGAGTGTCTTGGAACTGATTCATACCGATATATCTGGACCATTCCCTACGGCCTCTTGGAAAGGTCAATGGTATTTTATCACGTTCATAGATGATTACTCTAGGTATGGTTACCTATTCTTGATACATGAGAAGTCACAAGCTTTGGACGTGTTTAAAGAGTATAAAGCTGAAGTTGAACTTCAACTAAACAGTAGCATTAAAGCTGTCAGATCTGATCGTGGTGGTCAATACTACGGTAGATATAATGGATCAGGTGAGCAATGTCCAGGACCCTTTGCTAACTTCCTAAAGGAGTGTGGAATTGTCCCTCAGTACACTATGCCAAGAAAACCAAATATGAATGGTGTTGCTGAGAGACGAAACCGTAATCTTAAAGATATGGTGAGAAGTATGATAAGTCATTCTTCCTTGACTGAATCACTTTGAGGAGATGCACTAAAGACTGTAATTTATATCCTTAACCGGGTTCCAACTAAAGCAGTGGCCGAAACTCCTTACAAACTTTGGACTAAGAAAACACTTAGTATTAAGCATTTACATGTTTGGGGTTGTTCAGCTGAGGCAAGGCCATATAGGCCGAATGAAAAGAAACTGGACTCTAGGACGGTTAGTTGCTACTTAGTTGGGTATCCAGAACGTACTCGCGGATTTAAATTTTATGATCCCGCTACTAGATCCTTCTTTGAGACTGATAATGCAAATTTTTTGAGGATGTTGATTTTGGGAGGGAAGATATAGGTAAGAGTATTGTCTTTGAAGAAGATAGTCATGATCCTATTTATGACTCTGCTGAGAGCAATGATCGAATTATGATACCTATCATTGTTCAAGGCCCTCCGGTTCAAGACAACACTGAAATTCCCCATGAGGAACCAATTGAGCAAACTCAACAACCTCATGAATCACAAGACGTGCCACTAAGGAGATCCACTAGAGAGCGAAAGAGCGCAATTCCAGATGATTATGTTGTTTTTCTACAAAAACATGAAGATGGAGTTGGCATTGGGGAAGATGATCCTGTAAAGCTTCAACAAGCCATCACTACGCCATAGATGACCTATCGCAATAGTTTGATAATAAGTGTTACAAATTTATGTTACATTAGCTATGCTCGTCTTTGTCTACCGCAATATCGCACATTTGATGTTACCATAGCCTCAGGAATATGTTTCTATAGAAAGAAAGTGTTACACACTGCAACATCTGTGAACTTGTGTTATCATAGGGTATTAACGGATAAAATATTATCGTTTTACAAAATAACTAAATATATACACATACATATAATATTTGAATTCAAATTAATTAACTTTGTATTATATTTAAATAGAAATTAAAAAATTTAACTTCAGTTAAATAAGTGAATAATTCTTTTTGTTTTAAATATTAAGGTAATATTATGTTTTTAACATGTTTTAATATTTATATTTTATCTTTAAAAACTCTATTTTATAATTAATTTTATTATTTGAATAAAAAATTAATTATATTTAAAAAAAATTAAAATTATTACTTGAATTTATAAATTGTAGTAAGTGATATTTAAATAATAAAGAATTTGGTTACAATTTATAATAAAAAAATTTATTTCAAGAATAAAATAAAATGCAAAACAGTGAATCAGAGCGGCGGGAAAGTTATTTGGGCCAAAATTTGAACAAAAGGGCAAAAATTTGGATAAGCGGGTTAAATTTTTGGAAAAGTCAAAATACACACACTCTCTCGCCTGGTTCTCTCTCAGTCATTTCTGCAATATTCTACATTTCTCTCAGATTTAAGTGTAAATTAAAACTGGTTTCATTCAATTCATAGATAAACTTTCACAGGATTTGGAAGCTGCTTGAACTGATTCGAGCTTCGAAACAAACTAAGGTTTTTATATTTGATTTGGGGGTTTTTGGTTTTTTTACACAATTCTCCTTTTAATTTGTTTTATCTCTTTGTTCCAGTGTTGATTTGTTTTGCTTTGAGGTCTAATTCAATTTCACAGCTTACGCTTAGCTTGCACTTCTACATCAAGGTACTCCCTTTTTTCTATATATTCTCTCTCTCTCAATCTCTCTCTGTAAACATATATTTTTATGTTACAAGTTTCTTGTTAAAAATATCAACCCAATTCGACTTAGTTTCATGATATTTAGTGTTGTTAGTTATTAGTTTTGCATTTTTTTATTATGTTATCTCGAGAATTTTGGTGTTGTTGAATTGAGATAATTATGGTGCATTTGTAGTTCAGATTTTAGGGATTTTATGATAATTGTTTATGTTTATACGAGTTTGTTAAGATTGGTAGTAGTCTTGTTTAAAATTTAGGTGGTATATTTGGTTTTCTTATTGTTTGAAAAGTGTATATTTTGCCTTATCCATGTAAATTTAAAAATGACCAGATTTTGTAGTTTACAAGGGAAAAGATAGCGTAGAGGATGACCGCAGTATTTTGCAACTAAAGATTTTCGATGACCTGCGATGGAGGAACAGGTTGAGGGTTATACATAAACACATGTTTTATAATCAGGTATTATGTTCTGTTATTATAATCCCATGTTCTTGTTCTTGTTTGATTATAATTTCCTCAAAACTGCTTTCTTTTTAGTACTTGCATATATACAAACATGCTCAACTTCATAATTCTTCAGCTAGTAAAACTGAATTCTTTTATTATATCATTAAACATAATGGGAACATTATCTAATTATTTCTATGATAACTCTGTTATCGAATATTGTCAGATTAAAAGAATTCCCTATAACAATTTTATCTTTATTTTCATCCATTAGAAATTTGCTCTTTTTTTCACTTACGGGGCTAGCAAATTGATGTTTCGTTATTCCACCAAACACGTACTTTCAAGTCATATATTAAATTCAGTAACAATAAAATTGATATCCGTACAAGAACTTTAATTGAACTTGAAAAACTACAGATTTATGTCTAGCATAAAACTTTGTCTTCGTAATTGTTGTCAGTGTTCTAAAAATTAGTAAGCACACATGGGTGGTGGCGCAATGCACCTGATTTGGGATCAATCACCTTTTTATTTGGCATTGTTTCCTAGAGACGAGTGTCTAGGAGGCTGGAAAAATTGAAATGTTAGATGAGCACTTGGCGCCTTTCTGGAAACCTGGACGAGATGGGATTCTTTTAACCCTGGTAATGCTATTACCATATGCTTATAGTTTTCAGAAGGATATATGCATCTTAGGTTGTAATATTAATCCCCTCATTTCTTGCAGTCAGTTCCACTAATTGTGACAGAGAAGTAAAATGTAAAGATATGCATATGTTTTGTAATATTAATCACATGAAGCTGAAGTATGTTGCCATATAAATCCTAAATTGACATAAACAGATTCAGTACTGTCTATTGCACACCAGGAGCCATGTATGCTGCCCTATCTACTTTTGCTAATTAGATAAGTATTTAATAATATTAAATTTTCTGGATATGCTAGTTATATATTATCTTTATGTTGGTCTTGTTGTGATTAATTTATGATCTTAATGCAGCTACACGAAATATGACAAATAAAAAGGAGTTCCTCTCCTACTCCTGCCTTCAAAAAAGATATAAAGGTTGCTCATTTTGTATCTTGGTAATATTGATCGGTGTTGCTGACTTGATATGGAATATTATGGTTTAAATAGGTACGCCTAATCTGGGTGATTACTTTCCTGTCTTAAAGAAGATGGACTTGCAAGGTATATTGCAGAGGATGACAAGTAATTTTGGGAATATATTAATGATATTAGATGGTTTAGTAATAGAGCAACTGGCTTTAGAGAGGTCAGGCACTCTGGTAAAGAAGAATGACGCGCTTGATGAACTAATCAAGATCTCTCTAGGGAGCCGAGAAGAATTTGACAAAACTCATATTGAACACCTTTTGATGGTATGTTAACTCTCTTCTCCCGTTTAAATGAATTTAAGTTTTATAATTTTGTAGATCAAAACAAACAGTAACCTAAAATATTGAAGATGAACTAAGTGCTTATTGAACCAGGATAACCTTCCATATCAGTCACTGATTTAATATGTACAATATCACTAAAAGATATTTGGGTTCTTTTCGTATTGAGGAGTGGGTATCCAATCTACAACATTGCAGCCCTTCGGAAGAAATACATGATCTATCCATGACCTGTAACTATCCAGCAGACACTGAGGGCAAAGTGTCAAATGGTTTGTCAACTTCAAAATAGGATAGCAAGATTACGCCTGGCATAGAAAGTGTCAAGAAATATATCTCTTCACTGAGTGCTACATCCACTAGTGCACAGCTTGCTAACCATGGACTGGTTGTGATACCTTTTCTCTTAGAGCTTAAAAATATGTGTCTGAAGGGCAATTTAGTGTTTCACTACCTTGTGATTTTTGGGAAGGTAGATGTTTTCCAGATAAGTAATATCTATATAGGTCTTATGAAATATTCCTAACATGTCAGAGTGTTTTGGAGTTCTTCAAATCAAGTCATACAATTCATCATGTTGTTATGGCATGTTCAATTTACAAATAAAAGCTGTCAATTTTTTTTGAGATATATGTTATATTAGGTACTTAAATGTTACAAACAAATTAGTATAATATAATACAAATAATTATAAACTTTACACAAATTAGTATAATATAATACAATTAATTATAAGCTTCTTTTTAGATAGAGTTGTCTGATTGTGGTGCAATGATGTCTGAGCAGGAGCATTTTATTCCTGAGGAGCACACCCAGAGTTACGAGGTCAAGGAGCAGCTTTTCAATTTTCAGAGAATGAGCAGCGAATAAAACACAGAGAAATATCAATTGTTGTGTGCAAGTTACAAAATCTTGATGAATAAAATAATTATTGTTATCGTGGTTTTAGACATGTGATAGTTTGAATGTTTGAGTTGGTTTGGATGTAATACATTTTGTGGCATGTAATGATATTTTGGGATTGCTCAATTTCGAATAGCAGAATTTGCTTTTTACGTATGAAAAACATGTTAATGGTATATATGTTCAATTTACAAACAAATCATGTTGAATTAATATAATACAAATCATTATAAAAATGGGGCCCACCTGTGGGTCCCAATATGGGCCCCACAAGTGGGTCCCATTTTTTTTGCAAATTCAAAGTCCAAAGGTAACATACATAGTGTGATACTATAGACATATATTGATGTTACCTTTGATATCTATTGTAACAAAAAAGTCCATGTTGCACCAGGGCAAATGAAATGTTACCTTAGGGGTCAAAGGTAACTCGAAAAAAAGCAACTTAAATTTTATGTTACCTTAGGTCTTTTGGGTGGCTATGGTAACATTTTTTTGGCCTGTTGTAATATTTTTTGGGTGTTGCTGTAGGCCATCTCGTAGTGCATGCAGAGTCCTAACTTTCAAAAGTGGATTGATGCCATGAATGAAGAGATGCAATCTATGAAAGACAATGACGTTTGGGATCTTGTCGAGTTGCCTAAAGGCTCAAAACCTATTGGTTGCAAATGGGTATTTAAAACCAAAAGGGATTTGAGTGGTAACATCGAAAGATATAAGGCTCGTCTAGTCGCTAAAGGATTCACTCAAAAGAAAGGTATCGACTACAATGAGGCTTTTTCTCCGGTTTCCACGAAAGACTCATTTCGAATTTTTATGGCACTTATGGCTCATTATGATCTAGAGCTACATCAGATGGACGTAAAGATGGTGTTTCTCAATGGAAACATTGGTGAGACAATTTATATGGTGCAGCCAGAAAACTTTATCATTGGAGATCCAAAGACTATGGTATGCAAATTAAAGAAGTCCATCTATGGTCTCAGGCAGGCTTCTCGTGAATCGTATCATAAATTTCATCATGTAATCACATCATATGGTTTCGAAGTGAACTTGGTGGAACATTGTGTATACCACAAGTTCAGTGGGAGCAAATTTATCTTTCTTCTCTTTTACGTTGATGACATCTTACTTGCTACTAATAATATAGGCTTATTGCATGATACCAAGAAATTTCTCACTAATCAATTTGAGATGAGGGATCTTGGTAACGCCTCTTTTATATTAGGAATTCAGATACATCGAGATCGCTCTCGAGGTATTCTTGGATTGTCACAAAAGAGCTATATCGAAAAGATCCTGGAAAAGTATGGCATGAAAGATTGTGCACCAATGGATACACCCGTGTCTAAGGGAGACAAATTTAGTCTCAAAAAGTATCCTAAGAATGAACTTGAGATAAGGGAAATGCAAAGGATACCATATGCATCGGCAGTGGGAAGCCTAATATATGCTCAAGTTTGTACTCGTCCTGACATAGCATTCATTGTTGGAATGTTAGGAAGATATTTGAGTAATCCGGGAATGGAGCAATGGAAAGCAGTGAAACGAGTCTTACGATATTTGAAGAAAACAAAAGACTATATGCTCACATACAGGAAATCAGATCATCTAGAAATCATTGGATATTCAGTTTCTGACTTTGGAGGATGCAAAGATGAAAGAAAATCTACTTCGGGCTATGTTTATCTACTGGCTGGTGGAGCGATTTCATGGAGGTCTGCCAAACAGACGCTTATAGCTTCATCCACCATGGCTGCAGAATATATAGCATGTTTTGTGGCATCCAATCAAGCTTTATGGCTGCAAAACTTTGTCACTGGTTTGCATATTCTTGATGGTGTTGAAAGACCATTAAAGATATTTTGTGATAATAAATCAGCAGTGGAGTATTCAAACAACAATAGGAGCACTACAGATGCAAAACATATAGATATTAAGTTCCTAGTTGTTAAAGAAAAGATTCAGAGTTGACAGATTTTGATAGAATACATTGGCACCAACTCCATGATTGCGGATCCGCTCACTAAGGCGTTAACACCTAAGGTCTTTCACGAGCATACTACTCATATGGGTGTTACCTTATGTTATACTTTGGTTTAGTGGGAGTTTGTATTTTGGTGTATTATATAATAAACATTGAGTTGTTTATATTCTGCAGAATACAGTTGATGGAATTTTATTAAATGTCACTCTACTTTTGTTCAATTTTCTTATTGTGATTTAACATTGAGTTGAGAAAATTGGAATCAATCTCGTTAGAGATTGCCTAAGGACTAGTTGGAAATAGACATTATATAGATCACATTACATGTAATTTCCATGCCACTTATCCATGCATTGATTCATGTCTTTGAATATATTTGTGTGGTGACCCTGGAAGGTTTAGTCACGTAAAATTTTTGACGAATGCCGCCAGAATCTCAAACATATATAGTAGACGGACCAAATTGTTTTGGTAAAATCTAAGGACGATAAATAGCATAAAGTTGCGCACTAAAGTTTTGTATAATTGATCCTGGATGTATATGAAGCCCAAGTGGGAGATTGTTATTATTATTTTTAATAATAATAATTATTTTATGGGCTACATATAAATATATCAATTATATTTGCTATTTATTATATTGGGTTAAATTAAGTGATCAAATAAGAAAACCAATTAGATTTTAATTTATTATATGGACCTAATAAGTGGATACCTAATACCAGGCCCAATTAAATTATAATGGGAGATTTAATTATGTGGTATATAAAAAGAGTTATAGTCCCCAATATATCAAGTACACGTAACGACTTATCTTCTACCCATCACAGAGAACCATTGAGAAACCCTAAGGAGTACTTGGTTGAGGAAGACAATAATCAAGTACATTATACAGATTCAGATACAGTTACGATTATCGCCTTATGAATTCCGGTACGCTTCCGTCTTCGATTTAATCTTGATAATTAGATATGATGATTACGGTCCATGTCTCTATTTTAGAGAATTATGTGTTTATAGAATTATTAAATTCTATCACAGACTACATGATTTTATAGAACTTGACAGTGACATAAGTGATATGGTTTTTTTACAAGGTCACTGGGTCACCCAAATTTTTAATCATCTACATGATTTTGTAGAACATGATATGTATACCAATGTTCTTATTTAAGTATATTCTCATAAATCTTTGTGGATATACATATTTTTCTTATTGTTATATATTTTACTTACAAGCACATGTATATTGAATAAAAATGTAGAATAATTCTAATTACCACACGCTTATAATATTTGTGATATTTTGAATATTATTTTTGTCTCCCGTTAGAATTTTAAGAGAATCTCAAATCATGTGACAAAATAATTTTTTTCGATAAGTCCAATTAATTTCATGAAATGAAATTTGGATGACAAATTAGCTTAGTCAAAAATTAGAATTTGGGCACTAAGTTCAAATTTTGTCACACACTTAAATTGTTGTCATAAATTTAAATCTCTTCCAAAGTTCAATTCTTATGAAATTTTAATTTGAAGATAATGAAAGGATTAGATTAAATATTATAAGATTATTAAAATTTAAGCGGAAAATAAAAAAAATTGACGTTATTCAGATCTAAAAAACAAAAAAGACATCTTATGAAAGAAAGAAAAGAGTGATATGAAGGAAATTTCATGCATACCTTATCTTATTGAAGAGAGAAATCATAAAAATAAACTATATTCGAGTAGCCTAAGATATTTTTACTACACTACATATCCAAAGGAAGCTCACATCGTGATGGGTAAAGTAGTCCGTAATTAATTAAAAATTGTGCTATTTTTTGGGTGAATGTATCAAATTAGTTGTATGATATGAGAACAAGTTAGTAGTTGAATAACTGCCAATAAAAAATATGTCAATTAGGAAGGAGATACATTCTTGTAATTGACCTTGGAAAACCATTAGACAAGAAAGAAATGAGTAAAGAAAGTAACAAAACATGCTGCATGATCTCAATAAATTTCTGACCCGCCATATTCTTAGAGAATGCTATCATTCAATTTTGATTGAATTACATATTCTCAGAATTAATCTAAATATTTGTTTAAGTTTATTTATTTCGTATGAATAAGTCAGCTAAGCTGGAGAGTTTTTAGGAGTTTGATTTGGCCTAGAAGTAGTGGAGAATAAGTAGGAGTTTAGTAGAGGTGGTAGCTATTTTCTAGGCATTTTTGTAGTCATACAGAATGCACTTAAAACCTGTTTTCTTTGTTCTTGTTTTGTAAGTCTCAGTTGTAATTTGTTTTTCAGAAGTTTCAATATTAAAACCGAGTTGCAGCTCAACTTTGTTATTTCTTATTGTGTGTATATTTCCATCAATCTGGTATCAGAGCCACATTGTAGTGAATACAAAAATAGATGTATAAGCCAGCAACCATGGAACCCAACAAAACCAAAGATAACTCTGTCAGCCTAAACTACCCAATGTTAACCGAAATAAACTACACAACATGGGCTCTAAAATGAGAGTATACGTAAAAGCTCATGGCGTGTGGGAAGCTATAGAACCTAAGGACCCTAAGGTAGTTGTAGAAGAGAGAAGAGATAGTTTGGCGTTGGCTGTGATCTACCCAAGTATTCCTGAAGATGTCTTATTGTCACTGAAGCAATAAGGACGGTGTGCCAAGGTGCTGATAAGGCGAAGAAATCCAGGGCTCAAATGCTCAAGGGATAGTTCGAGACACGGAACATGAAAGAAATAGAGCCACTCGATGATTTTTATATGAAACTAAACAACTTGGTTACTAATATTCGAGTTTTAGGGGAGAACATGGAGGAGACTTATGTGGTTAAGACGTTGCTGAGAGCAGTTCCATCGAGAATCCTACAAATAGCTTCTGCGATGGAACAGTTTGGGAACTTGGAGACGATGTTTGTCGAGGAGGTGATTGGTTCCCTGAAGGCACATGAAGAAAGAACACGAGGACAAATCGAGAGCAATGATGGCAAGTTGTTGTTGATAAAAAATGAATGGAGAAAAAGGGAAAGCACAGAGAGTCAGCTTTTCTTGACAAGAGAAGAGTGGTTGAAGAAGACAGGCAAGGATGGAACTCATGGCTCATGGGATAGCCGTGGCAAATCTATGAATCATGGGATTCGTGATAGAAGCAAACTGAAATGCTTTAACTGTGGTGCTTATGGGCACTACCGTTGAGAATGCCGTAAGCCACGATGAGGAAAAGAGAAGGAGCAAGAATCTGAGGTGAATCTCACTCAAGTTGATGATGATGAACCTGCACTCCTAATGGAAGAGTGCAGAGGTATGACAAGAGTCCTCGTTATTTTGAACGAAGTAGGAGTGACATCACCAATGGGACAACAACATTAGTACAAAGGAGACATAAGTGTTTGGTACCTGGATAACGGAGCCAGTAACCATTTGACTGGAGAACGCTCGAAATTTAAAGATTTGGACGAGAATATGCACGGGCAAGTTAGGTTTGGAGATGGGTCAATAGTGTGCATTAAGGGCAAAGGATCTGTAGCATTCAAATGCAAAAATGATGAGGAACGTATTTTGAAAGAGGTATATTTTATTTCCACACTTTGTAACAATATAGTAAGTTTGGGCAATTGTCTGAGGTTGGAACAGAGTAATTATTAATGAGGATTTCATGTGGGTGTATGAGAAAGATGGAAAGTTATTAATGATGGTTAAAAGGTCGTCAAATCGCTTGTACAAATTAATAGTTCTAGAAAATGAGCCTGTGTGTCTGTTAACTAAAGTAGAGGAGAACACTTGGTAATGGCATTCGCGCTTGGGACAAGTAAACTTTCAGGCAATGAAACTGATGATTACAAATGATATGGTGTGTGGATTTCCAACCTTGAGTTTACCAAAAGAAATTTGTAAGGGATGCTTGTTGTCTAAATAAGTGCGAAAATCATTTCTTGTACAAATAGACTTTACAGCAAAGGAACGACTTGAGCTAGTACACGGAGATTTGTGTGGACCCATTTCACCACCAACACTTGCTGGAAACTTGTACTTTATACTACTTGTGGACGATTATAGTCGAATGATGTAGGTCTTTATGTCAAAGACAAAGGATGAAGCTTTGGGTGCTTTTAAAATATTCAAGGCGATGGTTGAAAAAGGTTCGAAATGTGAGATCAAGACTTTCAGGACTAATCGGGGAGGAGAATTCTTGTCAAAAGAGTTTGAGATGTACCGTGAATCTGGAGGAATATAGAGGCATTATACAGCCCCTTATTCGCCGCAGCAAAATGGGGTCGTAGAAAGGCGAAATCGCACTGTGGTGGCCATGGGAAGAAGTATGTTAAAAGAAAGAAATGTTCCAGTGAGGCTGTGGGGAGAGGCAATATGTCATGTGGTGTATGTGTTGAATAAGCTGCCCACCCGAGCTCTGTCAAAGCTGACACCGTACGAGGCATGGACTGGAAGAAAGCCTCACCTTGAACACATAAAGGTGTTTGGTTGTTTGGGTTATATGAAAATACCCGTAGTACATGTCAAAAAAATGATGATAAGAGAAAAGTTGTGATTTATTTGGGAAAAGAACCAGGGAAAAAAGCTTTCAGACTTTATGATCCAGTTGAGGACACTGTGCACGTGAGCAGAGATGTGCATTTTGAATAAAAGAAGGGCTGGTCTTGGGGTAATAATGAGGCAACTGTTGACTATCAACCGAGCTCGTTGGAAATAACTTGAAATGAGGGAGACAATGAAGAGGATTCACAATCAAACTCCAGGTCAAGTAATGCAAGTGACAGCAGAAGTAAAATAAACTTTGGCACCATGGGAAGCTTAAGTGGAAGTAACTCTAACAGTTCGAGCAGCTTAAGTGATGCTAGAAGTGAACATTAGAATTTCAGATCACTAAGGAGCATTTATGATAAAACTGAAGAAGTGGAAGCTGTAGAAGAGTTATTACGTTCAGAAATAGATGAACCTGTTATGTATGATCAAGCAGTTAAACAAAAGGCTTGGAAATTGGCAATGCAGAACGAGATTGAGTCCATCAAAAATAAAAAAAACATGGGAACTTACAATCGGCTTAAAATGGGTGTTCAAAATAAAAAGATATACAGAAGGTATGGTGGTAAAGCACAAAGCCCGGCTCGTAACGAAAGGTTATGTTCAAAAGTACGGAGTGAACTATGAGGAGGTCTTTGCACCTGTTACAAGGATGGAAACAGTTCATTTATTGCTTGCATTGGCTACCAAAAATGAATGGGAGGTTCACCACCTCGATGTGAAATCAACATTTTTGAACGGTGAATTGTTGGAAGAGGTGTATGCGTCTCAACCAAAAGGGTAAGAAAAGAAAGGAGAAGAGCATAAAGTTTATAGATTATTCAAGGCACTCTATGGAAGATAGGATGTTTCCACATTAACACTTTTAATAAATCACAAGATACAGTTTATTCTTAAAGAAGATAGGATGTTTAATAAATATTAGATTTAACATTGTTTTTGGTCAATCAAGAAAAAAATATTTAACAAAATATTTAAATGCTGGTGCAAAAATATAATATTACCAACCTCATGGGCAATTCCATTCTTAGCACAATCATATGCAAGATAAGTTGCTCGATAATGTATACAGTCTTAAACCAACACAATTTTAAAGAAACACAAGGAGAGATACATAGCAATACTACTTGAAAATTCCACGAACAAAAACTATAGCATCATTGTATTCAAGCATTCCTATTCACCAAATGTACAATAGAGAAAAAATGAGTAGTTTACATTCAAAATTCATATTTACATAGACAATTCATGAAAGACAATAATTTTACATTCATTTTCAATTATATTTATTCAACCTTGTAAATAGTAAAATATTGGTATATTATCAGTTAATCATGATTAATTAAGATTATAAAAACTACAATGCTCAATTATTCTCTACTGCAAATTGAAACAAGCCATGCCATTTTAATCTTATATAAGTAACTCAAAATTTTTTTTACCATAATGAGGATCTTAAGTCAATAAAGTTAAATAGTGTGTCCTTACTTTCAAAGAGTAGAGGTAATATTTAACCCCATTCATTCAAAAACTTAGCAGATTTTCTTTAACATATATTATTTACCAATATAAACTTGGCCCAAAATAATTATATTATTGAGAGAAAGAATGTGTTAGCTCTACACCCCATGTTTTAAAAACCTAAAGTGTAACAGCCCACACTTCCGGACTATTAGTTCTAAATCGAAAACTAAAAATAAAATATATTATTACTCGATAATTCTAATAGATCACGAAATTCAAAGCAGCGGTCAAACTCAATAATCAAAATCATAAAAATAGAGACGCAGCTCCACAAATCCGATAATAATTGTCTAACAGATAATTAAATTTATTCTCTAAAAACAAAATCTTTATTCTAATTCAAATAGCACAAAACGAAGCAGCACAGATCTCCTCATAGTTCTCATTCCTTAATTTTAATATGCTCCAAATTCCGAACCTGAAATGTTAAAAGGGGTGACCTACACAGCTCAGCAAGTACAAATTGACTAACTTTTAAACAGAAAAACAATGGGTGTTTTGATAAAACGATTTTTCTTAAAACAATAATAATTTTGTAAAACATTTTCTAAAATAAATCCAACCCAAAGTTTTATATTTTATAAGTCAGAATTTAAAACAGAACAGAGCAGAATTTATAACAGTACAGATTTTATAACAGATCTGAACAGAATAAAACAGAACGAAACGATAATTCTTATAAATACCACAGTCTTGATCTACGGCCACACTTTGCCAGTAGCCGGCATCTAATTCTTATTCTTATTCTCATATACCACACTTTGCCAGTGGTCGGCATCTAAAGTTCAATAATTACGCGCCCTTAATAGGTATCTAAAGTTGCACACTTGTGCGCCTACTAAGGGTATCTAAGGCTAGTTCCGGAACTATAGCGTAAATTACGAACGGGTTCGAAAACGTAGAGACTGGGTTCTAAAATTCACAAATACTTATATCTTATAATTTCGAAATCAAAATTCTTATATCTTATACGAAATTAAAAACAGAACTGAAATATATTTTCCGAAAAATAAAAGTAAGTCAAAAGTACTTACCTCAAAGCCTGACCAGATCTGAATTTACTCTTTTTGACCCTCTAAACGATATTTTCTTGAAAAACACGAAACACGAAATCTGAAAATAACGAAAAGCCCTTTCTGAAAAGTCCAGAATCACTGAATTCTGACTTACGATGAATTTTCTACGAATTTTACAAGACAGCTGATTTTTGCTGAGAAAGTCCTACGAATTTTAATGATAAAAACAAGGAATACGAATATGGTGTATTTATAACGATACAAAACCCTATATCTCAACTAGGAAATAATAATATTTCCTCCTAAAGATTTACAACCTCTCCAAGTAAATTCCATAAATAAAATATTTGATACACACAATTACCTAAACTAAAAAAATTTCGATTTTCTAAATTATTCTTACACTTATTTCCACAAATAACAAATCTTTTCACAAATCAACTACCTTGCACAAAAATGTTTTCAGAATATTCTAATTTTAAAATATTTATCTAGACAAATTAATATCTAATTTCTAATAAATAAATTAAAAATAAAATTACGAATTTTACATTCTTCCCTCCTTAAAAGAATTTGGTCCCCAAATTCACATAACATAAATAAATTAAATAAGTCACTAAAGAAAAGAAATCATACCTTAATTGCGATAGTTGTCATTTCCTGTCAGCTGAAACACACGTCCTTTCCCCATCTTGTTATCTGCTTCCTTCCTTGGTGGCGGTGGCGGATTGTGCGGACAATTCGA
Organism: Apium graveolens; assembly: GCF_009905375.1. Taxonomy (NCBI): domain Eukaryota; kingdom Viridiplantae; phylum Streptophyta; class Magnoliopsida; order Apiales; family Apiaceae; genus Apium; species Apium graveolens. Next base: position 201,040,112 of record NC_133647.1, read on the forward strand.
AATCTTATGTCCTACTTCTCCGCAATGAAAACAAGCACCTGTATTCCAACGACAGACTTTGTCCGGATGATTCTTGCCGCACCTGGTACACGTCTCTCGATCACCTTGACCCCCGATGTTATCGTACACGTGTGGCTTCTTGAGTGGTCCCTCTTGAAAAGATTGCCCACTAGTTTGAGTGATCCGCCTCTTATTCCAACTGCCAGACGCCTTTTCAGATTCTGCCAAGCCCCTTTCGATCACTAACGCCTTGTTGAGGACAGCCTCGTACGTCTGAAGTTCAAACGACGCCACTGAATTCCTGATGTCACTTCGAAGTCCCTCCTCTAATCTTCGTGCTCGACTGCTCTCATCTGCTACTAGGGTCGACGCGTACTTCGCAAGCTTTGCAAATTCTGCTTCGTATTCAATGACGGTTCTTCCACCTTGTTGAAGTCGAATGAAGTCCCTCTCTTTCTGCAGACGAACTGTTCTCGGAAAGTACTTGTCCTCTAAAGCCTTCTTGAACTTTGCCCAAGTGTACGGTTCATGATTTTCTTCAAGATTTGTCGTCTCATTCTTTCTCTTTTCCATAAGCCACCAGTCGTAAGCGCTTCCTTGCAATTGGTACACAGCTAAGGTCACCTTCTGTCCCTCATTGCTCCCCAGAAGTCCGAAAGCTTTTTCCATCTCTTGGATCCACATCTCAACGATAGCCGGGTCTGTAGCTCCATCAAAAGTTGGCGGGTTCAAACGCTTGAATTGAGAGACGATGTTGGGCTTCGGTTGCTGATTCACAAGTACAGCTAGAGTTTCAGCCAGCTGGTCAAAGACGTTTCCTCCTTCATCATTATTGCCCTGATTTTCATTGTTGTTCTGATTTTCTCCATCCATCTTTACTAGAACACACAAAACAAATTCTAAACTTATAGTCAATAATCAAAAAAACACAAAAGTCAAACATATCAAATAATCACACAAATAAATGCCCTAAATCCAAAATAATTTTCTAAGACCTATACGATAGTCTAAAGGATCGCATCCTAGGGAATGTACTAGTCCCATACCTAATACACTCCGAAGGACAGCCTGCTCTTGATACCAACTGTAACAGCCCACACTTCCGGACTATTAGTTCTAAATCGAAAACTAAAAATAAAATATATTATTACTCGATAATTCTAATAGATCACGAAATTCAAAGCAGCGGTCAAACTCAATAATCAAAATCATAAAAATAGAGACGCAGCTCCACAAATCCGATAATAATTGTCTAACAGATAATTAAATTTATTCTCTAAAAACAAAATCTTTATTCTAATTCAAATAGCACAAAACGAAGCAGCACAGATCTCCTCATAGTTCTCATTCCTTAATTTTAATATGCTCCAAATTCCGAACCTGAAATGTTAAAAGGGGTGAGCTACACAGCTCAGCAAGTACAAATTGACTAACTTTTAAACAGAAAAACAATGGGTGTTTTGATAAAACGATTTTTCTTAAAACAATAATAATTTTGTAAAACATTTTCTAAAATAAATCCAACCCAAAGTTTTATATTTTATAAGTCAGAATTTAAAACAGAACAGAGCAGAATTTATAACAGTACAGATTTTATAACAGATCTGAACAGAATAAAACAGAACGAAACGATAATTCTTATAAATACCACAGTCTTGATCTACGGCCACACTTTGCCAGTAGCCGGCATCTAATTCTTATTCTTATTCTCATATACCACACTTTGCCAGTGGTCGGCATCTAAAGTTCAATAATTACGCGCCCTTAATAGGTATCTAAAGTTGCACACTTGTGCGCCTACTAAGGGTATCTAAGGCTAGTTCCGGAACTATAGCGTAAATTACGAACGGGTTCGAAAACGTAGAGACTGGGTTCTAAAATTCACAAATACTTATATCTTATAATTTCGAAATCAAAATTCTTATATCTTATACGAAATTAAAAACAGAACTGAAATATATTTTCCGAAAAATAAAAGTAAGTCAAAAGTACTTACCTCAAAGCCTGACCAGATCTGAATTTACTCTTTTTGACCCTCTAAACGATATTTTCTTGAAAAACACGAAACACGAAATCTGAAAATAACGAAAAGCCCTTTCTGAAAAGTCCAGAATCACTGAATTCTGACTTACGATGAATTTTCTACGAATTTTACAAGACAGCTGATTTTTGCTGAGAAAGTCCTACGAATTTTAATGATAAAAACAAGGAATACGAATATGGTGTATTTATAACGATACAAAACCCTATATCTCAACTAGGAAATAATAATATTTCCTCCTAAATATTTACAACCTCTCCAAGTAAATTCCATAAATAAAATATTTGATACACACAATTACCTAAACTAAAAAAAATTTCGATTTTCTAAATTATTCTTACACTTATTTCCACAAATAACAAATCTTTTCACAAATCAACTACCTTGCACAAAAATGTTTTCAGAATATTCTAATTTTAAAATATTTATCTAGACAAATTAATATCTAATTTCTAATAAATAAATTAAAAATAAAATTACGAATTTTACATAAAGACTGAGGGAAAGATTGACTTCTAAAATAAAGTGGGGATTCTCGATATGTCCCTGCTAACATATAATATACACTTTAATGCGCAATGGGTGGGCAATATTGCCAAGACTTATTCAAATACTCCTAAAAATGATCAATAACGTTTGCAGTACTCCCAGACCAGTTTAAACTGTAACACTTAGAAAAAATAAACAAATAAAAATAGAAAAAAAGTTTAGATTAATCCAACATACACCCGCTTAATCTAAACTTCCATATTCAGATCCTTTACACCAAGAAGTTATCGCATACGTTCGAACTTAACTATTGGCAGTGCTTTTGTGAGAACATCAGCATGTTGTTCTTCGGTTCTCACATGATTTATGAAAATATCCCCACGGTCCAGGCATTCCCTTGTAAGTAATTGGGAATATCAATGTGTTTGGATATTCCATAAAAGATAGGGTTCTTGGCTATGTCTATAGCCGATTTTTTGTCAATGTATAGAACCACATGACCTAGATAATCATTCGAGAATTCATGTAATAACTTATGCAACCATATCCCTTGGCATGCCGCTGCTGTAGCAGAACTCAGCTTCACATGAGGATAAAGCAACACATTTCTGCTTGTGTGACACCTATGTTATTACACATTCATTTAAGTAAAACACCACCCCACTGGTGTTTTTCCTATCATCAACATGCCCGGCGAGATTACTATCTGGGAAGCCTATCAGCACATTATTTGCACTGTCATTCGAGTAGATTAAACCATAGCTCATTGTTCTTTTAACGTAACGCATTATCCTCTTAGCAACATTCAGGTGCATTACTGTTAGTTTCTCCATAAAATAGCTGATGATTTCCACGGAATAAGATATGTCTGGCCTTGTGTGGACAAGGTATCGAAGGCCTCCCACTATGCTCCTAAATTCAGCAGAGTTCACACTCTTCCCTTGTACATCTTTGGGTTTCATTGAAAACTTTGTAGGGTTACATTCTACCATGCCAGCTTTTTCTAAAATTTATCTAACCATTTGTTGCACCTTCTTTGCATGAATTACTCAATTTTCAAAGTTCTTTGCATATAGTACAAGAGTTTTTAGTGTTCTAATTAATTTGACGTGCATAGTTCTTCCCTTCTACAATATTTTTGGACTAGTATATTATATATCTAATACAGCAACTTACACTTCCATAAAATATTTTATTCCGTCTAGATGCCATGTCAGATCTGTTAAGCCTCCGTCAGTTCTCCGTTATCTCATGCTTCATATACTTATACGACCCTTCAAATACTTCCCCTCTTCTTGTGCTCCCATTTTCAAAGCCCGACTACCCTAAACCATTGCAGGCTGAGGAATCACAGAGGTGGGAATGTGTCAAATTCAACATATTTATATTAATTGTTATTTTTCCTTCTTCGGTCATCATAGCTTTCTTCGCAGGGCAGCCGGTCCAACTTAATTTCTTTAAATACGATTACCTTATATTTTTTTAAACTTTGTTTTGTAACTTTTATTCTGTAGGTTAATAAAGCATCGTAAAGACTAAAATATGGCAATTTCTTTGAAGAATTGTGGGTTCCATAATTGAGTTTTTATGTAAGTTGTTCGATGTAAAGATTCATCACATTAATGCTAGCATTCTTTATTCTACGTGCATTTCTCAAGGTCAGGTTTCTTTCTTAAATATATGTCTTGTGTGGAAGAAATGAATCTCATGTAAGTTAGATTTATTTCCATCTTAGACAATAATTGTTAACTCTTTAGATGCCTACTTCAAACTGATTTTTTTTAAATGTTTTATTTAGAGTTGCAAAGGTTATGTTGTCTAACCTCTATATAAAATTCCATTTAATTTGAGCTCCTGCATCGTATAATTTCTGGTGATAAGATCAGTTGAAATTCTAAAGAATACTAAAGTATCTTATAATCTACTATCTTTTATTGGTCATAATATTTTTCAGACAATAATAAGTGAAAAGCTACACAGTTTTATATACTTGACATTAATAACACACGCAATAAGGATATTTCGGTACTACACATGTTTCCCATTATGCGTGAAAGTAAAAAGTAATAAGTTAGTAATAACTCAAGATATGATTACCTCTTTATCTCCATCTATAACATCTGAAGCCAATTTACATGACATGGAAATTAGTTCACAAGGCTTTAAATTATTCATAGGATCATAAAATAGATGGGGAAAAATGTTTTATATGTTAAGATAACCAAAAAATCTTGATTAACTATACTGCAACGGAAATTTACAATAAGATTTCAAATAGGCGAATATTTTTTCCAAATGTGTATTCTATCAGGTGGCAAGATTAGTTCTCAAAATGAGTTTCTAAAATAGGAGAAGAATGGTTGGAAGTGGAAGAGATGAGTAGATGAATTTTAATAGACTTGGTAGTAGAGCGTACGTGAGAATTGGAGAAGTCTATAGAGTGTAGACCGTAGATGTGGAGGTTAATTGTAAGAGCCATGTGTAAAGTTCTTGAATCGAAGACTTAACAAAGATAAATGCTATGGCCACATGAACTTTCATAAATAACAACATAGTCCCTTAAGTTTATAAATATTACTAAATAACAACTAGGAATTTGTTTCACATCAATCCAGAAAATATGTATAACTTTCTTGTTCAACCTATATAGCTTTCGATCTATTTCATACAATAAAACATGTTTGAATACATAAAGTCTAAAGTGGACATATACAAATATAATGATATACGTCTTAAAATTGAACGGGATTCTTCCATTACATAGACTATGAATGTTACCGCTTAAATAAATGATAAATATGATTTTTTTTTATTAAGTTCATTTGGCCTGATATGACAAATTAGAAGTATTTAAAAAAATAAGAAAGTTGAAATCGAATAAGAAAGAAAAACATGAACGAAAATGGAGCAGTCTTTAAATCGTTACATAATAACTTCAGTATTTTCTCCTCATATATCACGAGTTTAATCTTTTCAAATACAAGATTATAAGAAAATCTAATTGTATATGTGTAGTTATAAATCTTAACGTCATGCATGTGTTGTGAGTTTTAAATAATGGGCGAAAAAGTATTAAAGTCTTTCTTTCTTTTTTCGAAAAAATGTGCTACGATTCTATAAGCAAATAAAACTGTAGTAAAAATTCCCGCAGGAAATTCTATTCATCACGACATCATTTAACTTATTTTATACGTATGCATTTCATAAATCATTCCTCTAAAAATATGGGTTGCGAGACCCCGGAAGAAACCTGCATAAATGTTTTGCTCTTTAGGTTAATTGGCAAATCCAAACTGGCTAAGACAACATATGTAATTAATTTCATGCTTACATGGCTTTGGAAAAAAATAATATACAATTCAAGGTTTATTTTAATATCTTACCAAAACCTCATCTTTTTAAAAAAGAAAATTTCTACTTGATGGTGCACACTAGATTTTAACACTCTAGAGTTGCTTACAAAGAAGCTTGTATGTGAGCAGACAAATGATGGACAAGGTAGCTTCCCGTTGGATCAGGATGGCCTCCAAAAGTAACTAAATGTTGGGCGTGATATTAATGGCTTACACCATGGCCCTGCAAAAAAATTAAATAAAATTATCAATCGACTTACAAAAAATTGAAGACTTAGATTTTTAAATCATAGGAGCAATAAAGATCTTGTTTATATTGAGTATTACCCATAAGTGAAGGTGGTGATCTCTGGAGATGTGAAAAATATCGAACAGGATCCTCAAAAGGAAAAGGTGGTAGTGCAAGGGGCATGACCGGGGATTAGTTGGAAGTGGGGGCAGAAGAATTTGAGGAAGATTTTTGAAAAAACATGGTGAACTAAATCATGTTATGAATATCGATGTTGAAGAAATATGTGCTCCAAGTTCAGTTGAGGTTGATGCAAAGGAAGATGATTCGGAATATGGAGAAGAAGTGAACGATGATGCAAGCGATGCAGATGGATATGATGTTGCAGGGGCCAACTAATATTTTATGTTTAAGTCATCCGCATTTGCCTAGCTAGCTAGATTACTTTTGTTTAAATTCGAACGCGAATTTTGTTTAGTTCTTCGTGTATGCGACTAAATTCACTAGAGAATTTGGTTTAGCTACCTATTGTCATTTTCTCTTAGACTTAAACTATGATATTTGTTCGATCATGTTACCTTTGACTGATATCGCTTATTTTGTGACATAAAAAATTGTACGGCTTTCTTTATTTATAATAAGATCCTACTATTTTTTTTAAAAAAATACTATTACAATTGTATCCAAATATATTGTTATTAACCACTACATCAACTATAAAATATTATAATTATTTAAAAAATGTTGCAATATTTGTCAAATTTTATATTAAACTTTATTGCAGTTGGACCAAATTATGTTGCCTTAAGGTGGCTATTTTGCTGACAAAATAGTTGTTTTAATAATTTAACTATGTTGCTGTAAAATGCACTTCATTGCTAAATGTTGTTTATTGCAATATTATATAATTGCTGCAAGACATGGCTTAAAATGTTGCTATAGGACCTCTATTTCGTCACCATCGGGTGCAACGCCAAACATTTGCGTATTCATTCCAATAAGTTCTACTGCAATATAAATAGCCTATAAGGAATTAAATTTTTGTAGTTGCCATAGTCAATCTATGGTGTAGTGTAATAAATTAAGTTAACTAATTAAGTGAAAATAAATTTTCATTTAGGTACATCTTACTTCTTTTGCATAGTCAAAACCTTTACTTTCAAATTTTGAGATGCCCAAATGGTGGTTATCTACCACTTTCTATTTTTTTTGTCACATACTTTTGGTTTCATTTAATATATTTTCTACACTTTTTAATGGATAATGTTTTAACATGTAATGCGCACAAAAACCCATTCAGCAAATGGTTTGCTTCCATCAACTTTCATAATCAAGTTTCTTATCATGTGAAGAATTGAGCGATTCTTTACGCAACAACAAGAGTTTTTGTCATCGTCAACTGATAATTAATTTCATGTACCTTGCAGAAGCTTCTAAACATGTTTCAAGACTTTCCTCATCTTTCTAATTTGGGGTATCTTCAAAATTTGACCATTTTTGTTTTTAAGCTCATGCATTTGACTTATTTGAATAATCATGAGATTTTCGGTTTTTTTAAGATATAGATCCAATTTAAAACTTTTAAAGCAAATTTATTCATTCTACTATTAAACCAAACACAAAATATCAAAAATGATAAGTCAAACTTATACCACCTTAAATCGATTTTTCCTTCAACCCTTATATCAGTACTCCACTTACCCAATGACCCATGATGAATGGATTCTCCTATGGCATACAAAGAGAGCGAATAAAGATGGAGATGAACACAAATGGGGACTGGGCCTAAAAGATTTAAAAATAATAAGGGTTTGTATAGTGTGTTCCCATGGACATATTCTGATAATCTTCTATATATGAGTTATTTAATTTTTTAGGTTGCTTTTTTTTGCATACAAAGGTCGACATCATAATTATTGAAAAGCAATCAATCTAAATTTCACTTAATTTTTTAGTTCTAATTATGGGCCCCTATCACACCACAGAAAAACTCAAACAATACTGTTATGAATTTGTAATTTGTCATTAGTCTACGAGGTCTATGTTTCAATGTGTTTAGGCCATGAGCATATTTTAACATGAGTTGTATCGAAGAAGATTTTAAGAATAGATGGCCCATTACTTTGGCTAAGTTTTTAATGTGTGCCAATGGCACACATAAGACAGTCGATTTCTCCTTGCAACTTTAGATCACTCTACTAAGCGAACCACCCATGATTAGTGGATTCTCCTCCTAACATACATGTGATTGAGTACAAAAAAATTAGAAAATAATAAGGGGTTGTCTAGTGCCCATGAGCATACTCTAATTATAATTTATGTACGAGTTATGTAATTTTATTGATTGGTTTTTACTTTTGAATAAAAAGTTCATCATCATAATTATTGGAAAGTAATTAATGTGATTTCACTAAATTTATACTTCTTATTGTGGGCCCCGGAACACCACTAAAAAAGCAAACAATAATGCTATGTATTGGTCATTAATCCATTTGGCCTCTATTTCATTGCTTTAAGGTCCTGATCATATTCTAACATTAGTTGTCTTTTTTAGTTTGCGATGATTTTATAAACGATTTTCTAGTTCGCGCCGGTGGGCACATATTAAGGGCGCAATTCATTGCACAAATATTAAAGAACATATAACTTAGTCAAAAATAGGTTCCACAGTTGCAAATCTTATTTTTGAAAATAAAACTTAAAAAGTCCATTTTGAAAATAAGTTTAAAAATGACATTATTTTCGTTTATTTCTAAAACATGTATTATTTTAAAAAAGTCTGAAATTTATATTATGTGAAAAAATTTCAAACAAATAACTAATAATATAAAATCTCACAAGATGCCAACAAAATTCTAAATAATGTATCATGGGGATATAGACACAAAAAATCAAATCTAAAAATGAAATCCAAAATGATGTGATATTAATAGCTGATATTTTTTCATTTATTAGTCATTGCATCCTTTCTCTCATTACATTCTCTCTGTACAAACTCAATGCTATCTCTGTATGGTTGCCCCTCATTCATTATATTTGTTGGGGCACTCTAGGCTAGCTAGCAATATCAATACCATCCCCTCCTTTAGTGTATATACATAGATATACAATACATTCATATCTGAGAAATCTTTTGTTCGTCTCTGAAAAAATTCAAATTATGATTGGATGAGTATAACTTACTGCATCCTATGAGGAGGAGCGTGTTTAAACTGGTCTTCTTGGTTCTAAATAAGGTTTGCATTTGAATCTCAATTCCCCATCTCTCTAACATTGTTATGTTTTACAATTGTTTCTTCACAAAAAGAAAAAAAAGGAGAAATATTTGTGAATACTTTTTGATGGAGATATTCAAATGTACTCCTATGCGTCTATCATGATTTGATAGAATTATTTTTTTAGACATGAAATGTGTATATTGTTTATATTGAAAAAGTATCATTTATACTGATTATATATACACATTTTCAAAGTAAATTATCAAACTAACTTTTAGCTATTACTATTTTTTTTATGGTGTCAGCACACTTACAATTTGGTGGGGGGCCTTATATCTCATCCCTTATTGATACTAAGTATAATCATGTTTATACTTAGATATGAACCAATGGTTCATTGCCATGGAATGGTTTGGTCACAATTTAGTGCCACATCTTTAGAAAGAAAAACATGATTGATTATAATGATTATAATTGATTTATTATGTAAAATCTCAAGCAGAAAATCAAGTTTCCAACTCGTCAAAAACATTAATGGTTGTTTGTAGTATAAGATCTTAAGTGTGAACATTAGGGACATAAGCTAATCACAACAAACCTTTCTAAACTCTTATGTCTCTCACTGGATTGGAACCGTGCTCCCATGCTTAATATATAATTTGTGGTACTCTTATGTTCTAAAGAAATTTTGTCAGTAATTATCAAACATTATGCAGTTTTGCTGTAATTATTCCATTGTTTCTGTGTGTCTTTGATTTTCTGTTTAAGAAACCAAAATACTGGCTTTGATAGTGCAGTACTGTATTGTCCATTCAACCAACAGGGCGATTCTTTACAAATTCCGTGTCCCCTTAAAATTATATTGGAATAGTTTTCCTTCTAAACATTATCTTAATCGAGTTTATAGTAGATAGAGTTTTTGTTGTCAGCTCGAGGGAAAGCGAAAACTGCCACTGCTGTGAAGGATATAATCATAAGCACACATTTGTAAGAAAGCTAGCTTAAACAACTCTGGTCGAGGATAACCTACCTAGTTAAAGGTACACCTTGTTTTTGGCTTTTTCAATGTATTAAATTTTGTTTCTCCCTTTGTATAGGCTGGAAAAAGGAATAGGGAATTAGCAAGAGGAAACAATGAGTGCAATGTCAGGTTCACTTAGTACTGACACATTTGTAGCGCGTGATGCGGTTAGAGGAATGTTGGAGACACTGTTGAGCACAAAAAATTAGAAAATAATAAGGGGTTGTCTAGTTCCCATGAGCATACTCTAATTATAATTTATGTATGAGTTATGTAATTTTATTGATTGGTTTTTACTTTTGAATAAAAAGTTCATCATCATAATTATTGGAAAGTAATTAATGTGATTTCACCTAAATTCACACTTCTTATTATGCGCCCCGGAACACCACTGAAAAAAGTAAACAATAATGCTATGTATTTGTCATTAATCCATTTGGCCTCTATTTCATTGCTTTAAGGTCGTGATCATATTCAAACATTAGTTGTCTTTTTTAGTTTGCAATAATTTTATAAACGATTTTTCTAGTGCGCGCCCGTGGGCACATATTAAGGGCGCAATTCATCGCACAAATATTAAATAACATATAACTTAGTCAAAAATACGCGTAAAAAATTTATGGGTAACAAATTTATGAGTAAAGTTTTATGGAGTGTAGTATTTCATCTGAGTTGAAGTGTCCATATATGCTATGCACCTAATATATATACTATAAAAAACGTTGGAAAATATATTACTTTGCCAATCATGTTCTGCAAATATTATTATTTTAATGATAGTCTTGCAAATTCCATAGATTTTACAAGATTTACATTGTATAATATATTGATCTTTGGAAAATAGTTAGTTTGTAGAACATTCATGTTGATGTTTTGCACTATTATACTTGTAAAATTAATGAATTTGTAATATTATTATAAAAATAGTAATATTTATAAAATATGTTGTACACAATAATATGTTTTATAATTTTTTATTTATTAGGGAAATATGGGCTCCAGTACTCGAATGGTGGTGGACTCGATAGAACTTGATATAAGCAATAAGTTTTATTTAGTATTTTAATCCATATTTTGCAAAATATTGTATTCAAATAAAAAAACTAAACCTAAATTCATGCAAAAGATATTTGATTATATATTTGAATCTTTCATATTGACAAGACCAAATTTACTATCATACAAAAATTATCAAAAATAATTTAAAATACTAGATCCAATTTTGACTTTAAACCCATCGAAACTATATTAATTATCTCAATCAAAAAAGACGTAAGTATGAGATCCTGTAAATATGAATATAAAATATATTGAATTGAGTTTTTTTTAAGTTATTATGAATTAAACGTGTGTTAATCATTTTCACTATACATAAATCATTAACCCTACTCATATGCATATGCAAAATTTATTTCCAAAATAATTTTGTGTCAAAAATTACATAGTCATTTAGTCAAAAATATTTGCAATTGCAGATTATATAATGTTGGAAACATTACATATAATAATGTTATAATATTTTTTAAATTCTAAAACATTAAAAATAATAATGGGTAATGATGTTAAAAAATTTTAAATTCAAACCATAGATCAATTTAATCTATACTATTAGCGAACATGATGACATCACTTGTTTCCAAGTGTATCTTAGCAAGAAAGTTAGTCTAGTGTGTAACTCCTTAGTTTTGATGATCACAATACAGCAAGCCATCATGTTGTTAATTGAGAATGTTTGCAGGATATAACAGCTTAATGTCAGTGCTGTTTAAGTATCATGACAGCAAGCTATCATTAGACAGTGATATATTTCAGCAAGCTATGATCAACGGTGTCAGAATAACAGCAAGCCAAGATGCACAGTCCAGATTCAACAAGGCAGTCGAATTTCATGGAGATTTTATAGGATCTTTATATATATCACTTGTAAGGACTTCTCTAATATAATATACGTGAATGATATATATAGAGCTCTTTTATAAAATGTTTTTAATCATTCAAATTGATTTCCTAAAGAATAGGAGTTTGTTTCTCTTTCAAACTGTTTCTTCTATCTTCTGATTAAAACGTTTTTATCCTCTACTAAATAGAAGAGATATTTTCTGAACGTTGGACTTTTGTGTTTCTCTTCTATCTAACGTACACATGAACGTTGGAAAACCATCCCAACGATCTTACACGGTAGAATTGCATTCTAGCCGTTGTAATTTGTTGAGGCTATTTTCAAATGTTAATGTATGGTTATATATATATATATATATGTGGTTTCTTGCAGTTTTTATGACGGACGAATTTGCAAGCAAGAACACATACAACTCCTGATCTTTATTGTTTCTAAAATACTCTCGAGCTCTAATTATATACACGTGTTTCATCTTAGAGAGAGTTTATAGTTTGAGTTGTAAACTTTATCATTGATTTGTATTGTTCGAATTATATTGATTAGTTGCTGGATAAGTTGGCTAGGGAAACAAGGGTTTAGTGGTACTTGCTAGAGGAGTTTGTACTACGGGGTAGTATAGTACTTAGAGAGCAGGTTCTTAAACAGGGTTTCAACAAGCCATTATCAGCAGCTGGAATAAAGGGAGATATATTGTTGTATCTTGTAGTTGTAACCTTTATTGATCAATAATATATTCTCTTACCAAGTTGGTAAGGGACCAAGACGTAGACCATAGGGGCTTAGGGGTCGAACCTGGCTAAAATTCTTGTGTGTTCTATTTACTATCCTGCACATTATTTTCTGCATTGCATTTAGTCATATCAGCTTACTATCATTGTCAGATTATAGTTCTGTTGGTAAAATCTCAGTAAGCTATTTTCGGGTAAAATTTAAAAGTAATCCTAGTTAGCCATAATCACCTATTCACCCTCTCTAGGTGTAATTTCAGTTGGTATCAGAGCTTTGGTATACTAATCTTTCTGTAACAGGAATAGTATTCGATCGAAATGGTTGACAAATATCCCGAAGGAACCTCAGATTACCGAGCACCGCTCTTGCTTGGTACAGAAAACTATAACTGGTGGAAAGGTCGCATGAAAGTGTATCTATCCAGGGAGCCACTAGCTTTGAGAGTTGTTCAGAAGGGTCCTTTTGAGTTCAAGGACAAAAAAGGCAAAGTGAAAGACGTTGATGATCTCACAGAGGCTGAACTAATCAAATACAGCTTCAATGGAAAGGCTAGGAATTCTCTCATGAATGGGTTATGTCCTAGTGAATGTGATAAAGTCTCTTCATGCAAATCAGCTAAAGAGATATGGGATACTCTGGAATTGTATCACGAAGGATCCAAGAGCTTAAAGAAGGTGAAATTGAGCAAACTAATAAATGAGTTTGGAAATTTTAAGCTTCAAGACGGAGAAACTATTCGAGAAAGTCAAGCTAGATTCCAGATAAATCTGAATGCCTTAAAGCAGCTTGGCAAACATATCCCATAAGAAGAAATCAACATGAAGATATTTAGTGTTGCGCCATTTATCTATGAACCAAAGGTAACAGCTCTAGAATCCTCTCCAACTATAGATACTATGGATCAATTGGCTGTTTTGCAGAATTGGAATAATTTGAAAGCAAAATCAAGGAAAGCCAATCAAGTTCTATGCAAGCTCCAGTTGCTCAAATGAAGCAATTAGTTGTTCACACTAATGATAGCTTACTGGAATCTGAAGATGAGTCAGACGAAGAACTAGCTTTAATATCCAGGAAGATCAGAAAGATGATCGAGAAGAAGAACAAGCTGAAAAGAGATAAAGGCAGATTTTCCAACAACAAGAAGCCCAACAAGGATTCTAAGGATCAGACATGCTTTGAATGTGGAAAGCCAGGCCATTATAAGCGGGACTGCTACAAATTGAAGTCAAAACAGCAAGCTGAAACAGAGACTGATTCTGGAAAACAGCAAGCTGAAATTGAAACTGCCTCAGGAAATCAGCTAGCAGAAGCTTCTATTCCAGTTGATGATGCAATTGTAAAGATGGCAAAGATGACTCTTGATGGTCCTAGAGGAAATAGAGCAAAGGATAAAATGCCAATCTATGATGGTGAAGACTTAGCTCCTCCATCTAACATAAGGAAGACTTCACATGAAGATATAGCAAAACAATCATTGCCAAAAGCTACACAGACAGTGAAGAATCACCCCCCAGAATAGGTTATTGGTGATATTTCTGATGGTCTCAAGACAAGAAAAGGCACTGCAAATTTTTGTGCTTATGCTGCATTTTTAGCTCAAGAGGAACCCAAAAATGTCAAAGAAGCACTTGAAGATGAAAATTGGATCACGGCTATGCAAGAAGAACTCAATCAATTGGAACGATGTGATGTTTGGGAACTGGTCAAGCCACCAAAGGATGCTTCAATCATTGGTACAAAATGGATTTTCAAGAATAAAGTGGATGAATTTGGTACTGTTACTCGAAACAAAGCAAGGCTCGTAGCCCAAGGGTACAACCAACAAGAAGGCATTGACTTTGATCAAACTTATGCTCCAGTAGCTAGATTGGAATCAATTAGGATGCTTCTTGCTTATGCATGCTACAAGAAGATCAAGCTACATCAAATGGACGTCAAAAGTGCTTTTCTTAATGAATTTCCGGAAGAGGGAGTTTATGTCAAGCAACCCCCTGGTTTTGAACATGAACATTATCCGTACTATGTTTACAAGCTCAAGAAGGCATTATATGGCTTAAAGCAAGCATCAAGGGCTTGGTACAAAAGGCTTAGTAAGTTTTTGATCCAAAATGGCTTCATTCGAGGTAAAATTGATCCTACTTTATTTACAAGGCAAAATGGTGATGATATTTTGATTTTCCAAATATATGTAGATGATATAATCTTTGGATCCACTAATAATTCTATGTGCGAGTGGTTTTCGAAGTGTATGAGCAGTGAATTTGACATGAGCATGATAGGTGAGCTCAATTATTTCTTGGGGCTTCAAATTAAACAATCTAAAGATGGAATTTATGTGCATTAATCAAAATATGTCAAGAATTTGCTGACCAGTTTTGGTTTTGGCAATGTCAAGCCGAAATCTACACCAATGAATCAAAACAGCAAGCTGACATCGGATGAAAAAGGTAAAGATGTTGATATCAAGAAGTATAGAGGTATGATTGGTAGTCTTTTATATCTTACTGCTTCTCGGCCAGATATTATGTATAGTGTATGTGTTTGTGCTCGTTTTCAATCTAAACCTAAGGAATCACACTTAAATACAGTTAAAAGAATATTTTGATATTTAAGTGGGACTATTAATCTTGGGTTATTTTATCCTATTACAAGCACATTTGATCTTGTGGGGTATAGTGATGCTGACTATGCAGGTTGTCAAACTGATAGAAAGAGCACAAGTGGTGTTTGTACATACTTAGGACAAAGTCTCGTATCTTGGCAAAGTAAGAAACAAACTTCAGTTGCATTATCCACAGCAGAAGGTGAGTATTTGGCAGCTGGTAGCTGTTGCTCTCAAATTTTGTGGATGATTCAGACTCTACGAGATTTTGGAATCAAGTGTGGCAAAGTTCCAATTTGTTGTGACAACACTAGCACCATCAACATATCAAAGAATCCAGTTAATCACTCAAGAACAAAGCATATTGATGTTCGTCACCATTTCTTCAGAGATAATGCTGCCAAAGGTAAGACTGAATTAGTTTTTGTACCTACTGAATATCAATTGGCAGATATCTTTACAAAACCCCTTGGCGAAGCAAGATTTTCTACCATTCGAAGGGAACTTGGCATGTGCAGTGTATAATGACAAGCTATCTTTGGAAATTTTGTAATGTTGGCTTACTATCATTTTTCATGTTAGCTTACTATGATTGTTTATTTAAATGACATTTTTTTTGTTAAGTTATTTTTTAATAATGATATGTCATTCTCTGTTTAATTATGTTTAAATATTTTCATGATTTGCTGATTTAATTGTTAAATGATTAAAGTGCAAATTATGGTGTTTTAGATAGATTTAAAATGTTATTTTGATAAGTGTTAGAATTAGGATAATTATTATTTGTTTTTAAATCTTATCCTAAATTCTCCCCTAAAAAAGCTATGAAAAACACGGGTTAGGGTTTCACTTCTTATTTCACCGCCGCTCAGTTATTTTTTCTACTTACCGTCTTCTCTCCAACATCATCGCAATTTGATCTCATCATGGTTCGAGCAACAAGAAAATCAGGTCTTCTCTCCAATCGTTCTGTCTCTAAACAAGATAACACTGTGGTTGATTTGGGAAATGAAAGTGCCGATAAAGTGTCTCAAACCCCTGATTCCAAGAAGCTCAAGATCACTCTATCATTTGACTCTCCTGATTTGGAACACAGATTCACCGAGAATGCATTGGATTCTCGTCCCATTCTTCCTGGTATTCCAGTCGTCGGTAAGCTTCTTCAACAATATGATGCTTTAGCTTTGTTTAAGACTGTTGGTATGGATAATTTTGTGCTTGAATTACCGAAAGTTTATTACCCTGATTTAGTTCGTGAATTTTATGCAAATTTGCATGAGGATAAGTTTGGTAATTGTGTGTCCACAGTTCGTGATAAGCGTATTCGATTAAACCCTCCTTTTCTTAGCTCATTAATTAAGTTTGAGAATCCAACTGAGATTGAGGTTTTTACTGGAAAAGGTTATATTGTGTTACCTGATTTTTCTATAATGGATCAATTTAAGTTGTTGTTAGGGTCTGATAGCAAAGTGGAAGAAAAACCCCCAACCTCCATCCACTACTTTAGTCACTCCAATGGCTCATTTTCTGTTTAAAATTTGTCGTGCTAATGTGTGTCCTAGAGGTGGAAACAAATCCACTTTCAGTTGTCAGGATGTTACTGTGGTTGCCATGATTTTAGCCGGTAGGGCTTTTGACTTGTCTCATTCGATTCTCAAGAATATGCTAGCTGCTGTGAATCAGAAGAAAATATGTTTGCCTCATGGGTTGCTATTATCCAAGATTTTTGACTCGTTTAAGATTGATCTTAAGTGTGCTGATAAGTTGTTTGTAAAGGAGGTGTTGGATGCTAAAACCATAGCAATGTCCAACTTGCATATTGAAAGTGGTGAGTTGGTCAGGATCATTCCCACTCTACCTACTGGAACCCCTGCTATAGCTGAGCCCTCAGCCTTTACTCCAACTGTTGAGATGATGCAGTTGCTTAAGGGTATTCAAGATGACAATACTCTGCTTTTTGGACATGTGGCTGCTACTACAGAGCAAGTGAATCAGCTGAAGACTGAGATTAAGGGATTGAAAGATATTATGCTTAACTTCATGTCTATTGCAAAACCCTCGGCTTCTCAATCAAATGCTGATTTGGAAACTGGACTAGATGATTTGGTAAATGCTGCTGATCAGAAGTGTTGACAGCATCATCCTTTGGAGAAAAATAAGCATCTGGCTGATCTTTTTGATGCTTTAAGGGGGAGAAATTTAGGAGACTTATGCTTATGTTTATGTTTATGTTTGGTTGTTAAGACTTGGATTTATGTTTCTCTTCTGTTGACTTATGTTTAAGACTATATGTTGGCTTATGTTTAATCTGTGGTTTGCTACTGGGTTTATGATGCTACTTGGTTTATGTTGGCTGTTTTTATTTTTAAGACTTGTTTATGCTGATGTTACTGGTATTTGAAATCTGTTAAGTTATTTTTGCATTTTTGAAGTTTATTATGCTAATTGTGATGTCTTAAGTTTTAATTTATATATTGAGATATGCATAGATTTAGGGGGAGTTTTATAATTCTCCTAAATGTGTGTAATCATCAAAAAGGGGGAGATTGTAACTACTTAGTTTTGATGATCACAACACAGCAAGCCATCATGTTGTTATTTGAGAATGTTTGCAGGATATAAAAGCTTAATGTCATTGATGTTTAAGTATCATGACAGCAAGCTATCATTAGACAATGATATATTTCAGCAAGCTATGATCAACAGTGTCAGAATAACAGCAAGTCAAGATGCACAGTCCAGATTCAACATGGAAGTCGAATTTCATGGAGATTTTATAGGATCTTTATATATATCAGTTGTAAGGACTTCTCTAATATAATATACGTGCATGATATATATAGAGCTCTTTTATAAAATGTTTTTAATCATTCAAATTGATTTCCTAAAGAATAAGAGTTTGTTTCTCTTTCAAACTCTTTCTTCTATCTTCTGATTAAAACGTTTTATCCTCTACTAAATAGAAGAGATATTTTCTGAACGTTGGACTTCTGTGTTTCTCTTCTATCTAACGTATACATGAACGTTGGAAAACCATCCCAACGATCTTACACGGTAGAATTGGATTCTAGCCGTTGTAATTTGTTGAGGCTGTTTTCAAATGTTAATGTATGGTTATATATATATATGTGGTTTCTTGCAGTTTTTATGACGGATGAATTTGCAAGCAAGAACACATACAACTCCTGATCTTTATTGTTTCTAAAATACTCTCGAGCTCTAATTATATACACGTGTTTCATCTTAGAGAGAGTTTATAGTTTGAGTTGTAAACTTTATCATTGATTTGTATTGTTCAAATTGTATTGATTAGTTGCTGGATAAGTTGGCTAGGGAAACAAGGGTTTAGTGGTACTTGCTAGAGGAGTTTGTACTACGGGGTAGTATAGTAGTTAGAGAGCAGGTTCTTAAACAGGGTTTCAGCAAGGCATTATCAGCACCTGGGATAAAGGGAGATATATTGTTGTATCTTGTAGTTGTAACCTTCATTGATCAATAATATATTCTCTTCCCAAGTTGGTAAGGGACCAGGACGTAGACCATAGGGGCTTAGGTGTCGAACCTGGCTAAAATTCTTGTGTGTTCTATTTACTTTCCTGCACATTATTTTCTGCATTGCATTTAGTCATATCAGCTTACTATTATTATCAGATTATAGTTCTGTTGGTAAAATCTCAGTAAGCTATTTTCACGTAAAATTTAAAAGTAATCCTAGTTAACCATAATCACCTATTCACCCCCTCTACGTGTAATTCCATAGTGATGTGGTTATGTGCGTAAAGAGGGGATACTTGTATTTATTTATCTAATATTATATGGAATATATAAAAAAATAAATTAATAATAAACCTTTTATTTGCATAAATTTATTTGGAAATTACTGAAAATACTATATTTTTCAACTTATTTACAAAAATATTAACATTTTAAAGTTGTTTTCAATTTTAAGTTTCATTTTCAAAAATAATATTGCAACTTATTATGCAACTTAATTTCCAATTTTAAGAAGATTATAAATGTTAAGGTTGCATTTGTTGAGTTTCAAGTTTGCAAGTTTTACAACCTTAAAATCAATTTTGAAGAAATTAAAATAAAAGTTGCAGAATAGGTTCCACAGTTGCAAATCTTATTTTTGAAAATAAAACATAAAAAGTCCATTTTTGAAAATAAGTTTAAAAATGACATTATTTTCGTTTATTTCTAAAACATGTATTATTTTAAAAAAGTCTGAAATTTATATTATGTGAAAATATTTCAAATAAATAACTAATAATATAAAATCTCACAAAATCCCAACAAAATTCTAAATAATGTATCATGGGGATATAGACACAAATAATCAAATCTAAAAATGAAATCCAAAATGATGTGATATTAATAGCTGATATTTTTTTATTTATTAGTCATTGCATCATTTCTCTCATTACATTCTCTCTGTACAAACTCACTGCTATCTCTGTCTGGTTGCCCCTCTTTCACTATATTTGTTGGGGCTTTGGTGTAAGAGGCAAAGGGGGAGGGGGAGGAGGAGAATCAGGTGGTGATGGTGGTGACAAAGGGGGAGGAGGAGGATGAGGAGGAGAATCAGGTGGTAATGGTGGTAAGTTCCTTTCCCTTCCATCTGAACCGTTCCCGTGAGCAGAATTTTCCTTTTCATCCTTGTGGTTGACCGAGACATCCTTCATTTTGAGCTCCTGATTGCACGATATCTTATGGATTTCATCTTCTTCAGCAGACATGTGTGAAAGCAAATGGCCAAGGACAGCAACATTGCTGTGTGAAAAACTAAGAATGAGTAACTAAGAATGTAAGACTCAGTGAAATTTGAGGTTGATGCTAAAACCCAACACCGGTTGACAAAAACCAAGCACATGTATATCTTTTCACAAAATTCAACTTTCCTAACAGGGCTGATTGGCATACTTGGAAATTATATGGCTCATAAGAAAAATTCTTATGAAATTTTAATTTGAAGATAATCAAAGGATTAAATTAAATATTCACTACAACAAAATAGGCCAATTACGACGACCAACTTACGACGGAAAAAATGCGCGCCCAACTTACGACGGAAAAAATTAAAACGTCGTAATTATTTACGACAAAACACAAAACCGTCGTAAGTTTAGTATTTTATTAATAAAATTATGGACGACACGATTAAACAAAAGTGAAAATAATTTGATGTTGCGACGATTTAAACATTTCGTCGTAAGTTAATTATTTTTATTAAAATTTTAAATTGAAATTGAATAAAAAAATATTTTATCTAAATTTGCAACGGAATATTTGCGACGGAAAAAATCGGATCGTCAAATTTACGACGGAAATTAAAATTCGTCGTAAGTTATCAAAGGGGGAAATTTAACTTTT
Organism: Apium graveolens; assembly: GCF_009905375.1. Classification (NCBI taxonomy): domain Eukaryota; kingdom Viridiplantae; phylum Streptophyta; class Magnoliopsida; order Apiales; family Apiaceae; genus Apium; species Apium graveolens. Next base: position 201,061,067 of record NC_133647.1, read on the forward strand.
TTCCAAAAAAATTGACGGGAAAATTAAAATCATTTGAAATTGCGACGATTTGAAAATTTCGTCATAAGTTAAATATTTTTATTAAAATTTAACTTGAAATTAAATGAAAAAAATGTTTTCATCTAAATTTTACGACGAAATATTGTGACGGAAAATATTGGAACATCCAATTTACGACGGAAATTAAAATTCGTCGTAAGTTATGAAAGAGGGAAATTTAACTTTTTTCCAAAATTTGGTCGGTAAATTTGACTATTCTAAAATTTTACAAATAATAAGATAATAATTTAGGACGGATTCCGTCATAAATTAGCACACGAATTTTGATAATTTCAATTTTTAAAAAATATTATTTCATGGTCTAACCATATTAATATCAGCATTTATTTGTTTGGGTGACATTTCACGAATTTCAGAAAAAAATTAATTTTTTTGCTAAAATGATTTAATATAAAACATTGATCATATCACTAATATATATATATATGTATATATTGTCATCGATACGGTTAAATCGATAAAAAATATTTTTAAAATAATCGAACCACAAATTCAGAACTAAAAACTAGTTAGTTGTCCTAGTCAAACTGATGTTTGACTCTTAAAATGTCAAACCAAATAAAACTATTTTGATATGAAATTTTGGTTATATCATTAATATATATATCTATTGATATCTATACGGTGAGATTGTTGAAAAATATTTTTAAAATAATTGTAACACTAATTCAGGATTCAACACTAGTTAGATGTATTAGTCAAACAAATGTTTGACTGTTAAAATGTCAAACCAAATAAAATTATTTTGATATGAAATTTCGTTTATATCACTAATATATATATCTATTGACATCCATACGGTTGGATCGATGAAAAATATTTTTAAAATAATCAAACCACAAATTCAGAACTAAACACTAGTTAGTTGTCCTAATCAAACTGATGTTTGACTGTTAAAATGTCAAACCAAATAAAATTATTTTGATTTAAAATTTTGGTTATATCACTAATATGTATATCTATTGACATCCACCAGGTTTGATCGATGAAAAATATTTTTAAAATAATCGAACCACAAATTCAGAAATAAACACTAGTTAGCCGTCCTAGTCAAACTATTGTTTGACTGTTAAAATGTCAAACAAAATAAAATTATTTTGATATGAAATTTTGGTTATATCACCAATATTTATATCTATTGACATCCATACGGTTAGATCGTTTAAAAATATTTTAAAATAATCGAACCACAAATTCAGAACTAAACACTATTTAGCCGTCTTAGTCAAACTGATGTTTGACTGTTAAAATGTCAAATCAAATAAAATTATTTTGATATGAAATTTTGGTTATATCACTAATATATATATTTATTGACATCCATCCGGTTGGATCGCTGAAAAATATTTTTAAAATAGTCGAAACACTAATTCAAGATTTAACACTAGTTAGCCGTACTATTCAAACTGTTACTTGACTGTTAAAATGTCAAACCAAATAAAAATATTTTGATATGAAATTTTGGTTATATCACTAATATATATATTTATTGACATTCATCCGGTTGGATCGTTGAAAAATATTTTAAAATAGTCGAAACACTAATTCAAGATTAAACACTAGTTAGTTGTACTATATAAACTGTTGCTTGACTGTTAAAATGTCAAACCAAAAAAATATATTTTGATATGAAATTTTGGTTATATCACTAATATATATCTATTGACATCCATACGGTTAGATCATTGAAAAATATTTTTGAAATAATCGTAAGACTAATTCAGGATTCAATACTAGTTAGCTGTACGAGTCAAGCAAATGCTTAACTCTTAAAATGTCAAACCAAATAAAATTATTTTGATATGAAATTTCGGTTATATCACTAATATATATATCTATTGACATCCATATGGTTGGATCGATGAAAAATATTTTTAAAATAATCAAACCACAAATTCAGAACTAAACACTAGTTAGCCGTCCTAGTCAAACTGATGTTTGACTCTTAAAATGTCAAACCAAATAAAATTATTTTGATATGAAATTTTGGTTATATCACTAATATATATATCTATTGACATCCATATGGTTAGATCATTTGAAATTGCGACGATTTGAACATTTCGTCGTAAGTTTAATATTTATATTAAAATTTTAACGTGAAATTAAATAAAAAATTATTTCCTAATAATTTGTAAAATATTTATATATTAAAAAAGTAACATCTAATTTTTCCTAATATCTTTTTTTGAATAATTTTTATAATGATTCAACCGACAAATGGACGACTTATTCTGATTTTTTCCAAAGAAAATACCCCGCCTTTGACTAAAAAAACATAAATCTCTTCTTTTTTTTTGCAAAGACGAACTAAAGCTTAGCAAAAAAAAATAGAAGAATAGACAAAAAAATATGATAAAGTGATAAAAGAACAAAAACAATTTATTTTTGGGTGAAAAATGAAAATTTATTATTAGACCCAAAAATACAAAATGCTAAAATGGTCCGACCCATCTAAGTTAACCCGACCCATGTTAAAAGCCATCAGTTGAAATAGCCTGTATTATTCCCAATCGCAAATCACAATAATTCATTTGTAGGGTTTGGGTTTCCATCAAAACTAAAAGCTTAGCAAACCAAAAAAAATATACAGTGTATCACCATCCAAATCCAGGCTCATCAAGCTAATCCGACCCACTGATGTCCAATCCGCCGCTATTTGGGGCACCGCTGCTCTCGCTGGCGGTACCTATCTCGTTCAGGTCTCTCTCTCTCTCCCCCCTCTATCTCTTTGTTACAAGACTTTCATTCTCTTCTATTTAGGGCTTCTTTAATTTGGGACTTCTTCGATTTAGAACTTTTACGGTTTGGGGATTTTGAAATTGGGGTTTTTCGATCTAGGGTTTTCCTTTTCAAATGGGTTTCAATTTTAAAGGTTCTGCAGTTTTTATGGCTTCCAATGGGGCGGCATGGCTGCATTAACGGTATTTTTTCACTTAGTTTGCTTAATTGTAATGTGTGGATTGTAATGTGGCGGATGTGAGTTTTGTTCTTGTTAGCATCAACTGGAGAATCAAAGTTTGGTGGAGTTTCTTGACATATTAAAAAGCTAGGGTTCTATCTAATTTGGGGGAACTTTGCCGAGAGCTTACTTAGTTAAATTGTTGCTTAAATGAAATCTAGATAGCTTTGTACAGTTATAATCTTCGATTTATAAATCTCGTTTTTGATTTTTACTTAGTTTCAGAAGGCAGAGCGAGGACTACAAAGAGCGGGTCTTGCACCTTTTTCCAAAACAGCACCTTTAAAATGGGATGATGCCCAGAAATGGATAGCAAGCCCAACATCCAACCAGACTAAGAATGGGCAGCCTCATGGGCTGCAGGGTGGAGTAGGATTGAGGAAAAATAATCAATTCGGCTATGGAAGCAGACAAACATCGATGAAAGTTTTTGTTGAAGTTCCAGACCAGATATTGATTTCTTGCAAAGAAGCAGATACCAAGTAGATGGAACTGAGCCAGGGAAACTGGAGGGCCAGTACTTTGTCTCTGTACTTCAGGTACAACTTTTTGTGTGGGTTTTCTTGCAACTTTTTTGGTCATTTTTGTACTCTATCTCTTGTTTAGTTCAGCTTGTGTTAAATGGCTTTTGTGGTGACTTAAGCACAAGGACTGCACAATCATATTTTTTTGTAGCTTAGATTATTGAGTCATCTTATAGAAGGGTTTTTCTTTTTCAGTATTTTGTTTTGTAACTCCTTCTAGATAAATTGGGGACTCATGTGTGTATTATTATATTTCTGGTAAACTTAAGGAAGTCTCTAATAAGTAGTCGGATTAAAAGAAAGTATATTAAACAGAGTCTCACAAGGTTTGAATGAAAATCGAGAAATAAGTGCAACCAAATTAGTGTTACTTACCAGGAGACCAAGTCTTACTAGGTGTACTTGTTGGCTCACTAAGTAAATACCTTAACTTGTATTGATTTGGATTCCTGGAAGTGTTCATATTTCTAATGCTTACAAGTGTAGTGCAGAATTTGATATTTCAGGATTAATGGCCTAAATTCCAAAATTCATAACTTGAGTTTCGAGTGTCCATTTTCTGAGTTTAAACATGTTCTGAAAACCTCTTGAAACACCCTATAATCTGATACTTTGATACTGTGCAATTTCCTGTGTTTTGTATGTCAAAAACCTGTATCAAAAATTCTGGACAGATTGTAAATCCCTCGGAGTCTTATGTTCTATGTCCCCTATTTTGATATGAGTTCGCTGACAGCGAGGGCCTTCTGATTACAAACATCTTTAATCCTCTTCATTTTTATGCCTGTAATTAATTTTACTTCAGTTTGCAACTAGGGAAATCAAAAGTAGAACTATAAAGTAATGCATGCCAGATTTTTAGTTTCACTTATGTATAGATTCACGAGAAAAATCATAAGTTGAGTTTCGAGTATCCGTTTTGCATGATTCAAGATGTTTCGGAAACCTTGTGAAATATTCTAGAGTCTAATCGAATTTATACTGCAATATTGATTGGTGCTTAAATAATTTAGGAAGAATCTGAACTTTTGTAAATTTGATCGCTTTCTCTCCTTGTAATTTTTATGATTTTGCTTCGAACAACAGAGTTAATTTGTGTTTAGAATGTATTTAGTACTCTTCATTTTCCCATGCTTTGAGATTGTTGTAACTTAATAGAGTATTTACCTGTTTAAAATACATTAAGTATCTTTCGAAAGTGAAGTACTAAATAAATTTAGCAAGTTTATGGATGGAGAAAATCGAATTCTGAACCAAGTACCTGAAGTATCCTTACTTAGGGCACTCGTTGATTCTCACATAGCTTAACTATACTTGTTTCGAAATGCCAAATTCTTATTGAACGATATTAATCTCAGTATTACGAGTAAAAAGCCACGAGATTACGTCGGGATATTACCAAAATACAGCAGGACAACAGGACAACAGGTGACATTTTTTAATTAATAATATGTATACCTAGGCTAATATGCATATAATCTGCTTAACTAATTAAGTTGAGTCATTTTACAGGAACATGATGGGTGAAGCCATAAACTCTCTGAATGTTAAGGATCTGAAAAACCTGGAAACCAAACTTGAGAAAGGACTTAACAAAATCCGCTCCAAGAAGGTATAGTCTACAATGACATTTCATTCTTGCTCGATAATGATAAGCGAATAACATTTTTGTAGTAATCATTTTTTCTCTTACAATTATTCTTCATAATAATGCAGACTGAGCTTTTGTTTGCTGAAGTTGAGTACATGCAGAAGAGGGTAACATAAAGAATTGTGTGCAACAATGTACAACCAATTGCTCAAGGACATTATATTTTGTTGGATTTAGTTAGTGGCTTCTACTTAAGTTTTGTCATGTATTGTACAATTTAATACGACTTTGTTAGCTATACTTTTAACATTTTTATGTATTTTTTTTGTACTTTATGATATTTGAATATTATTCCAATTATAGTGAAATAATATGAGTTCTTCCACTAGTTTTGATTGCTTTTTGTTTGGCATTGTATTGAATTTAAAAAATGGCTGGAAACTGAAAAATCAGAATTTGACTATTTTGGAAAAACAAACTTACGACGGGTGTTCATCACATATTCCGTCGTAAGTTACTAATTTACGACGTATAGTTGCGTCGTAAATTTCTGTTTTATTTTAACGAAGGTGGGTCTCACAATTAAACATGCGACGTTTCTTTCGTCGTAAGTAACTAACATACGACATTATTATTCGTCGTATGTTGATAACTTACGACGGAATATTTCGTTGTAAGTAGATTTATTATTTTATAGAGAATGTGGGCCCCCTTTCTAACTTGCGACGCAATTTTATCTTGTGACGAAAAAATGAACTTACTACTCGACCAAAAACGACGATTTTTTTCCGTCGTAAATGGCTCAATTACGACGATTTCAGTTCAAAAAAACCGTCGTAAATGGCCAGATTTGTTGTAGTGATTTTAAGATTGTTAAAAATTTAAGCCCAAAATAAAAAATATTGAGGTTATCCAGATCTAAAAAACAAAAAAGGCATCTTATGAATGAAAGAAGAGTTACTACACTTCGTATGGAAAGGAACTGTAATGGGTAAAATAGTCCATAATTAATTAAAAATTGTGTTATTTTTTGTGGTGAATTTATCTAATTACACTTTTAAGCTATGAGAACAAGTTAGTAGTTAAATAACTGCCAATAAAAATTATGCCAATTAGGAAGGAGATATATGTTAAAAGTTTCTTGTAATTGGCCTTGGAAAAACATTAGATAAGAAACAAATGTGTAATGAAAGTAACAAAACAGGCTACATGATCTCAATATTATTAATTTCTGACCTGCCATATTCTTCGATAATGCCATCAGTCGATCTTGATTGAATTACATATATGTCTTCTTGAGATGAATTTCTGATTAAATGCTCTATATGATCAACGTAAGGCTGAAGATGTGATTTTGGTATAATCTTCCTTTTAATCCATAATCGCAGAATCTGTAGTTATAGATTGTACTTAAAAGAAGGTTATGGAAAAGTGCAATGTTAAAAAATCATTCAAGTGATCATATCAGTAAATGATACCTTAGCACACTGCTTATGATTCTCTCCGGGGTGAGCCCCTGCTGGAGCAGCAGCTCCTAACAGCCGAGGCAACTGATCTTGCACGACTGTAACCAAACAAGCTCCGGCAAAGTCTACAAAATTTTAAGAAAAAAGTGAGTCATTTGTACTGATCATGCTCTTCATAAACCACGCCAGGCAATATCTTACAATTACATTGAATCTGGATAGATGCTAATATACAGAAGAAACAATCATAACAACCACTAATGCAAAGAAGTGAAGCAAATAAAAGTTTGAAAGGGGAGTAAATATAATAATTAAATCCAGAAATCTGGGGTTTTTACCTTTGTGCCTATGTGAATGCTTCATAATGGAATCCACAAGAAAGAAAATTTTTACTCTTCCATGCATATTGTGCTCTTTTTCCAACTTCTATATTATAAGTTCAATAACCTGCACACAACAATATTTATCATCAAAGCACGAAATTACAAATTTACCTACTATATAAAATTAAAAACTAATCCAACTACATGAACTTGTGATTAAACAAAGTAACCCTATATATTTAATCAAATTAATATATAGACATCTACAAAAAGATTGACATTAATTATGTTTCCACATGAACACTTTTAATAAATCACAAAATTCAGTTTATTCTTAAAGATGGTAGGATATTTAACAAATATGAGCTTTAACATTGTTTATGGTCAATAAAGAAAAAAATATTTAACAAAATATTTAAATGCTGGTGCAAAAACACAATATTACCAACCTCATGGGCAATTCCATTTTTAGCACAATCAGATGCAAGACGCGTTGCCCGATGTATACAGTCTTTTGACTCTGACAGTATCTCCATTATACCTCTGAATGCGTCACGAGCAACAATTCCCTCAGTACTGATAGAGCCCCGAGTAAACACATTATCCCTTGGTTGAACAGGGGAACCAATTTTAGAAGTTCTAGACACATTTTGAGATATGCTTTGAGAAGGAACTCTTATCAATTTCTTCTCCTTAGCAAGTGCAACTAGATGTCTTATAGATGGAATAGAGTCCTCGTTGTTTGATTCTGACAATGCACTAGTTTTGCTCCCTGGAACAGCATTGTTTTCTGTTTCGAGCCTATGCAAGGAGTGCAACATAAGAAAGTATATCAGGGAAATTATAATATGCTTACTATTAGGATTAGCAAAAAAAATGGGATCATACCTTTTACTTATTTGGTTAGCTTCTAGTGATGATTTCCGCCTTTTTTCCAATAACTCCGTAATTTCTTTAACAGTTGTAGCTAAATATTTAGCTACATTGGATTTTCCTCGAGGTCTAATCTTGACATCACCTGTAAATAAATGGATGTTATTAGGTTCAAAGAAAGTTGTGTTAAAAATAAAATAATTGAAGAAACGTAAATTAGTAAATTTACTTCCAAAAAATAAAATAAGAAATTATACTTCATGTTCATACTTCATGTTGAATGTCAGGTCTTAATATAAAGACAACACGACATACACAAAAATACTTAAACTAACACAATTTTAAAGAAAGACAATGAGAGATACATAGCAATACTACTTGAAAATTTCATGACAAAAAACTATAGCATCATTGCATTCAAACATTCCTATTCACCAAATGTACAATTCATAAAAAAATGAGTAGTTTACATCTAAAATTCATATTTACATAGACAATTCATGATTTTGTTTGATTATCATTTTTATTGTTGTGACATTACCATATCTACGTAGATGTGAAAGACAATAATTTTATATTCATTTTTAATTGTATTTATTGAACCTTGTAAGTAGAAAAATATTGGTATATTATCACTTAATCAAGATTAATCAAGATTATAAAAATGATAACGCTCAATTATTATCTAGTGCAAGTTGAAACAAGCCATGCCATTTTAAGCTTATATAAGTAATTCGAAAAAGGATTTTACCATAATGAGGATCTTAAGCCAATAAAGTTAATTACTGTATCCTTGCTTGCAAAGAGTAGAGGTAATATTTAACCCCATTCATACAAAAACTTAGCAGATTTTCTTTAACATTTATTATTTATCAATATAAACTTCACACAAAAATTTTATATTATTGAGAGAAAGAATGTGTTAGCATGTTTTAAGAACCTAAACATTGAGGGGAAGAATGAAGTCTAAAATAAAGTGGGGATTCTCTTTTTGTCAACCTTCAATATACACTTTAATGTGCAATGGGTGGGCAATATTGCATGCACATAAATAATGCACAAATGTGTTACCTCACCACCTCTGTTATGAATTATAACTACTAAATAAAAATTTTATAATACAAAAATACTCAATAGTCCTATAAAAGATGTAAGCTTATGATTAAGAGCAACTTAATTTCTAGTATGGAAAGTCTGCAGAATGTATGTTATTGATAAAACAGAGAAGTATATTTCTCTTATACGAGACTAACAGAGTCTCTAAAAACCACGCCCAACAGTCCTAGTTTACCTCCACTCTTTTCCTACAAAATAGCAACTACATGAAGACTATTTTTATTCCTACAACGTGTCTATAACCCACGTTAATTTATTTAAAACATTACAATGAAATAAACAATTGATGTTTAGATTAAAATAATCCCAACATACTCCCCCTTAATCTAAACATTATCAAGGTTCTTCACTCCCAGCAAGTTCCTCATCTGCTCGAATTTAACAGCTGCCAGGGCCTTTGTCAATATATCTGCTCTTTGGTCATTCGAGTTGACATGCCTAATAAAAATTAATCCTTGCTCCACACAATCCCGAATAAAATAATATCTCAAGTCAATGTGTTTGCTTCTACCATGAAACACAGGATTCCGTGCCAAGTCCACAGCCGACCTATTATCAATACAAATAGTAACAGGACCTGGTTTAATGTCCATAATCTGTCCAAGAACCCGCTGGAGCCAAACAGCTTGACAAGCGGCGGCCGTGGCTGCCATGAACTCAGCCTCACACGATGATAGAGCCAAACAACGCTGCTTCTGTTATACCCAGGTGATGAGTTTCTCGTCAAGGTAAAACGCCATGCCACCTGTGCTCTTATGATCTTCTAGACTCCCTGTCAAATCACTATCTGAGAACCCTGAAAGAATATAGTTCCCTCTTTCTTTTGCGTATCTCAAACCATAATTAATAGTGCCCTTCACATATCTGCATATCCTCTTTACATCATTGTAATGAATTTCTGTTGGTCTCTCCATGTAGCGACTGACTATTCCCACTGCATAAATAATATCAGGGCGTGTGTGTACCAAGTATCTCAAACCTCTTACGACACTCTTGTATGGTGTAGAATTCACAGGCTTTCCCGTCGCATCAGCGTGGAGTTGTAATTTGTGTTCCATCGGGAATTTCACAACGTTGCAGTCTCGCATACCGGCTTTCTCCAGGACCTTCTTGGCATAGGCTGACTGTTTCAACTCGAAGTAGTCTTTTTCTTGAGATACTTCCAGACCCAAGTAATACAAAACTAGTCCCAAGTCAGACATGGCAAATTCCCGACTCATATCCCCCTTGAATTTGGCAATGTATGACTAAGTTGATCCGGTGACAATAAGATCATCGACATAGACACCCAGGAGAAGAAAATCAGATGCATCACGTTTAGTATAAACGGCATGCTCAAACGGGCATTTGACAAACCCCATCTGAAGTAAACAGTGGTTGAGACGAGAATACCAGGCACGGGGAGCCTGGCGAAGACCGTAAAGGGCTTTGAGAAGTCGATAAACTTTGTGTTCGGATCCTAGTTTGACGTAGCCTTTTGGTTGCGAAACATAGACTTCTTCAAGAATAATACCGTTGAGAAATGCTGATTTAACATCGAGGTGGTGAACCTCCCAGCTATTCTTGGCAGCCAAAGCAAGTAACAACCGGACTATTTCAAGACGAGTGACAGGGGTAAAAACTTCGTCAAAATCGACCCCCTGACATTGTACATAGCCCTTTGCGACGAGGCGGGCTTTGTGTTTCATAACTGCACCGTGTTGATCTGTTTTTACTTTAAAGATCCACTTGAGGTCGATTGCTTTGTGACCCTTAGGCAAATCAGTGAGCTCCCATGTTTGATTGTTCTCGATTGATGCAATTTTGCTGTCCATGGCAGCTTTCCAGACATTTTCTTTGATGGCCTGTTCAAAACATACAGGTTCGTCAATCCCCATGAGAAGGAGTTCATCATTCAGTTCAAAGACGTCAGTCTCATTCATGATGGCATTCACAGATCGGAATCGAAGAGGCTGTTCACTGCTCGTAGATGAGCCACCTGAGACAGTCGTAGATGAGCTTTCTAACGTGAAATTTGTGCTCCCTTCACCTGTAGTGGGAGACATTGTATCACTGGGTGCATGGACAGAATGCACAGGTGTGGATTGCAGAGAAGATGAGGTTGGATAACGGGTGACTGGAGTGACTGGATCATCCAGAGAAGGAGTAACACTAGCTGCACTTTGAGCCTCACTGGTTGCACGTTGGGTGGTGTGTACAGGAATTTCGCCGAGAATATATGGCCCGTGGTCAGATGACGAGTGCTGAGATGAAGATTCCCATACCCAGGCTTCAGTTTCAGCAAATGTAAAATCACGATTAACCTGGATTCTGTCTGTGATGGGATCGTATAGGCGATAAGCCTTCGTCCCTGGTTCCCGGCCAAAATGGACAACTCGACGGCTGCGATCATCGAGTTTCTTCGTATGAACATCCGGAACCTTTAGATACGCAACGCACCCAAAGACTTTCAAATGAGCAACATCAGGTTTGCGACCATACCAGGCCTCATGTGGTGTAATGGTAGACAGTGAACGTGTTGGAAATTTGTTGAGAAGATAGACTGCATGTGTCACAGCTTCACCCCAGTATTTGGAAGGCACATGCATTTCTTTAAGTAGGCTCCGTGTTATGGCTATAACAGTGCGGTTACGGCGCTCTACAACACCGTTTTGTTTAGGTGTGTAGGGGGCTGTATATTGCCTCTATATCCCTTATGATTCACAGAACGAGGTAAATGTCTTAGAACAAAACTCGCCACCGCGGTCTGTACGAAGTACCTGTATGCCCTGTTTTTCACCATTCTCAACAACCAATTTAAACTTTTTAAAGTGACTTAAGGCCTCATCTTTCATTTTGAGCATGAATACCCCCATCAAACGTGTATGATCGTCTATAATTAACATGAAATAGTTGTTTACAGCAAGGGTGGGGGGTGAAATGAGTCCACATATGTCCATATGTAATAATTCCAATGAAACTTTTGCAGAAAATGAAGTTTAAGGGGAAATGGCTTACGTGTTTATTTAGACATGAGGCATCCATTGCATAGCTCCTTCTGTGTTCCAATGTGTGGTAGTCCAGTTGCCATTTCGTGATGTGACATCGTTTGGAGAGCTCCAACATTTACATGCCCGAACCGTTTATGCCACACCCATGCCTCCTGTTCACTTTTGATCAGCAAACAGACTAATGGTGCCTCAACAATATGAATTTTGTAAAGTCTGTTGCTCGATCTTTTGACATTGATGAGCATCCTTCCACAACTATCATAGACCCACAAGTGCTCTCCATTCATGACCACGCGATTTCCCTCTTCAGATAATTGGCCCAAGCTGATTATATTACTCCGCAACGTGGGGATGTGGTAAACGTCATTAAGAATTTTTGTCTCCCCATTTTTGCATGCAATCCGGATGGAACCTTTCCCTTCAATTTTCACTAACGACCCATCTCCAAATTTAACTTCTCCTTTCTTTGTTTTATCCAACTGTTCAAATTTTCCATGACAGCCAGTCATATGATTACTGGCTCCATTATCTAGGTGCCACGTATTCTCTGCTACATTCTTGTCTCCAACTACAGTTTTGCCTTCGACAAATGAGGTCATAGTCTCCATATTCTCTCCATTCTTGACAACCATTAGCAACGCCGGTTCATCATCATTTATTTGTGCTAAGTTTGCTTCTCCCCTCTGTTGTCGTTCTCGATTGGGTTTACAACATTCAACTACGTAATGCCCGAACGTGCCACAATTGTAACACCGAATTTGACTCTTGTCTCGGGCACCACGAGTGTATTTAGCACGAAAATCTCTGCCACTTGAAACATTTCCCTTTCCTGATCGCTTCAGCCATTCCTCCCTGATGAGGAGGAGTTTTCCTTCCGTGTTTTCTCGCTTGACCCACTCATCCTCGGTCAACAACAGTTGTTGCTGCACTTCGCCTGTTTCAGCTTGTCCTTTGAGTCGTTCGTAATGAGCTTTGAGAGAGCCCATGACCTCTTCAACCGACATGCCTTCCAGGTTCCCAAACTGTTCAATAGCCGAGGCAATTTGCGGGAATCTCGTTGGAACAGCCGTTAGCAACTTCTTTACGACATACGACTCTGGAACTGTCTCTCCCAACGCCCGGATGTTTGTTACCAGCCCGTTGAGTCTCATACAGGAATCATCCAATTGCTCTGACTCCTTCATCCTTAGTGACTCAAATTCCGACCTCAAGGTTTGAGCCTTGGCTAGTTTTACTTTTTCAGCACACTGACATAATGTTTTGATCGCACTCCAAGCATCTTTGGACATTTTCTTCCCAGCGATTGTCAACAGTATGTCGTCACCAAGACCTTGGTAGATTAGCGCTAAAGCCCGCTTATCCATCTTCTGCTCAACAACAATCTTAGGATCTTTGGCTTCGATGGCATCCCATACTCCGTGAGCCTGCATGAAAACTTTCATTTTCATAGCCCATACAGTGTAGTTCGATTTTTTAAGCATGGGATAGCTTAGTCTGAACGCCCCTTCTTTAGTCTTGCTTCCCTCCATATGTCGTAGGTTATCAGATGAATTTCACGGGTGGTTTTGGTTTTAAAGCTCTGATACCAAATGTAAGCTTATGATTAACAACAACTTAATTTATGTTATGGAAAGTCTGCAGAATGTATGTTATTGATAAAACAGAGAAGTACATTTCTCTTATACGAGACTAACAGAGTCTCTAAAAACCAGGCCCAACAGTCCTAGTTTACCTCCACTATTCTCCTACAAAATAGCAACTACATGAAGACTATTTCTATTCCTACAACGTGTCTATAACCCACGTTAATTTATTTAAAACATTACAATGAAATAAACAATTAATGTTTAGATTAAAATAATCCCAACAAAGACATCATACACTCTTAGACTACTTCAAGATATAGAACAATAATATTTTGGCCAATTATTTTTTATAGCATGACTTAATAATCAAGTTTTTTTGTAGTCTTGAGACTTCTGCAATGTGTAAATTATTTCATTTAGTGGGCTAGTCTAGAAATGGAACATTAGAGTGGTATATAGGTTGGCATTATTGGGTTGACAAACACAAATATTTTTATTTTTAAATTTTTTCCTACTAAAAACTTGGCATGGAGTTAGGATTTAGCGCCTTCATATTGTCAAATTTATAAACATGAATTTATGATAAACATATAGCCAAATTGAAAGTTTATAGGAAAATTCACATGTACGTATAATTTTTTGATAGACCAAGAAAATTCCTTTTGTAGAGAATTTATATATTTAGATTGATCTTAAGTTTGCTGATAAGTTGTCTGTAAAGGAGGTGTTGGATGCTAAAACCATAGCAATGTCCAACTTGCATATTGAAAGTGGTGAGTTGGTCAGGATCATTCCCACTCTACCTACTGGAACCCCTGCTATAGCTGAGCCCTCAGCCTTTACTCCAACTGTTGAGATGATGCAGTTGCTTAAGGGTATTCAAGATGACAATACTCTGCTTTTTGGACATGTGGCTGCTACTACAGAGCAAGTGAATCAGCTGAAGACTGAGATTAAGGGATTAAAAGATATTATGCTTAACTTCATGTCTACTGCAAAACCCTCGGCTTCTCAATCAAATGCTGATTTAGAAACTGGACTAGATGATTTGGTAAATGCTGTTGGAGATATGGAAAATGAAGATCAGCCAGATGCTTATTTTTCTCCGAAGGATGATGCTGTCAACACTTCTGATCAGCCTTCAACCTAGATCTTTTTGATGCTTTAAGGGGGAGAAATTTAGGAGACTTATGCTTATGTTTATGTTTATGTTTGGTTATTAAGACTTGGATTTATGTTTCTCTTCTGTTGACTTATGTTTAAGACTATATGTTGGCTTATGTTTAATCTGTGGTTTGCTACTTGGTTTATGATGCTACTTGGTTTATGTTGGCTGTTTTTGTTTTTAAGACATGTTTATGCTGATGTTACTGGTATTTGAAATCTGTTAAGTTATTTTTGCATTTTTGAAGTTTATTATGCTAATTGTGATGTCTTAAGTTTTAATTTATATTTTGAGATATGCATAGATTTAGGGGGAGTTTTATAATTCTCCTAAATGTGTGTAATCATCAAAAAGGGGGAGATTGTAACTACTTAGTTTTGATGATCACAACACAGCAAACCATCATGTTGTTATTTGAGAATGTTTGCAGGATATAACAGCTTAATGTCATTGATGTTTAAGTATCATGACAGCAAGCTATCATTAGACAGTGATATATTTCAGCAAGCTATGATCAACAGTGTCAGAATAACAGCAAGTCAAGATGCACAGTCCAGATTCAACATGGAAGTCGAATTTCATGGAGATTTTATAGGATCTTTATATATATCAGTGGTAAGGACTTCTCTAATATAATATACGTGCATGATATATATAGAGCTCTTTTATAAAACGTTTTTAATCATTCAAATTGATTTCCTAAAGAATAAGAGTTTGTTTCTCTTTCAAACTCTTTCTTCTATCTTCTGATTAAAATATTTTATCCTCTACTAAATAGAAGAGATATTTTCTGAACGTTGGACTTCTGTGTTTCTCTTCTATCTAACGTATACATGAACGTTGGAAAACCATCCCAACGATCTTACACGGTAGAATTGGATTCTAGCCGTTGTAATTTGTTGAGGCTGTTTTCAAATGTTAATGTATGGTTATATATATATATATATATATATATATATATATATATATATATATATATGGTTTCTTGCAGTTTTTATGACGGACGAATTTGCAAGCAAGAACACATACAACTCCTGATCTTTATTGTTTCTAAAATACTCTCGAGCTCTAATTATACACACGTGTTTCATCTTAGAGAGAGTTTATAGTTTGAGTTGTAAACTTTATCATTGATTTGTATTGTTCAAATTGTATTGATTAGTTGCTGGATAAGTTGGCTAGGAAAACAAGGGTTTAGTGGTACTTGCTAGAGGAGTTTGTACTACCGGGTAGTATAGTACTTAGAGAGTAGGTTCTTAAACAGGGTTTCAGCAAGGCATTATCAGCATCTGGGATAAAGGAAGATATATTATTGTATCTTGTAGTTGTAACCTTCATTGATCAATAATATATTCTCTTCCCAAGTTGGTAAGGGACCAGGACGTAGACCATAGGGGCTTACGTGTCGAACCTGGCTAAAATTCTTGTGTGTTCTATTTACTTTCCTGCACATTATTTTCTGCATTGCATTTAGTCATATCAGCTTACTATTATTATCAGATTATAGTTCTGTTGGTAAAATCTCAGTAAGCTATTTTCGCGTAAAATTTAAAAGTAATCCTAGTTAGCCATAATCACCTATTCACCCCCTCTAGGTGTAATTCCATAGTGATGTGGTTATGTGCTTAAAGAGGGGATACTTGTATTTATTTATCTAATATTATATGGAATATATAAAAAAATAAATTAATAATAAACCTTTTATTTGAATAAATTTATTTTGAAATTACTGAAAATACTATATTTTTCAACTTATTTACAAAAATATTAACATTTTAAAGTTGTTTTCAATTTTAAGTTTCATTTTCAAAAATAATGTTGCAACTTATTATGCAACTTAATTTCCAATTTTAAGAAGATTATAAATGTTAAGGTTGCATTTGTTGAGTTTCAAGTTTGCAAGTTTTACAACCTTAAAATCAATTTTGAAGAAATTAAAATAAAAGTTGCAGAATAGGTTCCACAGTTGCAAATCTTATTTTTGAAAATAAAACTTAAAAAGTCCATTTTTGAAAATAAGTTTAAAAATGACATTATTTTCGTTTATTTCTAAAACATGTATTATTTTAAAAAAGTCTGAAATTTATATTATGTGAAAATATTTCAAATAAATAACTAATAATATAAAATCTCACAAAATCCCAACAAAATTCTAAATAATGTATCATGGGGATATAGACACAAAAAATCAAATCTAAAAATGAAATCCAAAATGATGTGATATTAATAGCTGATATTTTTTTATTTATTAGTCATTGCATCCTTTCTCTCATTACATTCTCTCTGTACAAACTCACTGCTATCTCTGTCTGGTTGCCCCTCTTTCACTATATTTGTTGGGGCTTTGGTGTAAGAGGCAAAGGGGGAGGGGGAGGAGGAGAATCAGGTGGTGATGGTGGTGACAAAGGGGGAGGAGGAGGATGAGGAGGAGAATCAGGTGGTAATGGTGGTAAGTTCCTTTCCCTTCCATCTGAACCGTTCCCGTGAGCAGAATTTTCCTTTTCATCCTTGTGGTTGACCGAGACATCCTTCATTTTGAGCTCCTGATTGCACGATATCTTATGGATTTCATCTTCTTCAGCAGACATGTGTGAAAGCAAATGGCCAAGGACAGCAACATTGCTGTGTGAAAAACTAAGAATGAGTAACTAAGAATGTAAGACTCAGTGAAATTTGAGGTTGATGTTAAAACCCAACACCGGTTGACAAAAACCAAGCACATGTATATCTTTTCACAAAATTCAACTTTCCTAACAGGGCTGATTGGCATACTTGGAAATTATATGGCTCATAAGAAAAATTCTTATGAAATTTTAATTTGAAGATAATCAAAGGATTAAATTAAATATTTTAAGATTGTTAAAAATTTAAGCCCAAAATAAAAAATATTGAGGTTATCCAGATCTAAAAAACAAAAAAGGCATCTTATGAATGAAAGAAGAGTTACTACACTTCGTATGGAAAGGAACTGTAATGGGTAAAATAGTCCATAATTAATTAAAAATTATGTTATTTTTTGTGGTGAATGTATCTAATTACACTTTTAAGCTATGAGAACTAGTTAGTAGTTAAATAACTGCCAATAAAAATTATGCTGAACCTCATGGGCAATTCTCCAACAAAATATTTAAATATTTAACAAAATATTTAACAAAATATTTAAATGCTGGTGCAAAAACACAATATTACCAACCTCATGGGCAATTCCATTTTTAGCACAATCAGATGCAAGACGCGTTGCCCGATGTATACAGTCTTTTGACTCTGACAGTATCTCCATTATACCTGTGAATGCGTCACGAGCAACAATTCCCTCAGTACTGATAGAGCCCCGAGTAGACACATTATCCCTTGGTTGAACAAGGGAACCAATTTTAGAAGTTCTAGACACATTTTGAGATATGCTTTGAGAAGGAACTCTTATCAATTTCTTCTCCTTAGCAAGTGCAACTAGATGTCTTATAGATGGAATAGAGTCCTCGTTGTTTGATTCTGACAATGCACTAGTTTTGCTCCCTGGAACAGCATTGTTTTCTGTTTCGAGCCTATGCAAGGAGTGCAACATAAGAAAGTATATCAGGGAAATTATAATATGCTTACTATTAGGATTAGCAAAAAAAATGGGCTCATACCTTTTACTCATTTGGTTAGCTTCTAGTGATGATTTCCGCCTTTTTTCCAATAACTCCTTAATTTCTTTAACAGTTGTAGCTAAATATTTAGCTACATTCGATTTTCCTCGAGGTCTAATCTTGACATCACCTGTAAATAAATGGATGTTATTAGGTTCAACGAAAGCTGTGTTAAAAATAAAATAATTGAAGAAACGTAAATTAGTAAATTTACTCCCAAAAAATAAAATAAGAAATTATACTTCATGTTCATACTTCATGTTGAATGTCAGGTCTTAATATAAAGACAACACGACATACACAAAAATACTTAAACTAACACAATTTTAAAGAAAGACAATGGGAGTTACATAGTAATACTACTTGAAAATTTCATGAAAAAAAACTATAGCATCATTGCATTCAAACATTCCTATTCACCAAATGTACAATTCATAAAAAAATGAGTAGTTTACATCTAAAATTCATATTTACATAGACAATTCATGATTTTGTTTGATTAGCATTTTTATTCTTGTGACATTACCATATGTACGTACATGTGAAAGACAATAATTTTATATTCATTTTCAATTGTATTTATTGAATCTTGTAAATAGAAAAATATTGGTATATTCTCACTTAATCAAGATTAATCAAGATTATAAAAATGATAACGCTCAATTATTATCTACTGCAAGTTGAAACAAGCCATGCCATTTTAAGCTTATATAAGTAATTCGAAAAAGGATTTTACCATAATGAGGATCTTAAGCCAATAAAGTTAATTACTGTATCCTTGCTTGCAAAGAGTAGAGGTAATATTTAACCCCATTCATACAAAAATTTAGCAGATTTTCTTTAACATTTATTATTTATCAATATAAACTTCACACAAAAAATTTATATTATTGAGAGAAAGAATGTGTTAGCATGTTTTAAGAACCTAAACATTGAGGGGAAGAATGAAGTCTAAAATAAAGTGGGGATTCTCTTTTTGTCAACCTTCAATATACACTTTAATGTGCAATGGGTGGGCAATATTGCATGCACATAAATAATGCACAAATGTGTTACCTCACCACCTCTGTTATGAATTATAACTACTAAATAAAATTTTTATAATGCAAAAATACTCAATAGTCCTATAAAAGATGTAAGCTTATGATTAAGAGCAACTTAATTTCTGGTATGGAAAGTCTGCAGAATGTATGTTATTGATAAAACAGAGAAGTACATTTCTCTTATACGAGACTAACAGAGTCTCTAAAAACCACGCCCAACAGTCCTAGTTTACCTCCACTCTTTTCCTACAAAATAGCAACTACATGAAGACTATTTTTATTCCTACAACGTGTCTATAACCCACGTTAATTTATTTAAAACATTACAATGAAATAAACAATTGATGTTTAGATTAAAATAATCCCAACATACTCCCCCTTAATCTAAACATTATCAAGGTTCTTCACTCCCAGCAAGTTCCTCATCTGCTCGAATTTCACAGCTGTCAGGGCCTTTGTCAATATATCTGCTCTTTGGTCATTCGAGTTGACATGCCTAATAACAATTAATCATTGCTCCACACAATCCCGAATAAAATAATATCTCAAGTCAATGTGTTTGCTTCTACCATGAAATACAGGATTCCGTGCCAAGTCCTCAGCCGACCTATATTAATACAAATAGTAACAGGACCTGGTTTAATGTCCATAATCTGTCCAAGAACCCGCTGGAGCCAAACAGCTTGACAAGCGGCGGCCGTGGCTGCCATGAACTCAGCCTCACACGATGATAGAGCCACACAACGCTGCTTCTGTTATACCAAGGTGATGAGTTTCTCGTCAAGGTAAAATGCCATGCCACCTGTGCTCTTATAATCATCTAGACTCCCTGTCAAATCACTATCTGAGAAACCTGAAATAATATAGTTTCCTCTTTCTTTTGCGTATCTCAAACCATAATTAATAGTGCCCTTCACATATCTGCATATCCTCTTTACATCATTGTAATGAATTTCTGTTGGTCTCTCCATGTAGCGACTGACTATTCCCACTGCATAAATAATATCAAGGCGTGTGTGTACCAAGTATCTCAAACCTCTTACGACACTCTTGTATGGTGTAGAATTCACAGGCTTTCCCGTAGCATCAGCGTGGAGTGGTAATTTGTGTTCCATCGGGAACTTCACAACGTTGCAGTCTCGCATACCGGCTTTCTCCAGGACCTTCTTGGCATAGGCTGACTGTTTCAACTCGAAGTAGTCTTTTTCTTGAGACACTTCCAGACCCAAGTAATATAAAAGTAGTCCCAAGTCAGACATGGCAAATTCCCGACTCATATCCCCCTTGAATTTGGCAATGTATGACTAAGTTGATCCGGTGACAATAAGATCATCGACATAGACACCCAGGAGAAGAAAATCAGATGCATCACATTTAGTAAAAACGACATGCTCAAACGGGCATTTGACAAACCCCATCTGAAGTAAACAGTGGTTGAGACGAGAATACCAGGCACGGGGAGCCTGGCGAAGACTGTAAAGGGCTTTGAGAAGTCGATAAACTTTGTGTTCGGATCCTAGTTTGACGTAGCCTTTTGGTTGCGAAACATAGACTTCTTCACGAATAATACCGTTGAGAAACGCTGATTTAACATCGAGGTGGTGAACCTCCCAGCTATTCTTGGCAGCCAAAGCAAGTAACAACCGGACTATTTCAAGACGAGTGACAGGGGCAAAAACTTCGTCAAAATCGACCCCCTGACATTGTACATAGCCCTTTGCGATGAGGCAGGCTTTGTGTTTCATAACTGCACCGTGTTGATCTGTTTTTACTTTAAAGATCCACTTGAGGTCGATTGCTTTGTGACCCTTAGGAAAATCAGTGAGCTCCCATGTTTGATTATTCTCGATTGATGCAATTTTGCTGTCCATGGCAGCTTTCCAGACATTTTCTTTGATGGCCTGTTCAAAATATACAGGTTCGTCAATCCCCATGAGAAGGAGTTCATCATTCAGTTCAAAGACGTCAGTCTCATTCATGATGGCATTCACAGATCGGAATCGAAGAGGCTGTTCACTGCTCGTAGATGAGCCACCTGAGACAGTCGTGGATGAGCTTTCTAACGTGAAATTTGTGCTCCCTTCACCTGTAGTGGGATACATTGTATCACTGGGTGCATGGACAGAATGCACAGGTGTGGATTGCAGAGAAGATGAGGTTGGAGAATGGGTGACTGGAGTGACTGGATCATCCAGAGAAGGAGTAACACTAGCTGCACTTTGAGCCTCACTGGTTGCACGTTGGGTGGTGTGTGCAGGAATTTCGCCGAGAATATATGGCCCGTGGTCAGATGACGAGTGCTGAGATGAAGATTCCCATACCCAGGCTTCAGTTTCAGCAAATGTAAAATCACGATTAACCTGGATTCTGTCTGTGATGGGATCGTATAGGCGATATGCCTTCGTCCCTGGTTCCTGGCCAAAATGGACAACTCGACGGCTGCGATCATAGAGTTTCTTCGTATGAACAGCCGGAACCTTTAGATACGCAACGCACCCAAAGAATTTCAAATGAGCAACATCAGGTTTGCGACCATACCAGGCCTCATGTGGTATAATGGTAGACAGTGAACGTGTTGGCAATTTGTTGAGGAGATAGACTGCATGTGTCACAGCTTCACCCCAGTATTTGGAAGGCACATGCATTTCTTTAAGTAGGCTCCGTGTCATGGCCATAACAGTGCGGTTACGGCGCTTTATAACACCGTTTTGTTTAGGTGTGTAGGGCGTTGTATATTGCCTCTGTATCCCTTGTGATTCACAGAACGAGGTAAATGTCTTAGAACAAAACTCGCCACCGCGGTCTGTACGAAGTACCTGTATGCCCTGTTTTTTACCATTCTCAACAACCAATTTAAACTTTTTAAAGTGACTTAAGGCCTCATCTTTCATTTTGAGGATGAATACCCCCATCATACGTGTATGATCGTCTATAATTAACATGAAATAGTTGTTTCCAGCAAGGGGGGGAGGGTGAAATGAGTCCACATATGTCCATATGTAATAATTCCAATGAAACTTTTACAGAAAATGAAGTTTAAGGGGGAAATGGCTTACATGTTTGTTTAGACATGAGGCATCCATTGCATAGCTCCTTCTGTGTTCCAATATGTGGTAGTCCAGTTGCCATTTCGTGACGTGACATCGTTTGGAGAGCTCCAACATTTACATGCCCGAACCGTTTATGCCACACCCATGCCTCCTGTTCACTTTTGATCAGCAAATAGACTAGTGGTGCCTCAGCAATATGAATTTTGTAAAGTCTGTTGCTCGATCTTTTGACATTGATGAGCATCCTTCCACAACTATCATAGACCCACAAGTGCTCTCCATTCATGACCACGCGATTTCCCTCTTCAGATAATTGGCCCAAGCTGATTATATTACACCGCAACGTGGGGATGTGGTAAACGTCATTAAGAATTTTTGTCTCCCCATTTTTACATGCAATCCGGATGGAACCTTTCCCTTCAATTTTCACTAACGACCCATCTCCAAATTTAACTTCTCCTTTCTTTGTTTTATCCAACTGTTCAAATTTTCCATGACAGCCAGTCATATGATTACTGGCTCCATTATCTAGGTACCACGTATTCTCTGCTGCATTCTTGTCTCCAACTACAGTTTTGCCTTCGACAAATGAGGTCATAGTCTCCATATTCTCTCCATTCTTGACAACCATTAGCAACGCCGGTTCATCATCATTTATTTGTGCTAAGTTTGCTTCTCCCCTCTGTTGTCGTTCTCGATTGGTTTACGACATTCAACTGCGTAATGCCCGAACGTGCCACAATTGTAACACCGAATTTGACTCTTGTCTCGGGCACCACGAGTGTATTTAGCACGAAAATCTCTGACTCTTTACGACATACGACTCTTGAACTGTCTCTCCCAACGCCCGGATGTTTGTTACCAGCCCGTTGAGTCTCATACAGAAATCATCCAATTGCTCTGACTCCTTCATCCTTAATGACTCAAATTCCGACCTCAAGGTTTGAGCCTTGGCTAGTTTTACTTTTTCAGCACCCTGACATAATGTTTTGATCGCACTCCAAGCATCTTTGGACATTTTCTTCCCAGCGATTGTCAACAGTATGTCGTCACCAAGACCTTGGTAGATTAGCGCTAAAGGCCGCTTATCCATCTTCTGCTCAACAACAATCTTAGGATCTTTGGCTTCGATGGCATCCCAGACTTCGTGAGCCTGTATGAAAACTTTCATTTTCATAGCCCATACAGTGTAGTTCGATTTTTTAAGTATGGGATAGCTTAGTCCGAACGCCCCTTCTTTAGTCTTGCTTCCCTCCATGTGTCGTAGGTTATCAGATGAATTTCACGGGTGGTTTTGGTTTTAAAGCTCTGATACCAAATGTAAGCTTATGATTAACAGCAACTTAATTTCTGTTATGGAAAGTCTGCAGAACGTATGTTATTGATAAAACAGAGAAGTACATTTCTCTTATACGAGACTAACAGAGTCTCTAAAAACCAGGCCCAACAGTCCTAGTTTACCTCCACTATTCTCCTACAAAATAACAACTACATGAAGACTATTTCTATTCCTACAACGTGTCTATAACCCACGTTAATTTATTTAAAACATTACAATGAAATAAACAATTAATGTTTAGATTAAAATAATCCCAACAAAGACATCATACACTATTAGACTACTTTAAGATATAGAACAATAATATTTTGGCCTATTATTTTTATAGCATACTTAATAATCAAGTTTTTTTGTAATCTTGAGACTTCTGCAATGTGTAAATTATTTCATTTAGTGGGCTAGTCTAGAAATGGAACATTAGAGTGGTCTATAGGTAGGCATTATTGGGTTGACAAACACAAATATTTTTATTTTTAAATTTTTTCCAACTAAAAACTTGGCATGGAGTTAGGATTTAGCGCCTTCGTATTGTCAAATTTATAAACATGAATTTATGATAAACATATAGCCAAATTGAAAGTTTATAGGAAAATTCACATGTAAGTATAATTTTTTGATAGACCAAGAAAATTCCTTTTGTAGAGAATTTATATATTTAGATCTAACACATCCACATCCACACACATATTTTACAATCCAGCTATTAAGATGATCTAACAATGCCTAGGGTATCGTCAATGATTGCATCATGAACTATTAACTCATGTCAGTTTTCCGTGAATCCTCAAAGGATCCATAAATCTCTACATATTTAGTAAGTTGCCCTTCACAAATTTGATTTTCATACCATTGACATAGGTTTACTAATATAAGGAATTGAGAAGAAGCTTACTGTTCATGTGTCCCAAATAACTGTACACAATATCTCCATTTATCTGTAGTTTTTCCAAAATCTTCAGCCCTGGCTATCTCGAAAGTTCAAGACAATTATACATAAGAATATGTGATAGGTTCCACTTAAAAATATATTAACATCAAAGCCTAGTATGAATTTACATATATTTAATTATTTATAGTGAGCATAATATTTTTTCTATTAAGTAAATTATAAATACCTTAAACAATAAAATAGAACTAATATATATGAGATTATTATATGTATTGCTCATTTATGTGGAACTAAAATACAATATATATTAAACAGGTGTTTTACTATACTGTTATTATGGAAAAAATAAAAATAAATAAACAGTGTAGGTAATACTTTATAAACATATTTAATAAGATAATATAGAAACCCACTTTATACGCAAAAAAATATAATTTCATTTTATCTATTTAAATTTTACAACAGTGTATTACTTGAAATCCTGTTAATATTTTAGACATATATTCCCCTGTGAATTTTAAAATTTTAGGAAATTAATATTAGAATCACTGCTTAGATGTTATATAGATAATGTAGATTTATATTCTTATATCATTAATATTTTATAATATTTACCTTTTAAATCTTTTAAGAAAATATTTTTTAACACAAAGACACTATTTTCATTATGTGAAAGCATCTTTTATATGCACTAATATGTCAAAAAGCTCCTTTTTATAAAAAAAAGTAATTAGGGGAATAAAGGATAAACACCAAGTACTACATTTACAAAACTAAAAGACCCTTACATTTGATACATATGTTTATTAGACTATTAGTTTAGTGTTGTTTATTTGTCATTCACCACTATCTCATGATTTCAAGTCCTCTTATACAGATTTTAGCATAATTTACCCTAAAAAAATGAGGATAGCAAGGTGTATGGCATATAAAATTGATTGTCCAATACAAGTAAAAGTGCAACTAAGATAATTGGACTAGAAAATTAGTAGACATGGTATATGAAAAGAACAAACCACAGCTGGCCATGCCGGGTAGTCAGCAGTCTTCACCAGAACTAGATCTCCATGCTTGAAGTATTGACTTCTTTTATTATGAGATCTGCTGCTTGATCCATGAACATGTCTGATAGGAGCCATTTTTTAATTGCGGTAGGGATAAAGAGAAATGTAATCAAGTGACTATTTGTGAATAAAAAGTTA
Organism: Apium graveolens; assembly: GCF_009905375.1. Classification (NCBI taxonomy): domain Eukaryota; kingdom Viridiplantae; phylum Streptophyta; class Magnoliopsida; order Apiales; family Apiaceae; genus Apium; species Apium graveolens. Next base: position 201,086,878 of record NC_133647.1, read on the forward strand.
TTGAGAGATTTGTAAGATGTGTATTTTATGTATAGAGAGAGATAGAGTTATATATATATATACGAAACTGATATATATATATATATATACACACATATACGCGGAATGAAAATTTAAGGAAAAGAGGGCTAAGGTACATTATATATATAGAGTAATGATGAAATACAAACTAAAATTAAACCAATCTAATTTAATGGCCCCACACAACTACTCTGCACCCACACCTAATTCCAGCTTTTCCCCTCCGTTTTTAATTTGATTTTTCCCGCCAAACCGTAAGTTTGTTTTAAAATCTTATTTCACTGTATTTTTCTACATCTCTTAACGATCGATTTGCATACCATATCTGTTATATTTCGAATTAATTTAAAAAATTTTTTTGATTTCTGGTTACTATTCTAAATTGATTTCTATTTGAGTAGCCCCATATATATATACACACATATAGGCCAAGTTATAGATTCAAAAAAAGATGTACACTTGATGCGGCCTTACTATGTGTCAGATTGGTAGGGTGCCACATAGACACGCTATTAGTTACAATTCTTCTTTCACTTTCTATTTTTTCTTTCTATAGTTATTTTAATATTAAATAAAATATTGGATCCGAGTTGAAAGCTCAAATAGTTTATTTAGTTTTTGATTTTTTATAATTTGTGATTGTAACATTTCAAGTTTCAATAACAATGTTTTTAAAATATATCTCGAATTTTAATTTATTTGGTAACATCAAATGCGGGTGTGTCAAAAAAAAATGTTGACCCCTTATAATTATCTTTATATGTAGTAAATTTTTACAAAATTTTAAATAACGACCTTAGCATTTTATTGAATTAATAGCAAATCGATCATTTGGAATTTCAAATTTTTTTGAAATAGTCACAATTTTTTCATAAATTTAAATACACATGAACTTTTATAAATAACAACCCAGTCCCTTTAAGTTTGTAAAAATTACTAGATAATAACTTGTAATTTATTTGAAATCAATTCGTAAAATATGAAGAATCTTTCTTGCCCAACCAATGTGGTTTTCGATCTGTTTCATGCATTAAAACATGTTTGAACACATAAAGCCTAAAGTATAGCTATAAAAATATAATGACGTGCGTCTTAAAATTTAATGTGATTTTAACAGATAAAGTCTAAGGTAGAGATTTAAAAATATAATGACATATGTCTTAAAATTGAACATGATTTTTCCATTACAAAAGCTCGAATATTACATATTAAATAAATGACTAATTTGAATATTTTTTAAATTAATGTGGCTTGATATGACAAACTAGAATTGTTTAAAAAAATTAGAAGTTGTCATGTAATGATTTCAAGAATGCTCTATTTTTGTCCGTGTTCTACTTTCTTAAAGTAGAACATGGACAAAAATAGAGCATTCTTGAAATCATTACATGACAACTTCAGTATTGTCTTATACAATTGGAGATTGTAAAAACACCAAGTGGATAATAATTTTATTCAAAATTGAGTGTGTTGAAAATAATATATACATGATCAACTTGGGAAAGTTAAAAATATTAAGGATAATATTGGTCGTAATCGAATAATGGGAATATCAACAAACTATTAACAAATCATGTGGCAACCTCTTTACTTTGAGGTTATTGAAAAATGTAAAGGAGTACACATTGAGGATGATCATATCAAGTCTATAATTTGTTGCACCTTCTTTGGATGAATTACTAAATTTTCAAAGTTCTTTGCATCTAGTGCAAGAGTTTTTAGCATTTCATTAATTTGAGGTGCATAGTTCTTCCATTCTACAAAATTTTTGGACTAATAAATTATATATCTAATACAGCAACCTGCACTTCCATGAAATATTTTATTCTATATAGACTAAAATATGGCAATTTCTTTGAAGAATTATGGGTTCCATAATCGATTTTTTTATGTAAGTTGTTCGATGTAATGATTCACCACATTAATGCTAGCATTCTTTATTCTACGTGCATTTCTCAAGGTCAGGTTTCTTTCTTAAATGGCTTAATGACCTTTTGGCCCTTAAAGTATGGGTCAATATACCTACAAGCCCCAAAAGTATATAAAGCCGTACCCTTTGACCCCTAGAGTATTAAATATCGTTCCCTTTAGCCCTTTTCGTGATTAAAACGACATATCGGACTAAATCAGAGGGTAAAACAGTCTTATTGTAAAAAAGGCTAAAAGGAACGGTACCTAATACTATAAGGGTAAAAGGTATGGAAAATTGGCTTTTACTAAAATTGTTCCCTATTAATCAGTTGTTGATCCACAACTCCGTCTTTTGGTTTATTGTGATGGCCACCTGACTCCTAAAGCTAACATATATTACACTTCTCTGTAGTTGTGCATCGAGCCAAGTTAAGCAGCTCATGTCTTCTTTCCAAAGACTATTTGTGGAATGAGCCTGCGGAGACTTTATGGATGCTGCAAGTTTTGTGTTGTAGAGTGAATGTAGAGGACCAACAACATAAAATTTACCCAAGAACGGGAGGCCGATTGGCCCAGGTGAAAGTTTTGTTCTAGCATACAAACCAAGAAGATATTGTACAGAGATCAAGAAAAATAAAAAGAATGTTAATAAGACATAAGGTTCCATTTCTGTTGAGTGTCCATTACCCAAACACCTCAATCTCTACTTCTTATACCACCAGTACTAGCTTGTGGGTAACTAACCATAATGTGACGTGCATGTTTTGTGCATGCAACCTGTAGTTTTGTCTTCAGCAGTTCAGCTGAGATTCCTTTCGAGAGCAGTAGGTTCCAAAACGATGACGGCGGATACCATTGTTGTCTTTTGGTTATATCATTTGAATACTATCATGTGTCAATAAACACTGCCTAATGACAATGATCGCAAGTTCTCTCTGTGAAGTGAGAGACGAGAATACATATATCACAAATGAGCGAATATTATACATATATCACACTGTGAAGTGTACAAAATAGCTCGTACAAAGCATATCTAAACCTCTATACAATGATCGAACATGACGGACTAAAGACTGTACCCTTAGTATATAAGATCAATCTGGACAGCCTCTGAGGCTTCACCTCAATCCTGCGGGTAACAACATACACTAATATGGTTGTTCACTGCTAGTTTGTTCTTCCTCCGTTTTAAGTGAAATTAGTGTGTAGTAATTTGTCTTTTGCTCTCTGACAAAAGCAAAGTATCTTTGTTATTTCATATATAGTTTTTCACTGCTAGTTAACTGAAGATATAATAATAAAATAGCAGTTTGCAATTAGAAAACCAGCTGACATAGGACTTAAAGGAGGAGATTCCCGTGAAAAGATCAAGTACAACCTTTTCAACCTTGTATCCATCGCTTGTTATGTTGGAAATACACATGTTTAATTTCTTGCAGGTCATGACATTTTGTTAAAGTTTTATGCTTAAAGCAACTCAGAGTGTCTCAAATTATACAAATTTTTCCTAATTCTGCAGATGCTCATTGAGCAATGCAGTAGACAGATAGGATAGGCTGCTGTAAGAGGGCTGATGGGTTTGGCAGCTGAGCATAAACCAAACATTTGATGTTTGCATTTTCGGTTTGTGAGCAGATACGGACATCTATATTTTATTATCGGAAGCACTTATGTTTAATCTTTTTCTCCAGGTGGAAGGTAAAACTACAAACCTATTCAGTTAATAGATATTTTGGACACTATATGACAGAGACGTTTGACACTAATGCATCAAATATCTATCATTAAAATTAATCTTAAAGTTTGACACTCAGCTCTTTTCACTTCATGAATCTTCTCTATCAAAGCTAGTATATCCTCCATACGGTTCCTTTTAGCCCCTATAGTATCAAATATCATTCCTTTTAGACCTTTTTTTACAATAAAGACTGTTTTACCCTCTGATTTAGTCTGATATGTTGTTTTAATCATGAAAATGGCTAAAGGGAACGGTATTTAATACTCTAGGATTCAAAGGGTACGACTCCCTACTTTTGGGGCTGGTAGGTACATTGGCCCGTACTTTAAGGGCGAAAAGGTCATTAAGACTTCTTAAATATTTATCCTGTCTGGAAAAATGACTCTCATGTTTGTTAGATTTATGTCCATCTTAGACAATAACTGTTACCTCTTGGGATGCCTACTTCAAATTGATTTTTTTGTTTAAATGGTTTATTTAGAGTTACAAAGGTTACGTTCTTTAACCTCTATATAAAATTCCATATAATTTGAGTTCCTGCATCGTATAATTTCCGGTGATAAGATCAGTTAAAAATCTAAAGAATACTAAAGTATCTTATAATCTACTATCTTGTATTGATCATAATATTTTTCTGATAATAGTAAGTGAAAAAATACAAGTTGGGATGTATAGAGGTGCTAAAAGAAGAAATGTTGTAGTACAGACTTTACGTGTACTTTTTGCTAATGAGGATTTTTAGAGAATATAATCTTTTCGCCCTGTTTACTCTCCATTATTCGTTGCACCCTATCCTTCCTAAAACTGGTCGAATTTTTTTAACTTACCACCTTTCTTTTTCTCAAACGCCTAACTAACCTCAACCTTTTCAGAACGTGAATGACAGAGGTATGAAGATGTCCAATTTTGTTGATTAATTCGGGACCTTGCAGTTGCTATTCTTCATGTGTGCCTTGCATGGAGGGGACTTGCAGCAAGCGGAAAGATGTTGAGGCACACAGGCTAGCCCCACAACATCTCATTTTGCATAATTGTAGAAGTACATCTACTTTTCTCTGCTTATTATTTTTTTGTTCTTTCACCTCACCTAAAAATAACTTCTTTTTATATTCATTAGCCTCCAGATTCTACTTCAAATTCTGGTCAACCGCCGACTAGGGTGGGACTGACAAAGTCACTCTAGTCTAAATGAATAACATCACTCTTGAAATTGATCTAATTCAACATACCATTTTGCAATTATGGCATCCTCGTAACATAAGCTGGAATCAAGAAACCTGATGGCATCGACTTTGGTTAATAGAAGATTGTTTAAGCGACTGCAAACGAGTACACTATAATTTGCAAAATAATTTGAGCACAAAAGTTAGGAGATAATGGAGAATCTATAAAGATAACATAATAGATTGAGTAGGGTCGACACAATTTATATATGTGACATTAATAACACAGGCAATAATGATATTTCGGTACTACACATGTGTCCGATTATATGTGGAAGTGAAAAGTAATTAGTAACAACTTAAAATATTTCGATATTACATTTGAAGCCAATTTACAAGACATGGAAATTAATTCACAAGGCTTTAACTTATTCACAGATTCATAAGATAGATAGGGAAAGAACATTTTTATGTGAATATAACCAAAAAAATCTTGATTAACTATACTACAACAGAAATTTACAATAAGATTTTGAATAGGCAAATATTTTTGCCAAATGTGTAATCTATCAGGTGGCAAGTATAGTTCTCAAAAAGAGTTTCAAAACGGGAGAAGAATGGTTAGAAGTGGAACAGATGAGCAGATGAATTCAAATAGACTTAATATAAAAGATATTTTATTGACAAGTTAATCATGATTACTTCAAGGAGAATAAAACAAATTTGTAACAATTAAAATCATGAAAGAAATAATGTTACCGTCCTTTGTAAGAAAAATCATGTCTTGTCAATCACTTGCTGAGATCAAATTTGCAATCCAAATCAATAATTTATTCATGATTCTCCCCCTCAGCATTTGCATTAATGAATTTAATAGCAAAATCAAGAATCTCTTTTTCACTGATCAATTTGTCAGAAATTAACAAATCATTAGTAATGTAAACTACAGTATTAGTTCCATGCGAAGCTCCCCCTATAATTGTGTGGTCAGTTCCTGATAGATTTACATTGATCCCCCTTAACTCATGCATTATCACAATCTTGACTTAATAGCATCAGGATTTTCCTTTTTTCCTGATTTAAGATTATTAACCACGAGTGCAACCTTTTCTAGAGTGCATGATTTTCCAACTTTTATATACTCGTATCTATAGGCTTTGAAAACAATCTTCTATGTGATCTTATGAACTACTTCACAGTGAGTGTCATAGAATACAACATAGAAACCTCTGTCAGTAATTTGACTGATATTCTACAGATTGTGCTTCAGTCCATCTACCAGAGCTACGTTTGAGATGCTGACATTTCCAATTATTATATTGTCATATCCCAGTATTTTTCCTACATTGACATAACCATAGAAAACTATTGGGCCAGCCTTCTACTCATATTCTGATAACAGGGATTTAGTTTCACTCATATATGCCCAACAACCACAGTACAAGACAAGCACATTCTTCTTGTTTCCCTGTAATCAGAAATATAAAAATCAGTTAGAATTTCTAAGAACCCACACTTGTTGGGTCCTTTTTGACATCTTATATATTTTTATATTAAAAGAATTCTTGTCAGGATTTAATCCATCAGGAGTTACTCCATCAGGATTTATCGCGATAGTTTTAACTTTATAAGATGCATGCACATTCAATTTAGCAGTTCTATTTAAAAAACAATTTTATTCAATTTTGGAAAAGGATCATAATTATTGTGATACAAATTATGATAATCTTTACAAGTGTAAATAGAATGTCAACTGCTACCACAATGAGAACAAGGATTCTAGACTTTGTAAAGTACTGATCTACCACTAATATCAGACTCATGTATCTTAAAAATTTTCTTTTTAGGCTTCCTGTAATCAATAGCAATATGATTAGTATTATCAAAGTTAAAACAAGCTTTCCTAGGAGCATGAGGAATGTACTTATAATTTCTTTCCTTATTTATCTCTTGTTTTCCGTTTCTACCTCTCTTATTCCTAGATTTGGGAGTCCTATTAGTTAACTCAAAAATTTTCTTCTGTAACTGACTTTTAGAAAGAAGTCCTATATTTTTTCTTTTCTTTTCTTGAATTTTAGGCTCTTCTTTCCTTTTATCAGAGACTCTAGGTTTAGATTTCATCTCATCAGAATTCTTAGAGGTAGAAAAAACTTCATAGACAGATTTCACTTCATTTTATTAGTTCTAACAAACTTAACATGAATTAATAGCCTTATTGATATTCCTATCAGTAAATTTATTATAAACCAGACTTTCTTTCTAATTTTTGTCACTATTGAAACTATGAACTTTCTTTCCTGAAGTCATCAATATTTTAAACACCTCTCTTTCATTCTCAAGAACTTTCTCTAGTCTAGCATACTTGATGTTTTTCTAGAGTTTCATTATGTTGGGCCTTCATGCATGCATACTAACTCAGATTCTAAAAAATTATTTCTATCTCTAAGCTTCTTATTATCAGCAATTAAATTGTCACATTCAATAGTCTTATTTTTAAAAGTGACATGTAAAGAGTATAAGTTTTCAGTTCAGAAATGTTATCAATATCAACAGGGATATAACTGAAGGTACCTTATCAGTTCTTGAAGCATCCTCTTCATGAGTTGCCATGAGTGCATATCATTCATCATCATTGTCAGTTCATGATGAGTCCATCCAGCCTTTGTTGGAGTTTGTTATGACCAAAGCCTTTCCAGTTAACTTGGGGAATTCAGAAGCCAGATGTCCCCTTCATTGGCAGTTGTAACAAGTCATCTTGGTCTTGTAAAACTTCCTTCCCTTGGTGTACTGTCAATCAGTCTTTCTGAACTTGCCTTTATCATCACCAGAAAATCTTGTATTGAAACCACCTCTTCTTTATAGTTTTACAAACCTCATCTTTCTAAAGCCTTTAATTTGCATTGCTGCCATTTCAACAACTTAAGGATTATCCAGATCAATCTCGGTATCCTCATCAGTGCATGTGTCATAAATTATCAGTATCTGACTCTTCCATCATGTTCCATCTTCTTGACCTCTCAATCATCTTTTCCTTGCTTTTATGAGTCTTAGCATTGAGAGCCACAACATTCATCATCTGACTCTTTCTATTCTTCCTTTGTTAGATCTCGAAGGTCATGAGTTTTCAACATCCCATACACTTGCATCCAGGAGGTCAGTGAATCAAGATCATATTGATGTTTGATTATTGATCCTTAAGTATCCCAATATTCTGGAAGAGCTGCTCAAAAACTTAGTGTTTGGGTTTTTCTCTGTTCATATTCTTTTCTAACCAATTGATCTATCAGGCCTTCACATTAAATTGTCATATTCTTGGCGCAAGAACAACTCTCTATTCTGTCTTGAATTTCTATTATACTTTGACACTGTGTCTCCAAGGCGTCCCATATCTCCTTTCCAGTCTTGCAAGCAATCACTCTGTTTGATATCATATTGTCCAAACTATTGTGCGGAATATTCATGACTTTTGTATCCTTTAGCATTGAAGCCGATTCCTGATCTGACCACTTCGATCTTTCTTTTCTGGCATAGTGTTTAGGAACATTTGCGGTCATAGCCACAGTTTCCACAGGGTATGGAGTCCTGTTTAGATGATATCAACATATGTATCATCAATAGCTTCTAGGAACATCAACATCTTTATCTCCATTTAGAGTAATTAGCTTTCTTCCGGATGGGAATTTTCATGCTTTTATACTTACTTCTAGACATCTTGACCTTTTCAAATTAATAGTTAATTTTACCGCTCTGATACCACTTGTTGCCAAGTAAAGTAATTGTTTAAGGGGGGTTGGATATAATTACTAAACAAATCGATATTATAAAGTAAAGTAAAACAGATGAATCAAATCATAGTTTATATTTATCTTTATGAAGATATGTTATAGTATAATTCTACCACTTTCTATTATATCAACTATAATTCTATAAAACAACACCTTTTAATTTATCTCGCAGTTCGGACTTGTCATCCAAGTCATTCTCACGAATACCTGGTCAACGGAGATATGCTATAGCTTTGAACGGATATTCATATGTAGACATCAACGGATGATTTAATAGATTGTCAATGGATAATAATGAAGCTTTCAACGGATACATCATATCCTAACAATTGATCATATCCTGATTTCTCTGTCAGAACCTGACGCCTTGATAAATCCTGATTCGTGACGTAGACAATTCCTAAAAATTATTAAATCCAAAAATCTTTGGGTTTTACCTTTCTGCCTATGTGAATGCTTCAAAATGGAATCCACAAGAAAGAAAATTTTTACTCTACCGTGCATATTATGCTCTTTATCCAACTTCTCTATTATAAGTTTAGTAACCTGCACACAACAATATTTATCATCAAAGTAGGAAATTACAAATTTACCTACTATATAAAATTAAAAACTAATCCAACTACATGCACTTGTGATTAAAGGAAGTAACCCTATATATTTAATCAAATTAATATAGACATATACCGAAAGATTGATATTAATTAAGTTTCCACATTAACACTTTAATAAATCATAAAATTCAATTTATTCTTAAAGATGATAAGTTATTTAAATATATGAGCTTTAACATTGTTTATGGCCAATCAAGAAATAAATATTTAACAAAATATTTAAATGTCGGTGCAAAAATACAATATTACAAACCTCATGGGCAATCCCATTATTAGCACAATCAGATGCAGGATGCTTTGTCCGATGTATACAGTCTTTTGACTCTGACATTATTTCCATTATACCGTTGAATGTGTCACGAGCAACAATTCCCTCAATACTGAATTTATTATCCAAAGTGCATAATAGTCATATAAGGAATAAATCTATGAGTCATAAATGAAGTGACTCAAGAATTCCAGGGAAATGGAATCAAAATAAAGGTGGACGAATGGACAATGTTGCACAGAGTTGTAATGCACAGAATGGACAATGTTGCACAGAGTCGACTTTAAAAAAGTTTGAGAAGGTCTCGAAGATGATTCCAGGTAATCTACATATCACAGATGGATGGAGGAAATGGATGCTCCATTATCAGACATGGTTTCTGCTATGATATTGTGTTATAGTGTCAAGTGTTCTTCAAATGAGCGGATAGTGAATTCTGGAGCCATAAATTACATAACAACCTCTTTAAATTTATTGACAAATATTAATATGACACCAGCACATTATTAAACTAACTACGAGAGATAATTTTGTCACCTTATTGGTGATTTTCAACTTAAAAATGGATTGAAGTTGTTGGGAACCTTGTATGTTCCAAATTTTAATCATAACTTACTATCTATATACAAGGTAGCTATAAATAATGATTGTCATATCATCTTCAATCCTGATAAGTGCATTTTCAAATATTATGTCACAAACGCAGTTCAGGAAGTGAAAATTTTGCAATGGACTATATTATATAAAGTCTGATGGTGTAAAAGTTGCAACAATTTAACATGCAGAGCAATAAAGCCTCAATTTTGTAAAGATACGTATGTGCTTTGAGACAATAGACTTGGTCATGCTCCTCTGTTGGATATCTAATCTAAACAC